>NW_026901199.1:0-306883 GCF_033783945.1 Neopsephotus bourkii
GAAGAAACTTTCAAAAGGGTATCATCAGCCTGGACCCAAACAGTGGCTGAGGTTAATCTCTTCCAAGGCACAGCTACAAAAGTTGGAAGCCTGTAAAGGGCTTGTGTCCAAAAAAATCAATTTCTAATTTGAAACAAAATCATTTTTGACTAACAGGGGTTCAGGACCCATTACTTTTGCTGTATAGTCTGCTGACATTTCACACTTTCTGTTGTGCACAATGAATCCTAATAGTCATTTTATAACATTGCTACACCAATCAATTTAAGCAAGAGAAAGCCGTTACAATTCTGCAAAGTTTCAGGGGCAATTTTCACTGATGGTTTTCTTTTATGGTGTTTTTTAGCTACCATTATTTTTTTCTTCTCTTTTCCTCTTCCTTCTCCCCCCTCCTTCTCAATAGTGTAGTGATGAAATTGAGATTTTTCACAGTTGGATGATGGGTTTTGTTCCTTTGATAGGGGTAGTCTCCAAAAAAGTAATTTATTTGCCATAGATTTGGGGAAAAAAATCCAAGCTGGCCTCTTCTTCATTCATTTCATTTTGTAGTACTTAGGAGAAGTTACAAGCTGCACCATGCTATTGCACATAGCAATTGAGCTGCACATATGCTGATTTAGTGATTGTAGTGGTCAGCATATTGTCTGAAGATGGTGGGTGTCTTTCGCAAACACTTACTGGGATTTCTGGCTTTGAAGATGTAGAGCTGTGTGGCAAAATTTAGCTTACAAACATTGGCACTTGCTGTGATACCAGATAAATTTCAGAGAAATGCTTTCAAGCTGTGGAACAACCTCAGGTCTATTACTGATTTGAATGGCTTGTTTATCACAAGGCAAATTACCTAGCACTAATCACTGAAGTTGAAGTCTTCTGTATTTAGTATCTTTTTAATTGGCTTCCTTCTGTTATATGTTTGGACTTCTTTAACAAGCATACACATATACTTCTAAAGTATTTTTTCCATCTTTGGATATCACCAGGGCACAATGTTAAGTTTCTTAATTCCAGCTAGCTCGAGACATAGCTGCCTCTGCCCTTGTTTCTGCTGGATCTTCCCATCTGTTGTTGACCTGGGATTTCTGCTTCAGAATTTATTGTTCTATTGGAAAGCAATTATAAAGCATCTAGCAAAAACAAAATAAGGGATGCTAACACTGTTTACTGTGGTGAAATTTATAACAATATGGTGTTTGCCTTACTGTGTCAGAGTGCTGAACCAGCAAGCCTGGGTGTCTTGGATCCCACTACTGCAGTGCGTTTACCTCAGCTCTCTAGCTAAGCCATGTGATGTGGGAAAGGGGAATGAAGTCAATAGAACAACATCTTGAGGAATGAAACTCAGTATTATTTAGCCTCATACCTTAAGGTGGCCTTTTTGGTCAGCAAACAGCAGTGCTGGATACTGTATACAGAAACAGGTCCACTGAAAGCTTCTTGAGTGTCAAATGTTAGCGTATTGGTACAGAGGTTTATTTTTCTCATGCCTTGATCTTACTTTTCTATTTAAATTGTATATTCTTCAGGATGGGGACTCTCTCCAAACACACCTTAGTGCCAGTAGTGATGTGGGCCTTTGGGCTCACTATGTAATCTTTGTACCACTGGGAATGGTGGGTGTATCTGGGCTGTGGTGCAACTCATGATAGTGTCCCTGACAGCAACATAAGCAGTTGTACCAGGTTTTGGTGCTCAACTACCTCTGACTTAGATTTTTTTGAGAAGATAAAAGGAAAACATTCTCATGGTGGAATGGTGGAAGGCTTCACTGTTCACAGGAATGCTCACTTACTTTTGAGTGCAGTGTTTGGAAGGCTCACGTTCCAAACCCACTTGTTTCTCTCTGCAGATGTTTAGTAATGGGGAGAAGAGCAAGAAAAACATTGTTAACCCGTTTCCATCACCTCATGGAGTGGAAGAGGCACTTTTGCTCTCTTTTCAGGGGAGAAACTTAGTGGATCAGCTTAGGCAACCAGCTTTTATTCTCACTGTTGCTTTTTGTCTCCTATATCTATTTGCTCCTTAAATTTTATTCCTGTGCTTTAGGAGGTGCTTTTGTCTTTTAGACAAACTTTTTTAGTTTTACCAGCAAAACTCTAAACAGATGAAGAAATCCTGAAGTCTTAGATCTTTTCAGCAGTAAATTGTTTTTATTGGTGTCACCACCAGCTATGTCAATTTGTACTAAAATCTAACAACTCTGGTTAAAAAGCACTGGAGTACAGCAAGAAGTGTTTCTCTTCCTTTCTGCCCTGGAAAATTTTACTTCTGGGCTGGGAAACTAAACTAGATTCTATCCACTGTGTTCTGCAATTTTGGGCACTTCTTTACATTTTTGTTTAAAGTCTTCCTCTTCACAACACTTCCTGAAATACCTTTACATTGAAATAAAGAAAGAACTAATTTTCCCCTTTCTTTTAGGGGGATATAGCATCTGCATGGTATTGTATAGCATGCATAGCTTTCCTTTCCATATGTAAAAGAAAAAAGCCAGGGAAGGAAAATTATTTTGGCTCATAGAATCTACTTTTCCAGGGGCTGTTTTTTCAGTAGGTTTTCTAAGAGAGCTTCTTAGGGATTTAGAATCTGGAACTTCTTCCCTAGAGGGAAGACTCTTCCCTACAATCAAACAGAGCAATTAGTTAATATTAGTGAAGCACTTTGAAAATGTGAAGTACTATATAAATGTTAGGTATTATGAATATTAGTATTATTCAATTCATAAAGATTTATTTTATTATTATGAACCTAGATTTCCCTTTGCTTACTTGCATCCCATTACTGCTGGAACCAGCCTTAAATGTATTTCTTCATTCTCAGTTGTTTACACTTCCAAAACGTGGACTGCTGTATTTCTCTATGTTTTAGTTGTCTGTTCTTCAAGTAGAAATAGACAGCTATTTGAATTTTCTCAAATGAGTCTTTAATCTACTTTAAATCATTCCCATACCAAGTTAACCAAATTGAAAATAGTATTTTTAACATTACCATTTAGAAGACATCTATAATTGCTTTGGGATAGCTTGCCTTGCACGCTTATATCTAGTTTGTTTTTTGCTAATCTTTGCTACCCCAGGTTCTCTCCATTGCTGTCAGATTATCACACCATATACGAGCCTTTTTTTTTTTACCAAAGGTGAATGTGTCTGTTCTTTTTCCATGTTTCTTGCTTCTCTAGATCATCTGCAAGGTCTCCAGTCTCATACTGTCTTCCAACACCTGCAAATCTAATTAATTTGCTGTCATTTGTATCACCTCCGTTCTCTATGACTTTTCATAAATAATTACCAGTCACTTCATAAATTCATTAACTAATTCCCTTTAGCCCTGAAATATATATCCTTCAGACTAAAGAATTTGTATCTTTTTTTTTCCCTGATAATGTCTTTTAGTCAGCTTTATATAGGCAGGTATTATACATCAACACGGTCTTCATTATCTCCTACTTGCCAATATGCCTTTTAGTTTTCTTTTTTTTTTTTCTCATAGTATATTTTAAAATTATTAGTAGCTTGGCCACTTTGGAATCATTATTGATTTAATCTTCTTCATATATTCATAGACCTGCTTGCTCTTTGGTGTTTCTTTTCCCTCAGTTGACTTGCATGCCTTTGTCAGGATGTATTTTTAAACATTTTTTTGTTTAGGTATGCACTTATTCAGGATTTTTTGCCACCCCTGTTTTATGTCTGTGCAGCATAACAGCCTCTGTATATTCCTACTTAGTTCCTTTTCTTGTATTCCATTTCCAGACCTGGTAATATTTGCAGACTTGGGTCTCTGAACAGTCCCCTTGAGGCTGTATTGGCCACTTCCGAGTTCATATATTTTGTTTTTCAGAGAAATACATCTACTTCACTATGAATGTAGTGTGTTGACAGTGTGCCAGCCTTTTCTCTTAGTAGGAATTGAATATATTCTCCTACTCACCAGGTTGTTATTACTTTGGTCTTATTTTCTTAAAATCCAGCTGCCTCATTCCACTGTCATGTGAAATGATTTCTAAATATCTCTTATTCGATCTTAAAGACAAGAGTCTAAGCAAGAGGCTTCCAGTCTTTATAAGCATACCCACTCTTCTCATCCTGGATTGGCATGCTATCAAGTTACCAGGGACACACAATCAACACATATCCCCATGATATTTCTAAGAGTTCCTTCACTGATAATTAACTCTTTGTAAGGCGAGATCTTTTCACTGCATGGTACTGAAGCACAATGCATGACAGGAGGGCAATAAGAACCCTTTGTATTTCTTGTTAGTCTGCCTGGAACACACCTTTAAACATGTGGGTTTACTCTATTGTATGTATTTGTATACATCTTAATGCAGTATTTAATCTTAATGCAGTATTTAATCTCTTGGACATCTGTAAATTTTGCACTGGCACTGGAATTACAACGTTGTTGCTTCATGTTTCAGCATGGATGGTAGATAATGTTTCTGTTCACAGAGCTGGGAAATATTTAGGCATGACAGAATTACTTAAAGAGCTAAATACTGATTTGACTTTAATTTTTGCTGAGACTTGGAGATTTCCCTATAGTTACTATTTAGTTAAGTGAAGTTGGTTGGACAGAACTAATAAGGCTAGAATATAAAAGCTCACACTCACAGGCTTTTGCATAGTAGATCACATTACTCCTAATTTGTGTATTCCACTTACCTCTGACTACCTGTAAGCAAGTTGTCTTAACTAAATCCTATCTATAAAACCCAGTCTCAGCTGCGTGGATGAAAGGTGGAAAGATAGGTGGAAAATTGGCTGTACCACCAGCCTCACACAGTCCAGCTGGCACACTTGCTAGTGATTAATTGCTTAACATTAACAACCTGGACAGTGGGACAGGATGCACCTTCAGCAAGTTTGCAGATAACACCAACTGTGGAAGTAGTCACTGTGCTGGAGGATAGGGCACAGTGTTCAAGAGACCTTACAGGTTAGTAAAATGGTTTGACGGAAACCTGCTTAGGTTAAACAAAGAGGAATGCCAGTTTCTGCAACAAGGTTGGACCACTCTCATGTAACAGGGCCAACAGGGCAACTTCGAAAGCAGTTTTGCCAGAAAAGGGCTGAGCATCCTGCTGAACATTAAGTTGAACACGAGTCAGCAGTGTGTCTGTGTGCTGAAGTAACCAAACCTTATGCTGGGCCATAATAGAAAAGTTCTGGTCATCAGTTTGATGAAGTGACATGTCCCCTCTGATCAGCTCTGGTGAGACTGTATCTCTAAAGTGCTGTGCCCAGTTTGGGGCTTCACAGCACAGGAGCATTGACAAGCTGTAGGAAGTCTAGCAGAGGCAACCAGGACAGTCAGGGTGCTGGAGCATATGACTGCTGGGGGAGTGTGAGGAAGCTGGGTGCAGAAGTGATGCAGCACAGGTGTTCTGAGTTCTTCAGGTACCTAAGGAGAGGGTGTAGAGAAGAGGGAATCAGACTGTTGTTGGGAGTCAGCAGCAGCAGAGAGATGGTGAAGGCTACAACTCCAGAAATTCTGATCAGCTATACAGCAAACATTTTTTTGCTGTGAGGATGGTCAAGCACTGGAACCAGAGAAGCTGTACAGAGGGGTCAGTTCACTATCGGTGGAGACATTCAAAACTTAACTGGACAAGTGCCTTAAACCTGGTCTAGTTGGCCCTGCTTTGAATGGAGGATTCAGCTACATGACCTCCAGATTTCACCTTTCAACACAGAATACTTCGTAATTCAGCAGTTATTGGAGTAGAGGAAAGAAAGAGTGGACGAACAGTTTTATTTTATTGGAAGAAAATACTGTTACAGGGATATTTACAATTGGAAAGTTAGCATTTTGTAGCATGTCATGAGGACTGCATTTGTGAAACAAGCTGAATCCTGTGAACCACTATACGAAATGATAACAGTACAAGTCTCTCAAACTTTGGGCAGCAAGATGGAGGCTGTATAGTGTGACTTACTCTGTAGATTTGATTCTCTGTGATCCTGAAATGCATGCTATGGATATTACTGTCAGCTGATAAATTCTCTGATTGCCACTTCTCTGTATATATGGCAATCCAGAAGTGTTGCAACTTTTAGTCCCAGTGTTCTGTAATAATGCAGAATCACAAAATATCTGTCCAAAAATGCCTAGCCTCTGATAATGTGGCTTGTCTTCACTTCATTCCACAGGGACAACTTCAGGACCTAGGAAGGATGCAGCTACATTTCCCATGCTGATAGGCAGCAGCACATCCCCAATCCAGCATGACATTTCACGGTAAGTCACTAGGTAATCTCTGGTTTAAAATTCTGCAAACACAACCATCAAATTCACAGAAGTGACTGAATTTCTATGATATTCCACATTAGCACGAGCTGGATAATACAAACTAAAAACTAAAATATCCTTTTGACATTTATAGTATGCCTTAAATTACTTGTTAGAATAAGAAGAGCAGAAATATGCCAAGTTCTAACATTTTAATTTTACTTAGATTTTGAACAGAAAGTATGTTATGTTCCAAGTCCTGACACATTAAATACATTTGTAAATAATTTGAATGGATGGTGTTAACCCCTGTTAGATTTTAAATCCACTTGAAGTTCTTAATCCCCCTGTACTTACCCCCCCTCATATTTTATCAAATGGCATTTCTTTTAAAATGTTTTGTACAAGAGTTGTTTTATGTTTAATGACAAGCAACAAAATCACATTAAGTCAGCAATTCCTGATTATACTATATATCTGCACTAAACGCACTGGAAAAGCAGCATTATCGCTTCTGCTCCAATGAAGAAACAGAAAGCAGCATTGTTGTTACACTTGCGACATGAAAAACAACTTGCCTTCTTTAGGTAGGATTACAGTTCTAGCAGTAAGTGCCTAGAAAAACAGCATACAATCCTTGTTTTTTGTTATCATATCCCACATTTTCTTATAATAATATCTTTAGTTAAACAACAAAGTAAACGAAGGCAAAAGTATGAATTTGCTGTGTTTTACTCTGCTGGTTGGATGATTTTGTGCAGTGGGATTACAAGAATGTGTGTCCATTCTTAGGAAGAGTTAAATGTTTCTCGGAGAATGAGAGGGCTTGAGTCAGATTTAATCTTCTCTTGGCCCAGTGGGCTAGGAAAATGTATGCTTGATATCATCCCTGTATTCTTGGCAGCAGCTGGCAGTTTATTTCTATCTTCTGAGAGAACTTGCAATATATAATAGGTGGTAAACTACTACCAATATTGACAAATTTGTACTTACTTGCTATAGAAACACTTCTTTTTTTCTTCTGAAGGAAGGGATGGTAATTCTGGGAGGATTTAGGAACTGGGGATAGCTTGTGCTCTGTTTCCCATATGTAACTGTATGTTTAAATCCATAGAAACTACAGGTTTGCCTAAGCATTTCTCTTAAAAGCAAGGGTTACCTTTGCAGGGTGGTAATATCAGATAAAGGATGTGTAAAGGTATTGCTTGATACCGTCTAATAGTGATAAGTTGAAATTCCATTCAAGCACTGAGGAGTAGATATAATTATTCACATCATACACAACTGCTCAGAAAAAGGAATTTTATTCAAGAGGATTGATGGTCCATTCTTTTCCACAGAGGGGAGTAAAACATTTGTTGAAATATGCAGTTAGAAATCATATCAGATAAAGTGATCAGTAAAAGGAGTCTGATTAGCTGTCATCCTTAAAGGTTTATTGTACCAGTTGATGACAAATTGTGAAAAATCCTGTATTTCTGGGTGCTGTCTTGCATGCTTCCTTGCTTTCTTTCTCTCTGTTGGTGCTGTAAGTATAATTGACCAGTTTAAGCAGCCATGTTGTGCTTTCCCTTACTCATGGCCTTCTCTAATTGAAAATGGTAAATGGACAAGTATTTCTGTGGAGACCTAAAGCTGATCCTATCCTTCATCAAAAAACCTGCTTGAGCAGCAGGTCAGTCTCAATTTATCATGCAATGGTAATAAGCTTAGACTGCAGGTTTAACTAACTAAATTAATCAATATTGAGAATTATTGCTGCTTTTGTGCCACTAAAGTTAGGTTTGTCAGCATGTTAGTTATAATCTGTGATTCTGGGGAGGGGGAGGGAGTTAACAGCTTAACCACAACAGTTGACCCAAGCCTGAAACTTGCAGCACAAAGCCCTAGCCCAAGAGCGAATTTATTTATTCAGCAGTACGTGTAAACCTAATTACTTCTGACTATTTAAATTTATAGGACTAGATTCAACTCGTGTTTGTGCCAGCTTTAACTAGCACGAACCCTGGCACCCGGCAGTAGCAGCAATGGAAAGCCTGCCAGGGAGAAGGTGTTGGAAAGCGACAGAAGCTCCCTGCCAGCACAAGGCATCAGGGTGCTTACGCAGCTTCTGGGGATGGCTGGCTGGATAAGCAGGCATGGCAGGTAGAAGATGCGATGGCTCGATAGCCTGTCTTGGCAGTGCTCGACTGGAGGCTTCAGTGTGTTACAGCTACCTCCTGCTTGAGGAAGAATCACTGCAGTCCTGCTTTATTCTCTGTCATGGACCAAATCATGTTTGGGACAAGAAATATGTGTCCCTAGAAGGTAAAGTGCTTTGAGAGCCTTAGTGCTAGACCTGTAGAAGGACCAGACTTGCAGAATGAGTGTGCACAAGGTAGTTTCAGTGATATCTCTGAAAGACAAATAGCACTCCTTTACCTGGCATCCTTAGTTGGGCTAATAGTGGACTTGTTTGCCCATCGTGCTTCTACGTATAACAGAGGAGGTATGTTATGCTGAGTGTTAGGAAATACGACATTGCTTTTCATAATAGAGCCAAGCATTGCATGTTTGATTATCCAGTGTTCTTAAGCCAATGTCTACACCTGCATGAGCCCCTTGAAAATATGTTCACAGCAGGTCTGGAAAGCATTTCCACTCATGTACTTATTTATCCAGACCAGAGCCCGTATACTGGGGATAAAAAAAATCCCACAGGTTGGGTTGTGCAAATCTGAACAAATAAGTTTGTTCCTTACCCCTAAAAGCGTAATTCCTCTTGACTGTTTAAACATTACCTTTTTGGTGATTTGGGGTATCTTTTTCGTAACTATCGTTTGCTTAGAAGGAAGACTCGTTTTGGCTGTGAGTTGGAGCTGGAAAGTAGGGGGTCATGGCATTTGTATGCTTTTGTTTAGTAATGAAGTAGTTTTTACATAGACTAGATCTTACCTTGGGTATAATCAGGTACTGATTTCAGCTAAACAAGTGTTGTGCTGCAAAACAGAAATGAGACTGCTCTAAATCAGAGTATTAAGCTTTTTTTTTTTCTACAAAAATGTTATAAATTGTGCCTTGTGAAAGACCATTTAATTTGATTACAGCTCTGGTGCAATTGTCAGGCTCTCCCCACGCAGAAACAGTTGTAGTGTTGAGTTTGGCACAATAAGTCCTATAACACTGCAGATAATCAAGCACTTAAAAAGATACCAGCAAAGGTTGTTCTGCTCACCATGGAAACAGATAATTCTCCTGTAGCATTTTTCACTTCAGGCATCTAAGAAGTGAATTTAAGAAGAGTTAGGTAAATTAAGGGATTGAGTGATAGTCTGGGATTTCAGCATTAAGCCTGTGTTTTCTTGTTGCAGTTTTAAATCAAGAGCTTTAATGCTAGCTGAATCCATTGTCTTGGAGTGAAGTTTCTTGTAGCCATTAAAATAAGTGATTTAGAAGTTCCTGCAATATGAATACTATATTCGAGCCGTATTATTATCTGTTAGACTACAGTGGCCTGTTGGAGTTTTTATAAACAGATTGTAATGTGTAAATTTGTGTTTAGGGACATTTTAAAAACAAAACTATTTACCCGATTGCCCAGCATATCTCAGGTGAATGTGTATTCAGGGACTTTTAAGCAAATTAATATCTGGTGTAAGATATAACGTGCAGAGTTGTATACTTAATAATGCACACTGGAATAGTCTAGAGTAGATCTGTTATGCTGAGTGTTAGGAAATACGATGGTGATAAGATTTAAGCTTTTGCCTTACATATGTGGTGGTTGTCTTTTAGATCTGTGCATGTTGGATGCTTAAATATGGTTCTGCTCTTAAGATGATACAATGAAGTTTCTTTTAGTGTAGAGTCTAAGCAAGCACTGCAAAGAAATAGATACTTTTTTTTCCCCTTAGGATCAGACACCATTCGAGATTCAAAAGGAGAATGAGGAAGATGATGATGATAAAACTTTCATTCCAGATCTAACTTAAGAGCATTTAAAGGCATTAAAAGTTTGGAGTGGAGTGGTGAGTTAGGTGGTGAATGTGTTAGGGGACGTGAGTTTTGCCTTCTCCCTGAGAAAGCCAGCAGCACAAAAAGTCCAATATAGTTCCATATTCAAGTGATAAAACCAGACGTTGGCAAATTAATCTCTCTTATTCACAGTGTAGGTTGTTAATTGTTCTCTCTGCTGGCTGTCGATATAATGTGAAATTTTCATTCCCCATTCAAGATGGAAAAAGTTGTGGCTGAAAATGTTAACATTTGCATTTTTATTTGTTGATTTATTTAAAGGACAGCCTCTCTTACAGCAATCCATCACTCAGTGACACCCCAAATATGAATAATGTATTGTAGACTTGTGGTTACAATGTGTAATAAGTGCCAGAGACGGCAGAAGAATGTTAACTATGTTGCAAATGTAATATTTATCGACTCATAGTTTATTGCTTTTGAGGTTCAATAATACTGACCATAGGACATTAATATCACTTATCTTGATTTTAGTTGGGCACCTCTGTATGTAGAAATAAACCATCTATCTCATACTTACAAAATAAATGTGAATTTTACAGTGCTTTGTAAGAAGTGCATTGTAGATTTCTTTGCTTAGTTCTCACAATTCTCCTTTTCTGCCTTCTCATTTGCTTGTGTTTGACATTGATCCCACTCCAGTTGCCTGAGCACCTCAGCATTCTTCTAGAGGCTTTATCTGCTGGCTGCATTATGCTCTTGTGCCTCTGATGGTGTTTCCGCCAGTTCTCTTGTCCTGTTAAAGACCAGTATGGAAAAAGACTGATAGTTTTCTAATGCTTCTATCTGAAAAGACAGTGCCTGAGAGGCTAAAACAGAGATATCTTCTCTTTTGGAATGGCATGCACAGGAAATCTAATTCATCTCTCTTTTAGAGGATCATGGGTATCAGAAATAGAAGTGTTTAATTAGGTCAACAGTTGTTATTGCAGTCATGGCATTTATTTGCAGAGAATTTTTTAATCAATGAATAGAAATACATGAGAGCAATTTTGGAAGATTAGTATTTAAAAATCAGTGGATTTAAGAACGAAAATTTTCTTAATAGTCTGTGTAAGAAAAAAAACTGCAATGAGGCAAATAGAGTAGCAAGTCAATCAGTAATCATTCCTATCTTCAGTACTTGCTTCAGAGTTCTGCTTCAGAAACTGATACAGGCTGGGCAAACACTGCTCCTTATCTATGCTGTTCGGTTACGACCACTCAAAGCTTTGAAGTCTCTGGGGTGAAATGCAGATGTGAACCCAGGATTGGGATCAAAACCAAATTTAACAATGGGAGATTTCAAGCTTGTGTTAAAATCAGATTTCACCTGTGAAGCCTGGCTCTTGGGAAACTTGGAATTGGGTTCAGCCATGAAAATGATAAGCCTTGATTATATTTTGTGTTGTAGACATCATGTAAATTTCAAAATGACATTCTGTATTTACATCTGGGGTTATCAAATTTAACACATCATCAGCTTCTTTTTCTTTACTGTGTGTAACAGGAGCACCTATTTGTGTCAAAGCAGCTTTGCGATAATAGTTTTGGTGTGTCCATTGCTGACAATGAGGAAAATCATACTGGGAAATTTTGTCTTGGAATGCAAAAGGATTAATGTTAATTAGCAACTGTTGGCTGTAATTGTCACCCTCATTAAAATGCAGAATTATGTATTTCTTAGTTATAAATAACCTTTCTAATTGTACTTGATGTATGCCAGTTTAATCAAAAAGTACACTTGCAAACAGGCAGATATTTGCATTAATCTAGGGTTGGATCTCTGAGTCTTTTTTGATCGTCTTTCATTCCAAACTTGACTAGTTGGGGGAGGTCTATTACAGCTACATATCCTTTGCACATTTATTTTTTTTTCAGCTCTGTGGATCTGACAGGATTTTGTATTAAAATGAGGGGAAATGTCTTCTGGGAATGTTCGGTGCAACAGAAAATGTGTCAGTTTTGAAGTAGTTGGCAAGGTTTCCATCATTCAGTGGTATGACAATAACTTGATTGTAGTTTGAAAGCAATAATAAGCAAAGGAAAATAGAGAACAAATCATATTATGAAGCTGACTTAACTCTTTATGTCGTTTTCATTGTTATCTTAATTACTTTTTTTACACCCTCCCCCCCCCCCGCCTTTTGCAGGTTCTCAAATACTATGTTAAATCTTAAGTGAATGTTGGTTCACTGGATGTAATTCCTGTTTGCACTTACAATCACATCAATGAAAGCTTAGTCTCAAAATATTTTCTTTTAATATATTTCAAATTTTCAGGTTATTTCTGTGCTTTCCTTTACTTCTTTGTCAAAAAAAAAGCTATTTGACTGACTTTTCTTCCTGCACTGATACTCTGAATGTTCTTGGAATTACTGTGATGCTAATTCCTACAGAACCTGGCAAATTAAGACTAATCTTGGTTCCCCTCTTCACGGTACTCTAAGGAACTGTTCTGTGTGGTTCTCTTTATAGCAGTGTGGTCACTTCTTTGCTCCTTCTCCTTCGCAGGAATCTCCTCTTGGGTTTTGGGGGATGTTTTGTGAGATGGAAGGACTTGATTAGTACATACAGAATAATCACATCTTAAAGAAGCCATTCTCACAGAAGAGTCTGTTGGAATAGGATGAGGGGTGATGGTTATAAACCAACAGAGGAGAGATTCAGGCTGCACTGAAGAAGAGATGTTTCACAATGAGGGTGGTAAAATCGTGGCAGAGGTTGCCCAGAGAGGTGGTGGATGTGCCATCCCTGGAGATATTCAAGGCCAGGGTGGACGTGGTTCTCTTGGAAGTCTGATCTATTTGAAGATGTCCCGGCTCATTGCAGGGGGGTTGGACCTGATGACCTTTGAGCGTTATTTATAATCCGAACTGATTCTGTCATACTTGCATATTAACAAACAAGCCTTCTTCTCTCTTCTTCACCTACACAGGATTTTCAGGCTGAAAGCTCCTTAGGGCAGGATCCTGGCTCAGTACAGCCCTGTGCTTAGTTGCTCCATGTAATAATGATGATTAACAGTGATGCTAAAGTATAGCTAGGGTGGAATTCATCTTGTTTATTGTGAGACAACTGAGCTAGTTACCCTCAGCTCCTCTTATGGTCGATGACTTATTCTACGATCAGCTAAATCACCTTTTGGTGATACCTGTTGTACCGTGGGCTGTAAAATAAGCCTTGAGTAATGCACAACGACATCTTGTTTCTCTTGTAGCTGAATATGTGGAACCAAAAATAAGTTGTCATTCATACCTTGATTATGGATTGGAGGCAAATGCAAGCCTAACCTCTGTGCTGCATGGTCAGTGCCTTGATTATTAACACAGTTTTAATGCTTGTGTGATAAATCAAAGGGGCGGTAGTGAATGCTCTGGGAGAGGGAGTGGATATTTATGATTGTGAACATACAGCCTCTTCCTCATTACCACATGAGCTTGTGACATGGTACTGTGTTTAATAAAGATTGTGGTGGTGGGAGGCTGGAAGGGATGGAAGTTTGACTGCTTCGGAGAACCCTTTTTAGAAGTGACATGAAGTGTAGACACCTTGTAACTCAAACTTAGGTGACCAGGATACTGTAGTGTCAAAGGTCTGAACAGAACCACATCCCATCTCTGCTAGCCAGTCGTACTGTGCACCAGGGGATGGTCTCAGCACAGTCACAGCTCTCTTTTCTCAATTATTTCCAACTCATAAATTGCCTACTTACAGAAGAAATTCTTGTCTCTATCACTTAAGGACATTAACCAGCATCTTATACTATTTGATTTGCCCCGTTTCCAATTTCTAATGTACTTTTTTCCCTTCATGATATTCTAATTCTCTACCTCAATAAAGACCTCTGGCTTGTTTTTACTACCATGAATAACACAGTATCAGCAGTGAATGCTGTCTCGTTATTTGTCCTTTCTCTAGGCCACTTATGAATGCATAAAAGAGTTCAGGCCCTAACAGAGTTCTGTGGGGCTCCACTGGTGACCTCCCTGGCCACTTTATATCAGACCAGTTTTAATGTTTTCACTTATTTCCTGTCTTTTAGCCAGTTATCTATCCATTAATGGATTTTCCTCCTAGTTTATGGCAACTTTTAAGTCTTTGGTGATAGATTTGCTGGGAGGCTTTTGGAACTCCAGATACTGTATTTTCGTTTTTTGGATGCGTAATGCTTTGAAAAATATAACAGAGGTCCCCAGTGAATTAAGACTTGATATAAAAACTCTGCCAATATGTCAAGCTTATTGATTCTTTATTATAATTTGTATCAATATGCTTGCTCTAAACATCAAATCTCTTCATTTGTAGGTTTCTGCATCATTCTAGATTATTCCACTTAAAAAGCATTTGCCCCAGAACTGAGGCAGTTTTAGGCAATTAGTTACATGCTACAGTTAATAGTTCATCTATTTCATACCTGAGCTCCTTCAGAAGTTTGAGCGAGTACCTGCTGATCCCCGCAACTTATTATTGTTCATTCATGTTGATTTGTTGTGTGATTTATTTAGACAACACTTCAACTTGAGACAGGCCTTCTACCGTGTCCTCTGTGGCTTCATTTAACCCTACCTTAACTCTGTGGCTAAGTTCCTTCATGGTGAATATAAGTGAACTCGTTGGGCTTTTTTGCTATGGCCTTGCCATCCTTATGTGCTCCTGTATAATTTTTATTTACTCTTGGCTTTAACAGATACTCAGGCTTCCTATTTTTCATATATTTAAAGTGGGATTTGTTATTAGACCATATGCTTTTAGCAGGCTAATCCTTAGTCTTTGGCTGGAATTTACTGGGGAGTTTGGTTTTGTGAGGGTTTTCAGTTGTGGGTTTGTTTGTTTGTTTGTTTTCTTCATTTATCAGTTTGTTCTTTGCTGTTTTATTTGGACCTGACTGGCTGTTAACTGACTCCTTTACTGTTACACTTAACTTGTATGACTCCATCCTTATGAAGACTTTTGCTTTTGATTCTATCTCCTTTTTTGGAGCCTAGTATGCCTGTTAGACAAACGCATGCCATTTGCGAACATTTTTACCCTTTTAACTCCGCCTTTTTCATTTCAACAAACTTTCTCATTTTTATATTATTTTCACTTCTGAAATGAAAGTCTGCAGTAGCAAATTTTTGCTCCCTAGATGTGTTGAATCTATATACTCTTTGGTTGTCACTTCTGAGCAGTGTAATGGACTGTTCCCAGATGCAAGAGTGGTTTTGTGGAATGAACAACACAACAGACTCTTCAGCTTGAAAAAGAGGTCACTAAGTTTAGGATGCTATTAAAACTTCATAAAATCAAAAGTGACATGCAGAAAATGAGTAGGGAATGATTCTTTATTGTCTTGTCTGCTGGAGAAACTGCTGGCCATCAGACAGAATTGTGAAATGGCACATTCAGAGCATGCAACGAGACCAGAGGTCCACCTGGCTTGCATCCTGAGTTCTTATCGTTACTGTGTTCTTAACTCCACATATTGCAAGATTGTCACTGCAGTTTTCTCTAAATTATACAGCTTTTTAGATAAAGTCATCCATGATATATGGATTATAATAATGGTTTTTAAATAACTACATGTTCATATCTTAACATCTTTAATATATTTCTGATGTGTACCCGAGTATCTGGGTTTAAGTCTCAGTGTCATAATGTTACATATCTGGAATTAAATTGGACATAATAGCAGAAGATCTGGGCCCTGATTTTTCCTCTGTAGAGAGCAATGAAATAACCAATGAATCTTCCACATTTGGATAGAGTAACTCATTGCAGTGTTTCAATGTAAGAATATTGAACTGTTTGATACATTTTTATAGACTTTTTGGCATTACTTTTGGGAACCTTGAATCGTGTAACGTAACTTCTAGTTTTCTGAAACTGAAGAAAACAGAGTTGATGGTGTAGTCCCTGGTTGCATATCTTTATTCAAGCTTAGTGCACCAATTTTTACTCTAGTCATGACATTCTTCTCTTCCTAGACCAGATTTCCTTCTTGAAAACACATGCTATTGGAATGATAGAATAGTTGGGGTTGGAAAGGACCTTAAGATCATCTAGTTCCAACCCCCTGCCATGGGCAGGGACACCTCACACTACCCCATGCCACCCAAGGCTCTGTCCAACCTGGCCTTCAACACCGCCAGGGACAGAACATTCACAACTTCCCTGGACAACCCATTCCAGTGCCTCACCACCCTTACAGTAAAGAACTTCCTCCTTATACCCAATCTAAACTTCCCCTGTTGAAGTTTTAACCCCTTACCCCTTGTCCTATCACTACAGTCCCTAATGAAGTGTCCCTCCCCAGCAGCCTTATAGGCCCCCTTCTGGTACTGGAAGGCTGATACGAAGTCTGCACGCAGCCTTCTCTTCTCCAGGCTGAACAGCCCCAACTTTCTCAGCCTATCTTCATACAGGAGGTGCTCCAGTCCCCTGATCATCCTCATGGACCTTCTCTGGACTTGTTCTGGACACCAGAACTGCACACAGTACTCCAAGTGAGGTCTCACGAGAGCACAGTAGAGGGGCAGGATCACCTCCTTCAACCTGCTGGTCACACTCCTTTTGATGCAGCACAGGCAGCAGGGCTGCAAGCGCACACCGAAGCCGGCTCATGTTCATTTTCTCATCAACCAACACCCCCAAGTCCTTCTCTGCAGGGCTGCTCTGAATCTCTTCTCTGCCCAACCTGTAGCTGTGCCTGGGATTGCCCCAACCCAGGTACAGGACCTTGCACTTGGCATGGTTAGACTTCATGAGGTTGGCATCAGCCCACCTTACAAGCGTGTCAAGGTCCCTCTGGATGACATTCCTTCCCTCCGGCGTATCAACCGAACCACACAGCTTGGTGTCATCGGCAAACTTGCTGAGGGCGCACTCAATCCCACTGTCCATGTCACCAACAAAGATGTTGAACAAGATTGGTCCCAACACGAGTTCTTGAGGGACACCACTTGTTGCTGGTCTCCAGCCAGACGCTGAGCCATTGACCAAGTGGTCCACCTATCAAATTGATGTCTCTCCAATTTAGAGACAAGGATGTCGTTCGGGACACTGTCAAATGTCTTGCACAAGTCCAGGTAGATGATGTAGACGACGTCAACTGCTCTACCCCTGTCCATCAGCTCTGTAGCCCCATCATAGAAGGCCACCAAATTGGTCAGGCAGGATTTCCCCTTAGTGAAGCCATGCTGGCTGTCACCAAGCACCTTGTTGTTTTTCGTGTGCCTTAGCATGCCTTTCAGGAGAATCTGCTCCACGATTCTGCAAAGCACAGCGGTGAGACTGACTGGTCTGTAATTCCCTGGGTCATCCATTTTCCCCTTCTTGAAAATGGGGGTTATATTTCCCTTTTTCCAGTCGTCGGGAACTTCACCTGACTGCCATGATTTTTCAAATATGATGTCCAGCGGATTAGCAACTTCATTTGCCAGCTCCTTCAGGACCCACGGATGGATTTCATCAGATCCCATGGACTTATGCACGTTCAGGTTTTTAAGATGGTCTTGAACCATTTCCTCTCCTACAGTGGCCCAAGGTCTTCATTCTCACAGTCCCTGCATCTGCCTTCCAAGAGTTGTGTGGTGTGGTCAGAGCATTTGCCAGTGAAGACTGAGGCAAAGAAGTCATTAAGAACATTTTCCTGATAGCTTCCAGAGGGGGCCTATGTTGTCCCTTGTCTGTCTTTTCTTTGCTATATACCTATATCATCCCTTCCTGTTATCTTTCACATCCCTAGCCAAGTTTAATTCTAGCTGGGCCTTAGCTTTCCTAACCTGGTCCCTAACTTCCTGGAAAACATCCCTGTATTCTTCCAGGCCACCTGTCCTTGCTTCCACCTTTTATAAGTCTCCTTTTTCCTTTGAAGTTTCCTCAGCGGCTCCCTATCCATCCAAGGAGGTCTCCTGGCCCTCCTGCTGCACTTTCTTCTAGTTGGGATGCAACACTCCTGAGCCTGTAGCAGGTGATCCTTGAAGACCAACAAAGAATCTTCCCCCCCCCTGCCCTCTATGGCTATATCCCATGAAACCTTACTAAGCAGGTTCCTGAAGTCTGCTCTCTTGAAGTCCAGGGCACTGAGATTGCTGCATGCTCTTCTCGCTGTCCTGAGGATCTCAAATTCGACCATCTCATGAGCGCTGCAACCAAAGCTGCCCTGGCACATTGCATTTCCAACCAGCCCTTCCCTGTTGGTGAGCACAAGGTCAAGCATGGCACCTCTCCTTGTTGGCTCCTAGGTTACTTGCAGAAGGAAGTTGTCTTCCACACAATTGAGGAACCTCCTGGATTGCTTGTGCTGAGCTGCACCATCATTCCAACAGATGTCAGGGTGGTTGAAGTCCCCCATGAGAATGAGGGCCTGCAAGCGTGAGGCTGTTCCTATCTGTCTGTAGAGCGCTTCATCCACAGATTCCTCTTGGTCAGGCAGTCTGTAACAGATCCCCACAATAATGTCCCCCATCACTGTTCTCCCTTTAACCCTGACCCACAAACTCTCTGTTAACTGCTCACCTGTCCCCAGACAGGGTTCCATACTCTCCAGCCTATCCCTAACATAAATGGGAACTCCCTCTTCCCACCTGCTGGGCCTGTCTTTTCTAAAGAGCCTGTAACCTTCCATTCCAACACTCCAGTCATAGAAGCCATCCCACCATGTTTCTGCGATGTCTATTATATCATACCCCTGTAGATGTGCACACATCTCTAATTCCTCGTTTGTTCCCCATGCTACAGCATTTGTATAGAGGCATCTGAGCAGGGCTCCAAATGAAGCCGGCTCATTGGCTGGAGCAGCTGGAATATCTCTACATTGCTCCGAGCATTTATTATAGGTGCTGGCAACTGACTGGGAGTGTTGGGATGGAATGATGCCCCCCTCCCCCAACACATCTAGTTTAAAGCCTCCTTGACCAGTCTGGCAAGCCTCCTACCAAAACTGCTCGAGCAGCTCCACCAGCCCCTGCTAGACCTGGCCTGCAAACTTGAGTCCCACGTTCAAGATACCCAAACCCCTGACTATGGCACCACCCTTCTAACCATTTATTAACCTGGCTAATCCTCCTAGCCTTTTTGGGGGTCCTCCCCTGTATCCTGGAGAACTGACGAAAAGCCTGTCTGAGCCCCAGCGCTCCTAACCACCTCTCCCAGGGATCTGAAGTCCTTCTTCATGTTCTCCGGGGAACTGCTATCTATATCCCTAGCACCCACATGGATCACTAGAAGTGGGTAAAAGTCATTGGGACTTAGACCAAGCAGCCTCTCTGCAACATACCTGATCCGTGCCCCTGGTAGGCAACACACCTCCCTTGAGACTGGGTCAGGCTGACAGATGGGTGCCTCTGTGCCTTTCAAAGTAGAGTCCCCTACTACTATGACCCACCGCTTTTTCCTGGCAGCACCAGTAGAGATCTTCTTTACCAGTGCATCAGCCGGCTGTTCCTGGTGCGAGTCTGTTTCCTCATGAGCCCCCGGCAGGCCATCAAAGCGGTTCTGGGTGGGGACAACAGATTTAGGAGGAAGCCCCTTGCTTTTAATTGCCCTTTTCCTCCTTTTCTTTGTTGTTTTGTTTTTGTTTTTGTGGGTTTTTTTTTTTTTTGGTTGTTGTTACTGTTTCCCAGCTTCCCGAGTTAACAGCCTCCTTCTCTCCTCCATGAGCTACAGTGCACGCTTGAGGCCCCTGCACAGGGTGCAGCCTATTGACAGCGTCCCGCAGCTCAGCCCCTGCTGCAGGAGGACCTCCACCGGGGAGCACCGGGTGCAGCCCTGCCCATTGTGCACCCTCCCCTCACCAGACCAGTGCAGGCACTCAGGCACTCTCTACACCCCGAGCTCTGCGCTGCAGCCTCCCCTTTTGTTAGCTGTGTCTGGGTGCTTACGGTGGCACCGCCGGGGCAGCCAGAGCAGACCGCACTCTGGTCATACGGTGAGTGCTCACCATCCCGCTCACCTGCCTGCGCAAACTGCCTCTACTCGCCCTGTTTGCCCGCCATGTTCGCCGCGCTCCCTGGGCAGGTTTTTACCCAGTCAGGGCTGGTGCCGCCCCTCCTGGCTCCGAGCCCTGTGAGTCCCTGCTCGCCTCAGCTGAGCTGCCGGCTCCTGGGCAGGTCCTGTCGAGGACTTGAGGCTCCCTCGGTGGCTCTCGGCGCTCTGAGGCGAGGCCCCTGGACGCTGCTCTCCCCCCGCTCAGGTGTTGAAGGCGGCCTCTCAAGCTGCTCACCTCAGCAACTGACCACGAACACTGAACAGTGAACATACGGCACCTTGTTAAGTTTGGCGTTGTGGTGGGCTCTGATTACAGCGCTGAAGTTCTCTCCTCAGCATTTAGATAATCTTAAGGGAAAACAATATCCCCTTATTTTTTCTTTTAAGCATTTATTTAATTGTGATTACACTTAGCATTTAAATTTCTCAATTCAGCGTGCGTCTGGCTCCCAAGTAATTTGGGGTCATGTATGATAATTTTGATCCATTCTGTGTTGTTTATGAGCTGGTATTTCATTTATGGCCCTCTGAAAAAAAACCCTAAATGTGTTAGACTTAATGTGCTGGGAGTGAAGTAATTTGAAAATATAATGGAAAAATAAATATTTAACTGAAAATAATAATGTGTCTTTGTTTCCTGCCCTGTACAAAGTTAGCTCTGTTTTAATAGTGGTGCCATAAGTGTTATGGTTTTTATTCCTTTGGTTCTTCTCGCTTGTAAAGGTGGATTTTGGTTTGATACATAACAGCTAGAGAATATAGCGAGAATGATCGAGTTGAAAATGTCCCTGGGCATTGCAAGGGGTTGGACTAGATGACCTTTGAAGGTCCCTTCCAACACAGACTATTCTATGATTCTATGAAACAAATTGCTTTTAAGATTCTTTTTTATATAAAAAACAACCAAAGATATTTTAGAGTACTAACTTATAATTTATGTATTTAAAACCTTCTAAAAGAGATTCTCAAAGCTGCTAATACCATTGTACTTTTAACTTTCGTTTTTGCTTCATCTGCATCGAATCATCTTTTGCTGCTTAAAACAGAAATTGGGTTTATTGAAACATTTCAGTTCTGATTATTTTTTAATAAAGATGAAGAAGTCTAACCTAATGAAATCACTGGAATGAAATGAGAAAAATTTAAAAAATTAATAAGCTGAAGACTTGAAGATTTTATTAAGTCACGTTTGGCTGTATGTTTCTCTGTGTGTACCGTCTTGAATCAGTAGGGTGAGAAAGATGCCTTGTAAGGAATGACCTCAGCACCCTTAGTGACTTTTTCTGTTCCATTTCCAGAAGGGCTCCTGGAAATGCACTATCAATAGTTCTTGTGTGTGTAACACTGCCAGTGGTCATGAAGCCCTGGTTTGAGATGAGCAGTAGGGCCGAATTCAGATTTTCTTTCTTCCCATAATTCAGACCTGTAAATACGTTTTGCAGAACGCACGCACGTCTGTCAGTCGGTCTGCCAGGTATCTGTGAGACATAATGTACAAGCAGCTTTATGATCTATGAGTTTGTAGAATATTTCATACTCAGAAATAAAATGCTTCCTGCTTCCATGCAGGTGATCAGATAATTCAGTGTTACACTGTGTAGGTGTATTTGTAGTACTAAAACTTGCAGTTTCTAACTTGCTTTGCAAGTCTGTAGTCCGATGTGGCATGTTCTTTTAATATAGTGTCTGTACCCCACGCTGCATGTGGTTCTGCCTGGAATGTTTCAAGCTCCACTCTTATTCCAATGACCTTGTCCTTGCTGATGAGCCTAGGGTCTTCCAGCACTGCCTTTTGTTTTCACTGTAACAGGTGAAGCAATTCCTAGAAGGACTTTAACAGTGCTCCAGCTGCTGCTCCTCCCAGCTTCTGCTTGACTCTGTTAATTGCTCTGTGCATCCCTCTTCTTACCCATATGCTTGGAATTTGGAACCTGTATATCCATCTCATTCATAGGCACAAACCACCCTAATAGGAGAGATGCCCTCTCCCTCCCCTCTTCCTTGCCAAGTTCAAATTTCTCTCAGTCTTCTTTTTCCTATCTCCTAATGGCCTCTCAGCATCTAGATTTCTAGGTGTGAAAGAAGAGTGTGCTTTCTTAACTCAGCCAGCGATGACAGCCAGATACCACTGTGATGAGCATCGTAAGGAGCGTTTAGATCTCTAGAATGTATGGGCCCCATTGTAATTATCCATGCAATTTTCTTGCTTTCACTCCTTCCATTTTGTTATGAACTTTTTAGCAGCAAACCATTTCTACCAGTGCACAAACCGTGACATCACATGACATTGACTCTACTCAAACCAGAAGATTTTTGTGCCAAGGTTGTATCTTTGTATCATTACTTCATTGTATCTCTGTGAAAATTTTAATTTCACGCCCTGCGGACTTCACTGTCTCTGTGCACTCTGCTGGTGTTGTTGCATACAAGGGTAAGTCCCTGGGTCACATTCATTTTGTAGTGTGGTGTTTTGGGTTTGTTTTTAAAGTAAGAGTTCTGTTTCCTTTGAGAGATGTCGCTGTAAGGTTAGCTGGGGATTGCTGCCAGGAAAATATTTGCAGGCTTAAAGTGAAGATACTGTGAAAATATTTTTCCTAAGTTTCTTACAGTGTGGCTGTGATCATCTTTTTGGGGAAAAAAAAAAAAAAGTGTGTGGAGGTTTGCGCTATGAAATATTTGTATATGAATAGATGCAAGTGATTTGGTAAAACGTGTGGGGATGAGAGGAAAAACCCATGTTCAAATATGTCATCAGGTTACCCATATGTTCTGGTTTTAATGAGTTGCAAACCTTTCTGAGCAGAAGCCATTGGTTAATGTTTGGATTGATTCATGGAGATTCCTGGTTTTCAGGCACTGGCATTTTAAGCTTCCCTGGTTGTACCATGCCTGTACTGTATGGATAAGTCAGAGTCCAGTCCTTGCTAGTCAGTCGTTGCCCTTTTGACATATGCTGTCCATGAGGTTTAATGTGTTGATGTAGGGAAATATCCCCCTATGAAGTTATAGGATAGCTGAGGTTGGGAGGCATCTCTGGAGGTCACCAGAGTAGGGTCAGCTGGAGCAGGCTGCTCAGGGCTGTGTCGTGTCTTGTTTTGAGTATCTCCAAAGATCGAGATTCTACAGTCTGTCTGGCCGATCTGTCCCCATTTTTAACCACCTACATAGCAAGGAAGTTATTTTACTTCCATTTGAATGGCGTTTCTTGTATTTCAGTGTGTGCCTATTACCTCTTTTCCTTTCACTTGGTACGACTGAAAAGACTGTGGCTCCATCTTCTTTCATTCCTTAATCAAGTATTTATTCACAGAGATCACTCTGAGCTGCCTTTCCTCCAAGCTGCAGTCCCAGCTTAGATGTTTCTGTCATGTCCCCTACTTCAGTTTCTTACTCATCCTCATTGCCGTTCACTGGACATGCTTGAGTGTGTTGTACTGGAGATTCCATCACTGGACACAGCAGTCGAGCTATGTCCCACCAGCTCTGAGTCAAGAGGAAGTATCACCTCCCTCAGTCTGCTGGCAGTGCCGGCCTTTGCTGGCTCAGTTTTTTACCTACCAGGACAGAGAGTGTCCAGGTCCTGTTCTGCAAAGCTACTTTCTAGCCAGTAAAATGTGGCATGTGCTGGTACTTGGGACTATTCTCCACCCTCCCCCCCGCCCCATGCAGGACTTCATGTTTCCCGTTGTTGAGTGTTGTGAGATTCTTGTGGGCCCATTTCTCCTGCCTGTTGATGTCCTTCTTTGTCCACTTTTTTGCCCTCCTCAGCCTCAAACATATTCAGAAGAATAAGGGAGTGAGACGTAGCATCAGTCTGTTGAGCAGTTCAGTGCACTGCCTTATTTTGTAGTGTATCAGTGACCTTATGTAGTTTCTAACAGCAACATGGACTGTCCACAGGTGTATGGTTATCGAAAAACAATCCTGCAGAGCCCAAGATCATCTTTGCTAGTTACTGCTGGGAATGAGCAAACTAAAATTTCACTTCCCTGCCCATCTGTTCAGCAACCAAAAGCAGGTAATTTATCTCAGTGGGACACCTACCACCTGTGTAAATTCTTTGAAAGAGGTTGTTAGCGTGTGATGGCTACAGCCAAGGGACATCAGGCCTCAGCGCCTTGTACTCCGTGCTTTACTGCTGCTTTTTTCTGTGGGGTGCCTTCTAACTTTGTACTTGCACAGTGTCAAGCCTATTCAGTGCCTGTGTCCCTATGAAGCTTTACAACAACTCTACCCGCTTTGCCACACGGCTCTTCGCCAGCAGTCGCCCCTCTTTGACATGCTAAACCAGGCACCACTGACATGCTGTACTTTTTTTTTACAGCTACTGTTTTATCTCGGTGGCTTCTCTTGAATTATGTATCCTCATCTTTGATGTATGAAATCTCAGCTGATTTAAAGATTACCCCAGAGAGTTCAGCACACCTGGAAATGAATGGAGCAGCAGATAGTCCCAACCCTTCCACACAGAGTGCCAAGGAGGAAGTTTTACAGCAGTTGGGTACTGGAATGCAATTTTTATGAGAGCATTGTTTCTTCATGTAAGGCCTGTGCCCAAGCAATCAATACCTTGGGGTGCCAAGTGTTTGAGCTCAGTTGCAATGTTTCTTCCCATACAAATTGGAGTAAGTTCTAATAAAGAAAGGCCAAAAGGGAGGTTGTGGGCTGTTTTCAGGCAAGGCATCAAAGGTTCCACTAGATAAGGTACCCAGAATTCTGTGTGTCTTGTCTCCAAGAGGTGCATGGAACAGAGCAAGTGAATGCAAATCTGGCTGAAAAGCAGTTGCTATCTGATGTGAGGATTCTGTATAGCTATGAAGGAAAAACCCCAAGCAACTGAGCATAAACTACATATAATGTCAGCAAGATTCAGAATCATAAGGTGTGTAAAGCTTAAGTGTTGCAGCATACTTCAGTTTTCTTCAGTGGGTGTTGTGGTCACTCTGCTCCTTGCAGAAATTCAACTTCAGATGAGCTGCAAGATCCTATTCACCTGTCTTATGCTAACGTAGCTAGTGTAAAAGATGATGACCAGGTACTGTGTCATTAGCATTAACTAAGTGATACCACTTAAAAGCTGAGAGCAACAAGCAGAGCTCAAGTTTGTGGTTTGCAGTCAGTCCAGAAAAATATTTTTTTGTTGTGGGTTTTTGTTTTTTTTTTTTTTTTTTTTGCAAGGATAAGTATATCCATTCTCTGTATTTTGGCTGTTACTATATCTTAATTTTAATCCTCTGGATTTCTAGGTAGTTTCAACCTATTAACTCCCCACCACACCATCCTGTAAAACATCTTTCCTCTGCTAACTCTCCTGCTACTCACTGGGAACAGCAAGGCATTTTTTCCCCTAATAAGTGTTGTTTTCAGAATAAGACATCTGACTGAACACTTTCTTCTTACTACTTGGTGACTTCTTCCCTTTCTCTTTAACTCCATGTTCCTTACCAAAGAGCAGCTAGTACAAGCACAGGGGCTATCGTTATGGCCTTGCTGTCGCAGGGATCAGGAGCTGGGAGATGTTTGCATGTACATCTGGAGTGTAATTCTGACTGATGGGTTCTTACCATGTTTGCCAAGTCCATCCATCCAATTGTCTATTTCTGTTTTGAAGACCAAGCAACCATAAAGTTGAAAACCATGTTGTATTTTTGGAATCTGAAATTTCAGACAATGCATTTATGAATTATTTATGGGGAATGTGTTTTCAGTAATGTGCAGCATAAAATGGAATGAATGCGTATCCATACTTGCCCTGAACTCTCCAAAGTACATGCTAATAAACAGAATGATAACCTACCATCACTTCTGCCCTTTAAGATTTACGGTGCAAGCACTTTTTTATGTGGTTTAATTCAAGTCAGTTTGTCAACTTAAAAGCTCTAGTATTTTGTTTTAAAGTACAACTTGATGAGTGATTTTCTATTGCTTAAAGAAACCTAACAGCTTCTTCCCCCCTATTTCAACCAGAGTTAGTGTCTGTAAATTTTTCTACTCATGCTGGCATACAGCCACTCTAAATTATGCTTTAATTCACAATTAGAAGAAAGTGGCAACTGTGCAGAGCAGCAAACCTTTCATTTAAAATGGCCATTATACAAGATCATGATTCTACAGAATGATTAAGATATTGAAGAATAATTAAGATATCTTTAGGGTTTTGGCCATTTACAAGTGCTGGGCTTATTTAATTTTTTTTTAAACCTCCCTGGAACAGCTTTTTCTATAATAACAGTAATACAGAACTCTGTATTATCACAACTTGGTGTTTACTGGTATCTGAATTGTCTAATGGTAACTTATTTCCACTGATACAGCTGACAGGGCACAGACAATTAAGAAACAGAAGAATCTGAGTGCTAGATTTTGCTATTAAACACTCCATGCCACAGCAGAAGAAATTAAGCTGACAAGCAAGAGAGGGAAGAATCATACAGATCCACATGGAAGAGCTGGTGTTTAGGTACAGCAATTGACTGTATGTAAAATATTTCACCAGGAGATGAAAAAACAAAAAAAGAAAAGCATAAAATAAATTATTTCTAGGCATCTCATTTTGAGTATGTAAAAAAGAGAGCTTTCAGTATCTGTTTACACCGACACAATAAATGGCAGCAGGCACGGAAGAAACCCAGCCCCAGTGAACCAGTGGCAGAACTTCCATTGGCTTCCATGGGGTCACGATTCCACCCCAATATGTACTTAAAACTGCAGCAGTCCGATTTTGCTCCTCTGCTCAATGAGGTTTTAAATCTTGCATGGCTAGTAGCAGTTCTTGCCACAATGGTTAGAAAGTCAATGAAAGCTCACAGTTCAGTAGCTAAATGACAAGTTAAGAAACTTTGGAATCATAAAGTGGTTATAAGTGCTTGACCTAAAACTATGCAGAACTCCCAGTGACTGTACAGTTGAAGCAAAAAGTTGATTTATTATCTGGCAGGCTGGGAATTTGGCCTGATCTTGTGAAAAAAGATGGATTGGTAATCCATGTAAATGGTGATGGGCTTTGCAAGCTCTGTGTGGTAGGTTTTTTTCCCTCCTAGACCATGCCTGTTGTTGTTTTGCTCTTACTTAGTACCCACAAAGTTGTAGACAGTGTACAGTGTGTAAGGCATTCCCAGCTTTTCCAAAAGCACACAAGGAAATAGAGATGAAACAGGGAAAAGATGTCAAAACTTAAAAGACTGTCAGAGAGGAGGAGCAGAGTTGTGCTGAGTTACATATGCAACCCTTTGTCAGAGGCTTTAGTACATTGCAAAAGAAAAAGCACAGTTTTAAAGATGATTCATTGAATTAGAGTTTGCTTTGAGGGGCAAGATGCTTGGGGACAAACTTGTAAGATTAAAAATTGAGAAGAAAGGTTGTTCAGGCGGGAGAGTAGGGGGATGAGGTATGGCAGGAAGGATGATGACAGCTTAGTTTTGGCCCAGAACAATAAAGGGTGAAGATCTTGCTGAAGATGTGCTGTGATGACAGAGTGCTTAAAGGGAATAAAAGCTAAGCGTGCTCTGAAGTGCAAAGTTATTATGTAATATCACAGCAGAATCAGGGCCCCAGGTGCTGTACATACACCAAGGTTCATTTTCTGATCTGAAGGGCTTTCAGACTTGATGAGACAGAGATGGGTGTGTGGGAGGGGAGGAAAGGACAATACAAACAGAGTGATTGCAGAGGTGGTTGTTAAACTCTGTGGTAGTTCTATGGTTCTGTAATTTCTTTCTTTTGTACTGAAACTTCATTCTAAATTATTCTTGTCACTGGCAGATCTGATTTAAAAGGTTTCTTTACTTACCAGCGCTTGTGTCTTTGTTCACCCTCCCCCTTGTAGAATTATTACAACTGCACTTATGCCAGTTCAGCTCCCTGCAGCCATACCTTAAAATAAATTATCTGGGGTGGGTATTTTTGCTGTTGTTTTTATTTTAGCTACTAAAAGCACACAGAGAAAAGTATAAAATTAAGAAGCCCTTTCAGTTGTATTTGACAGGTTTGTAACAAAGCAGCAGGGTCTGAGCAGAAGTCCAATAAGGAAATAATAGAAAAAATCTTAGGTACCAGGAGCAAATAGGTAGGATAACTGAGGATTGGGAGCATTGAGATGGAAGTGCGGAAAGGTGAGGAAGGCAGGTGTTGGTCTCCGACAACTGAATAAGTGAAAATGGCCTGTTTGTGTAGTAAGGAGGAATGAGAACAGCAGTAACTCCTATTTCAGTAATGACAGCTGGTTGGGTGCTATCATAGGTGAAGCCAGGGTGAAAACTGAGGAAGAAAAATCTCTTACCAGCCCTGCCTTAGGGCACAAGTTTTTTTAGATGCTGTTGCTGTATGCTTTTTAGTGCATTGGCTCTGCTTGGTATGCAGGTGGCCACGGGGCAAGCCAGCAATGCTCAGCCCCTTTCAAGACCAAATTCGCATTAGCTATTTACTGCTGTTTATCACACTAGGGAGGGAGAGTTGTCCCATAACGCTGCCAAGCACAGGTCATTTTGGTTAGCAAAGGCATGATGTTGCTACTCAATTCTGCTGCTTCTCTCCTGTGCGAAGGCTGTAATCTCAGGTGCCGTTTTCCACAAGATTTAGTGATAACTGTTAGTAACCCCACAAAATGAGGCATGGGGCTCATAGGTGTTGTAGGTCTTGCAACAAACAGCAGTGTGTTGTGGTGTGGTGTATCAATACATACAAATGAGAGAGGGACCTGCGGAGCCATGAAGCTGCAGCAAAAAGGCTGTTGTCACCTGAGTATGTGCAGATAAGCATTGTGTGAGTGCTGGAGGGAGCTGATCTCCTCCCTGCTCCTGTGTAACCTCACCAGCTGAATATGATGCTCATTTCTTGGTGATCACTTACTGGAAAGATACTGTCAAAGAATGGAGGAGCATGGCAAAAGCTGTTGGTATGCTAGAGGTATTGATTTACGAGGGAAGATTAACGTATGTGTGGCTCAGATTGAGACTGGAGCAGAAGGGAGAGATGTAATATTGTTCAAATACTTCTGGAGTATTTGCACCAAAGAAGGAGACTGATTTCTTAGTACGATGCCAGATCTTTAGCTATAATTAATAGTGTGAAGCAGGGAGGAGGAATATCCTCTTTGTTTATCTCTAGCTGACTATCAGAACCATGTTCTTGTTTGTGACACACACCTTTTCCTCCTACCAAACTCCCAAGCAAAAATTCATGGAACATTTGCGGCACTTTCTATGCTCTCCTGTTCTTGATTGTATGTTATAACTTTCCCACTGGACTTTGACTGACCTGTTTAGACTGCCTGGTCTTTTGGGTGACTCTTACAAGTGGTGGTAAAGTTGGTCCCCTTGATCCTGATCAAGGCCCTTTAGGTTATACCATAGCCTATAAATAAGTAATAATGTAATGATAGTGTTGGATATATTTGGCTGTGGAATGGCTTCCCAAGAAGAATAACGAGAGGCTGATTTTTAGCAACAAATGTGAGGAAGCACACTGTGGGGAACGGTTCTCTGTCAGCAGGGAGATGCCTGGATGGTCTAATAAGTCTTTTCCTTCTCTAGGTTATGAGTCTGTGAATACTGCCTCGGAGAGTTCTCTAAAAGTCTCTGATACTGTAAGCTCTCTATTATGTGGGTGTGGGTTTTACAGCACTCCGGGAGGCTATTGCTAAGGACACTGTGTAAATATATTCTGTTTTACATTGTGTGATGTATTTTAAATAGAAGGCTTAGATCTTTTTTTAATTGCTTTGAAATATTCTGCAGTCTGATCTTTTTCTTTAAGAATTAAGAAACTTTGAGATGCCTTTGGAAAATACAGACCCATTACAGGCAAGAAGTATGTCCTTACCTTGAGTTAGTTTAACTACATATATAGCACTGTTGAATTTGCCTCCTCCTGTATCCCACAGTGAAGTGTCTGCTCTGAGTCTCAGCCTGGATGAAAATAAAATGGGAGTCTTAGGCCAACTGGCACAATCTCTTTGTCTCTGTTTCTCGATTTAATCTTGTTCATTCTCTTGATGTTTCAACCTCAAGAATCACTCTTCTCTCTGTTCTTGTTTGCGTTTTGGCATCCTGAGAGTCAGTATGTGAGAATATCCCTCAGGAGTGTGTTTAGGTCACCAAAGGTGCAGTTTGCACATGAAAGGCAGGGTCTGCTATCATAGAATTAACTAGGTTGGAAAAGACCTCTAAGATCATGAAGTCTAGCCATTACTCCAGGACTGCCAAGTCCACCATTAACCCGTGTCACTAAGGGCCTCATCTACTCATCCACCACTGCCCTGGGCAGCCTGTTCCAATGCCTGAGCACCCTTTTGGTGAAGAAATTTCTCCTAATATCTGACCTCCCCTGGCACATCTTGAGGCTGTTTCCTCTTATCCTGTCAGTTGTTATTTGGGAGATGAGACCGACCCCACCTCACTACAACCTCCTTTCAGGCAGTTGTAGAGAGTGATAAGGTCCCCCCCTGAGCCTTCTCTTCTCCAAACTAACCCCCCCTTACACTCTGGTATCCTCAGCTGTTCCCTATCACACATGTGCTTCAGACCCTTATTCAGTTCCGTTGCCCTTCTCTGGCCCCGCTCCAGCACCTCAATGTCTCTCTTGTAGAGAGGGGCCCAGAACTGAGCACAGGATTTGAGGTGCAGCCTCACCAGTGCCCAGTGCAGGGGGATGATCACTGCCCTGGCCCTGCTGCCACACTATTGCTGGTACAGGCCAGGATGCTGTTGGCCTTCTTGGCTGCCTGAGCACAAGCTGCTCATGTTCAGCTGTCAGTCAGCACGCCTAGGTCTTTTTCCATGAGCAGTTTCCAGCCACTCTTCTCCAAGCTTGGAGCGTTGCATGGGGTTGTTGTGGCCCAAGTGCAGGACCTGGATCTGATCCTGGTTGAACCTCTTATCATTGACCACAGCATATGGATCCAGCCTGTCCAGATGCCTATGCAGAGCCTTCCTACCGTCTAGGAGATCAACACTCCCACCTAACTTGGTGTTGTCTGCAAATGAGGGTGCACTTGATCCCCTCATCCAGATCATCAGTGAAGCTATTAAACACTGGCCCTAATACTGAGCTGTGAGAGACACCACAAGTGACCAGTCATCGCTAGGTGTGACACCATTTACCACCATTCTTTGGGAGCTGGCTTGTGACCTTTCTTGAGAAAGAGTCAGCTGCTCTTTCTCAGCTTGCATTTGCTATCCAACTAGTCTCTTATGTTTGTTGGCATGTTTATCTCACGTGGGCTATACTCATACAGCTTGGAGGAAGAGATGGAAGAATCTGAGACATCAGCTCAGACCTATGGATTATGAATCCAGAAATCTGGTGACACAAAGAGGATTCAGTGGACGTAATATTTGGATTTTCAGAAGGCATTTGGCAGGGTTCCACACCAAAGGTTGTTAAAGAAACACTGTTTCTGCAGGACTGGAGGAAAAGTCCTTACGAATTTACTGCTGGTTAAATGATAGCAGGCAAAAGTACTTAATGTTCATTTTTCATGATGCAGAGGTGGGGTCCCACTGGAACCCACTGACCTGGTTCTTCATTGCTGACCTGGAGCAGGAAGTAAATAGCAAAATCTCCTGGGTAACGTAGTAAATTTGTGGGTTATACTAAGTTCTTTCAGATAGTTGAATGCCACGTCAATAGGAAGAAATTCCAAAAAGGCAGCAAAACTGAGTTAACAGAAGTGTAATTTACTTTTGGTCTTACCTCTCATGAAAGGCAGTGGAAGCTAGAGAAAGGTGCACAGGAGAGTTAATTTGATCAAGGAGAATAAAGCAGCTGCTGTATAATGAGACCAAAAAGCTATGACTTTGGATAGGAAAAGACTGAGTGAGAAAAGCAGGGTTTGCAGAATTGTGAAGCTGCTGGGTAAGTTGAACGTGGCACTGTTTTTCACCAGATCCCACCACATGGGAGAGACTAACTGCAGTCAGTTCTTGAAAAGCACTTGATGGTGCTATCAGGATTTCAGATTAAAAGAAAACAAAAGTATGTCAGTAGTGATGAACTTCCTGTCACAGGGCATTGTGGAAGCAGCAGGTTGAGAAAGGAAGAAGGCAAATTTATAGACAGCAGGTTGGTGTATGGATGTTGAAAGGACAAGGCATGGAGGTGCCTCTGTCATCCCTAATGCAATAATAGTGGATGCAAGAATAAAGATGGCAGAAAGTGATTATGAGTATTTAATTTGGGTAGACTTCTGCCCTTCACTTGTTGAGCCTGCTTTAGCTCAGGGATGGGGATCAATCATCTCAGCTGTTTTTTCCAAATAACCCCTGGTTGTATCACTAGTATGATCAAAATCAAAAAGGGATTTGATATGCCTTATAATAACAATAAGCTTAGTTTCATTTTGTGTAAAATGGGTCTGTTCCCTACCCCTTGAATGTGTTTTTAGCTGTATTTAGCATTTCTAAAGTGCTTGGAGTCAGGTGGTGTTTTATGAATACAGAATAGCATTAGGCTTTGTACTTAGGCACAATACTGTACCATATTTCAAAGCCAATTCATGTAACATTAGTAAATCACTTTGAACTTTATGTTGAAAATATAAGCAGTAGTATAAAAATAAACCTTTTTATTTCCTCTGGTATATACAGTTAAATAAAGTAAGCTTTATTTATAATAATACAGCTACTAATCTCCAAAAATGTATTGCCAGTATGCTTTGTTGAAATGCCATCACCTTGCAGAAGAGACATTCTGTGTGTTTTGTACACATTTATGGTTGGAAAAATAAATTTTCAGAGACTGTAAAGAAAAAGGTATCTCTGAACATAGTGATCAAATAATATCTGACACTGCTTGTTTAAAGAAATATACATATATCTCACCGCCAGAATATTTATGATTCTAATAAGTTTAGTTATTTTGCCCTATGGGGAAATTCCTGCTCCTCCAAGTATCAGACTTGTTTGGGGTTGTGCCTTTTTTTCATAAAGGAACAAATGATACTATTAGTTAAATGGGACTGCGCAATATGAAAATACAGTACTGCAGCTTAAAAATTGAACAGCATGTAAGAAATATATTTTACCAGCAGTGGGAAATAGACAAACATTAAAAATTCAATGACATATCCCAAATATCTAAATAAATAAACAAACATTGCTGTTCAACCAATTGTTGTGAGAATGCTCGGTGGTTACCTTCAAGAGCAACATTCTCTCTAATATCCTGTGCAGTAATGAGTTCTGTGCATTACGTTTGCATAATCTGACCATTTTTTTTTTTTTTAGGTACTGTATGTTGTGGGACTGTCTGAACTCTGATTTCCTAGCAGGTTTTATTAGGAAGAATACCAAGTGGTTTCACATGATTTCTTAGCAACTATCCTGGGAATAAGTAGTCTTATGGTTCCCAGAGCAACAGCCACATTTGCTTGTTTGTCATAGAAATGCGAAAGCCTTACTTCCCATTCAATTTGGAAACACAGTGCAAAGTAAAATGCACCTGTAGATGTTCAGAGAGTTGCGTTCCTGCTGTACAGGCAGTGAAACAGCAATACTATAGAAGGAAGAATTCGGGTCTTGCCAACTTGAGTTTATTTTTGTACTGTTTTTCTCTTTAAAATGTGAACATTTAATGAGCTGTTCTGCATTGGAATGGTTTATGATGTTTCCTGTTACTTTAGTGATGGACTACAAAACTTATTTACATTATAGAATCATAGAATGGCTTGGGTTGGAAAGGACCTTAAAATCATCCAGTTCCAATCCCCTGCTATAGGCAGGGATGCCTCACACTAGACCATGTTGTCCAAGGCTCTGTCTGATGGAACATTCACCAGTTCTTTGAGCAGCCTGTTCCAGTGCCTCACTACCCTCAAAGGGAAGAACTTCTTCCTTATATCTAACCTGAACTTCTCCTATTTCAGTTTAAGTCATTACCCCTTGTTCTGTCACTACAATCCCTGATGAAGAGTCCCTCTCAGGCATCCTTGTAGGCCCCCTTCAGATATTAAGAGTTTATAAACTCTATTAGATAGTTATGTAATTAGGAACCAATGCTGAAAGTTTCTAATAAAATCTCCAGAAGCGCTTTAGTGGCAGAGGAGCCAAATTTCCAACAACCTGTGTTAATTGTACAGAGGAGAAAAAGGGAATACTGTAACAGCACTGCAATGCCTGGCCAGGATGGACTTAACCACCCAGCTCACAATTCTGCACTGACCCAGTTGCGCTGGCTTGATCCCAGTGGTACCTACCTCTCAGTTCATTAAGGCTCCTCTCTGAGCAGTATTTGGAGTTTTACCTTCTACATTAAAAACAAAGGTCAAGCTTCTTCACTGAAAGAAGAGCTTCAAAGCTTACCTTGGGGTCTCTACTCCCATCTCTGTCCTATTGCACATGCCCCTGCCTTCCTCATGCTTTGTACACTAATTCCTTGTGTCCCTTCTCCAGGTGGAATTTTTGGTGACTTTATGATACTTTCACTAAACTCGAGCTGTCCACATAGTTAGACTTCTAACCCAAACCTGTAGGCTTTACAAGTTTTCTTCTTCCATGATGAAACATGCAGACTTTCAAGCTTGTGAAAGTTAGATGAAAAAATATACATGGGGGAAGTATCAAAACCAGGCTTGGAAAAGAGATTGTTTACCAGTCTGTTATGGAGGTGCTCACTGACTTTCCAGTACATTGGCAAATGTACCAAAAACCTGAATACAGAGTGAGTTATCACATACTTAAAGGGACACATGGCCCCCTCATTTTGCTTCTGTTGAGAGGGAAAAAAAAAATCGAAGAAAATGTGTGTAAGCATCTAGCACAGATGGAACATTTGGTTGCTTGCTTGAACCAATACATGAGGGATTTCTCTATGTGGCTTAATGTACAGTACTGGTACTTCTGCGGAATGTTTGGGGAGTTTTTCTCCTTGGGAACCATGAGCAATAAGAGGGCAGCCTTGGCTGTTAATTTGCATTAAAAGAACATTGGGTATTCACAAACCAAATTTGCCAGATCAGTTTTCCCATTTGACACACTCTGACTCTTGGGTGCCTGATCCTGCAGCTTTGACTTCACTAAAGCCATTACGTGTCGTATTAATAATAATGAAGTATGGCTTTACTTATGCATTTATTCAAATCGTGCAAGGAATACATATCCTGGTTTCAGAGAAAGTTACATTTCAGGATTTGAGCATTCTGACTGTGTCTCTTTAAATATTTGGATACGAATAAATGGTGAGAAAATTATCTTTGCAAGCTTCAAACCATTCTAAGTCTACTGTGTTGCCTCCAGCCACATGCTGTCTGATGCTGCCTAGACAAACCAGGGCAAACCATTATCATGGGATTAAACACTAAATACCTGCAAGGAGCATTCTCTTTATCAGATAGCTCTCTGTTAGCAGAGTTCATTCACTTTATTGCATATATAACTGTGGTGTCAAATAGACTGATTTACAACACCTGGTCTTTTACATAATCTTTGCTATTTGCTGTGCTTGTAATCTGCCAAATCATTTAGCCTTCCTGATAGCAGAAATGCTGTAAAACTTAGATAAACTTGCAGAAGAAATGAACTCGAAGGTACTGCTGAAATCTAGGGCCTGCACGTTTGCTGTAAATGCACTGGCTGGTTTGGTTTCCCCCTACCTAATCTGTGATTGAATGTGGCTGCTAGAGAAATTGAAATTTTATGATAGCACTAAAGTCAGAGGAGATAAGCATTTGTATGCTAGACTAGATTAATCTAAAAAGAAGTTTTAGGTGTGGCTAATGAAACCGGCGTATGTGTTAACTGGGTTTCTTCGGGGTTCAAAGCATCTGTGTATATCTATATAGAGTCTAGTCCAAAACTTTCTCTACGTGAGAAGTCTAATATAGCTATGTGATAGTTCTCACTATCAGCGCGGCTTACTCCATCTTAGGTTAGGGATATCTTTAAGGAGCCTTGGTTTTTAGACGGTACTTTCTGAATACTAATGCAGGCAGCAGACCCCTCTAAAACAGGCTTGCTTGGGTGCCTAAAACCCCTGTGTCCTTCTGAAATGATTAGGGTGACTGTGAAGCATTATGTAGGGTCAGCCACTTACACTGTCCAGCTGAAACAAAACAAAGCTGTGATTTCTTTGTTTTGAATCACACATTTTTGGTATGAGGGGTGATTTAAACAGACAGATAATAGGAAGACATGTAGACAAGCTTTAAAAAGTGAAAAAGAAACCAGCAAAATGGGTTTCTGATTGGGTAAAATGCAAGTTAGTACATCCATGGGAAAATAAGACAATCTATAGATAGTCAAATAGAGGAGAGAGCCCTGTGCGGCAGTAGTATCGAGTCAGACTGTGTCAGAAACAATGCTGACCATCAGATTGAAGAAACTGTAAGAACTGAAGGAAATGTAGGAGCTGGCTTTTGCAAGCAATCATAGCATGACTCCAGTGGTTGGTATTAACATCAATATTATCTCATCAGCACAACAGTACCACCTCCTTTGAGCTGAGGAAGTATATCTGTGTCTCAGACATAACTGAGTTACCTTGTCGTGGCCAATTTTTCTGATAATGGTGGGACATGCCAGTCACCGCTGGAGCTAATGAAGGATATTTTACACAGAGTTGCTAATTTGAAGATAGAAGTCTTTTTGCTTGCTGGTGCTGCTTCATGATGCTATTGGACAGCACAACTGTTACTCTGCCTTTGGGAGATACGTTGGCCAGTGCTAATCTTCCACATCAGTAAATTGCTGTGAATGTTTGTACTGAAGTTTTCATCTCATCTGAGTTGAGGAACCTACCCAGCTGTCTCTAGTTGTTTAGTCTTCCTAGGCTCCCACTGTCCTGAAAGGAAAAACAGAGGGTTTTCTCAAAGCAGGAAACTGCTTGAGATGTTTCCTCATGCTGTGGATGAACTCTTTCTGCTTAGAAGAGAGGAACCCTATGGAAGCCAACCAGTTACACTGATATTTTAGGTTGGTGAAGCATGTTTCCTGCATGTAATTCATTGAATGTGTGAATTATTTCAGAGTTGTGAGCATCAGGCAGGTCAGTGCTAACAACAGGATGGAACAAAGGGGACTTTAGGGTAAAACTCTTGAGTGATAGCTCTTAGACTGGAGAGCAGAATCCCTGGGGAAACAGTGGAAATGGTATTGTTTAAGACACTTAAAAGCTAGGAGAAAATATATTGTAATGATCAGTGCTGTGCTGGTATTTAGATCAGGTCTTGTGTGAATATTAGTGGGAAGTCTCTATCTGAAGTAACTGCCATTATTCAGCATGCGTTACCACCTAACACTGGCTTGCAACCTTCCCCCACATCCATACTCCCACTTAAAGGGCAGCCTGAATAATGTTTAGCACCATTGCCTTTTCTCTTAGTGCCTCAAGTGTTGATTTTGTATTGCCTTGCTTAGATTATATTCCTTCAGTGCTTCCACCAAACAGACTCCATATAGTGCACAGAGATTTACAGGAAGCACGTGTGGTTTGTGGCAATAATAATAAAATCTCCTGCTGTTTTCAAATCCCTGAGAAACTAAATCAAGTGTAGAGGTCTATTCAAAAAAGTGCAGCATGTGAATAAGTCACTTTACCATTACTTGTGTGGGTCTGCCTTGTACCTGTTCAGTGTATTTCACTGTCATATCTCTGAAGTCTGTCCTCAGTCTCTGGAGTGCGACTAAGACATTACACACCTCAAATGGAAAAGCTGATGAAACAACTTAAAATAACCTGAGCACCCATGCTTTGCTCGCCTCTTTTTTCACTACCTCTGTGTTGGTATTCCTCATAGGAACCCATACAGCAAAATTGGTTCTGTGCTAGTGGCCCCCATCAGACAAATCTAGGTCTAGCTTGAATTACGAAAGTGGGAAGACTGGATTGAATTCCTGTGTAGTGCTGTGATGCTTAATTTAGTTCCATTTTCTTGTGTGTTTCTGTAGGTACGAAGACTGTCTTCTTAAAATGGTTGAGGCAATGAATCCAATATCTGCCCCAGGACACCTTTGCAGAGAATCTTACGACAGGAACAAAATGCACACGCCTCATCACGTGAGCCACAGGCCATCATCGTCTTGGTACCAGACCCCTTGCAGCCCCAGAAGCAGAGTGGATGAGCTGGAGGAGAGCAGGCTCCTCGAGGAGATTTTCTTCATTTGACATGCCTCATTGGTCTTTAATTTTTATGTCTTTTTAGGACCTCTTTATTGCTGATTTGTTTGTGTTAAAGTGCCATTTTTAAATTATTGGAGTGACAACTGTTTGTCTTCTCTCTTCTAAAGCATAGCTGATTAGCATCCAGTTTCATTTTGGATTTAGTGATGGTGCTAGAACATAGTTGGGGTAGACCAGTCAGAAAGTGTTAACTTTTTTTTTTCCTAAACCTTTCATATGCCAAGTAATCATTCTAAAACAGGAATTTTTTAATCTACAACATTTTCTAATAGGTTGAAGTCACAGTTTTGCCAGCCTCATATGAGAAGTATATTTCATTATCGATTTTTAGCTCTGAAGCAGTTTGCAAGAACTGCCTAACATTCAAGAACCACTAGGTTCAAAGTAGATTATTTTCTAATTAAACAAGTCTGTTTCAAACCTGGCATATTATATTATAGGTGTACAAGCACTTTAGTACTTTTTTTCCAGTGATTTTATTATCTACTTTTTCTGTCAGCATTCTGATATTTAACACTGGGGTTTTAGGGGATATGTTGTAACCTCAACTACACAATGTCTAATAACATTAATAGAAGAGTTGCAGGTTGATGTACTACACATCTGTTTGAACTATATTACTTTTTAAATCAGTGCTATTTGACAGAGTTTATGTGCTGGGTAGCCTCACCCAGAAATAGGAGAACACAGTCAGACATTGTAGTGGTCCCAAACTTACCTGATGTACTTTTCAAGATAAAATATATTATAGTGGTAGTATAATAACAGTCTTAAGACATTTTCACTAATTTGCACTATTTTGATCCTGTACCCAGGCTCCATTGTAAATAAGACAAATCAGTAATTATTTCCACTAGTGGCTCACAATGCACGTTTCCCTGATGGCTTTAATTATTCATGCTGTATCTATTTCAGTTTATTTAAATGCACTTCCATCTACTGCATGTACTTGGTTATTTAAAGAAATGTGCCGAATTGGTAAAAATGACTGCAGATTACAGGATTAATGATCATTTTCTGCACAATGCAGTGTTCATATTTTATTGTAACAGTAGCCACCGGCATGTGTTCCTAGAAATATGAGGCTAAAATACTCATTTTGCACAGTAAAATTGCAGCAAGGGAAAGGTAGAATTGAGCCAGTATGGGCAAGTTCTAGGCCATTTGCTCCCAAACACCACGTCGTGGGCCAGTACAGCTTTACTGAGAGTCTCTTTAGGCAACCCGGCTTATCTTAATGGCAGTGAGTTGCTGTACCAGTCCTTGGGGTATTGCTGCTGCCTGCCTCGTACACTCTTACTCCTGTTTGGTGCTCTGCAAGGAGCTTGCAAAGCTCGGCAATGAGACCTGCGGTGCATCTCTGATGAGAGCATGAGTGCAGGATATGTAGCACGTGCCCCTGGCAGCACTGTGCTCTTACAGCAATGAAACAAAAGGAGAATGAGGGGGAAGATGAACCTCAAGTTACTCTGAGCTGCTTTGTTCAGGCCCAGTCTTAATCACAAATTAAGTGATAGCCTTTTTGTGCATCCCAGCTGAGTATTAAAAGCTGCTTGGGGGAGTTTAAAGAACGGAAGCAGCATTGCTGGACCAGAAAATGACTACTGTGGGGAGGCCCTCCTTGGTCTGCCCTGATGTCAGTGGAATATTAGAGTTCTTTTGAATATGCCCATTTGCTGTTGAATGTTGCCCTCTTGCGAAGGCACAGGTTTCTGCTTAAAGCCCCAGAGGTGTATTCAGTGCCCTGACCCAAGTATAGCAGGTGGGGAAATTGGTTTTCTCATTCTGCTGTGTAAGTAGTCTGCTTCTTTAAAAGGGCAGGGAAAAGGAAGGGAAAGAAGAGGAAAATGTACAAGAAGCAGCAGTAAAACTGTAAAACCATGAAGAAATGCCATCACATAGATCTGAGGGTTTGGGGTTGATTTATGTGTTTTTTAGTTTTGTTCAGGGAATGGTGATGTTGTTGAGGTTTGGCATTTATAAAGAAAGAGTTCTCTGATTTCAGTCCAATTGCTATTCTTTTTTCCAGTTTGACTGAAACTTTAATTGCCTTTTCTAACAAGTGCTAACTGATCTTTTGAAACAGCAAAAAATACATGTATATCTCTTGAAAGGTGCCTTTGTGTACCCCGTCGAGAACACTGCGTGGGAACATTCTGTTCTTTGGTTCTTTGTGGGTGCCAATATTTAACTGCTTTAGAATTCCTTATGCTCCATTTTGTTCATTAACAATTCTGATTCCAAGGGTGACTTTCGTCTTGAATCTGTATTTTGGTAATAACTCTTTTTAAAAGGACATTGTCAGGGTTGTGGACTCCATGCACAAAGTGCTGTCCATCAGTCAGAGCTACATGGGAGGCATACTTTTACTGAGCAGCAGAGGTTTCTAGAATTAAGATGGTTGAAATGTCTAATGGGTAAAGACTTGCATGTTTTAAGTTTCTGTGAGATGTGGATGAAGAAACAAAGCTATTAATTTGGTAGACCCTATGAAAAGTCATTTTTTATAATGCTGGCTCTTGCTCTAGTTATCAGCAGTACATTAGGTACAGTGTTTAGCAGTCAGTGCAAGCAAAGATATTTTGCCATGAGGCACTACAAAGTTGAAGTTATTAAAACATTTATAGCCTTAGAAAAAAAAAAATCAATGATTGTCAAATAGGAAAGGACAAAATCAGTAGCTGGGATTGGGAGGGGAATTGTTTTCCATCTGCTAAAACAGTAGAGGAAATGCAAAAATTAAACTAGCAAAAGCAATCACTTGACAGTGTCCTTTTAAGTTTAAGCCCCTATATTAGGAAGCTGCCGCTGGGGAGTTAGTGCAGCCATAGCTTGTTGTCCAGAGTGTTGCAGTTAATATGCTTCAGATACACATCGGGCTGTGTTCTACATGTGGCTTTGTGGAGTAACATGACTTCTGCTGAGGCTCCCACCCGTGCCTTCACTTTGTGTTCTTCCCAAGTGGCTCATACACGCACCCCTGCTGTGTGTTTGTGTAGTCATTGCTTGTGTGCACCTCGCATGCCGTGGACCTATAGCAATCACATCCTTCCATTTCTAGCTGCTCCAGTCTTGCTGTTGAATCCCATCTTGAGCATATATTTATGTATGTATTAAGGTCTTAATCTAATAAATTATCTGCAAATTTTATTTCTTCTTCTAGAGTTTTATTTCACGTATATTCTGGTTTGTTTTGTCAAACTCAGATGTCAGTTCTGCCATTGACAATATGTTCCACTTTCCACATCATCTCGTTATATATGTTCTGAATCTCCAGTTTGCTAATACAGGTGAGGAAATCATTTTCTCATCCTCTTCAGGACATGGGTTTTGCTGTGATGAGGAGCAAGACTTCTTTTGGATCAGGAAGTGGATGAGAGGTCTCAGAATACCAAAGAGAGCCAGCATCATGGTTTGGGACAAAAAGGTGAAATTAAAGAGTAAGAAAGAAAAGATGGAGGTAAAGGCAAGAAAGGACAAGAATGCAAGGCAGCAAGCTGTACCAAAGGATGATAGAAAGTTGAGAGGAGCTGACCCAGATGGTAGAGATGAGATAGTGAGCCAGTGAAGAAGAATTTTGTGCTTATATCCCAGCGTGAAAAATATCTTCAAGCAATGATTCCCATAAGGGGCTTATGATTCCCCACTCCTTTTCCAGATCATCTTCCTGCATTTGGAGAGCTACTGTCCAATGGATACCTGGTAAATGAGGGAAAGAAGAAAATTGCCTAGCTTCAGCTGCTCCTTTATTGAGTAGCTAAGACAGGGAGGCCAGAGCACAAGGAGGGTAATAAGGTAGAATCTAGGTATAATCCAGGCATGGACTGAATTTAGCTGCTAGCAAGAGATGGTGTTGTGGGCGTAGGTGACAGAAGAATGTGAGACTGGATATGGGAAGAATCTGAATAAGGGAGAAACAAGCAAAAGAAAATATGTAGTAACCCAATGAGCTATGGAGGTCTGCTGTTAAGGAATGAGAGGAAAGGGCTTAGCTATGCTTGAGAAAGATTGAGCCTGAGATATCTAAAAGATATCCCTTGAAAGCACACGAGCCCAGGGTTAAACTCTGAAAGTTGTAGAAGAGATTTTCTGAGATACGACCTGCAGGCAGCGTTTGTATCTGTACCGTCTTGAGGGGGACGGAGCACAGCCAGGTTGCTTGGAAGCCTCCTTTTTCACCATTACCAAATTTATGAAATTGTGTGCTAATTAGTGTATGATTTATAAATTTACATAACTGCATGCTACATGAGACACCACAGAATATCAAATGAGGTAATTTAAAGCAGCAGAAGCAGGGGAGTCTGCTCTGGCTTGGTGCCTCTCCTCTGGATAATGACTGTCCCAGTCCGTAGCTGCTCCTGCATCTCTTGAAGGCTTATCTGCGCACAGTGACAATAATACAACATTGTGGATCCATGTAGCTGTAAGAAAACAGGCTACCTTGAGCACCTCTGGCATGGCTGTGTGGCAGAGTTTTCAGTGTGATCTCTGGGGAGGATGAAGCCCAAGTCAGATTTGGAAGCCCAAGTCAGCTGAAAAAGAGCAAGAAACCCAGCTTGGTCTGGTAAATGTTGGTGCTTGATGTAATAAGGAGATTGTTGGAGGTTGATGACTCCCCAAGTTGTTCACAAGGATGTAACTGCATTACAACTGCAACAAAATGGTGGGGACATGGCAGAACTGGATTTGATTCCCAGCTCTGTGGAAGCCACTTTGCCTCCCTCAGTAGCATCCTTTGGGTTCTGCTGGTTAAGCATGTTTACTACCGCATCTCAGAGGGCTGTGACTTTACTAATACTGTATGCAGCAGAAGCTGCTGGATATACCCAGGAACAATTTTCCTGTGAACTGTAAACTGCAAGAGCAGAGGCACATCAGCCAGTCATTCCTATCTAAAAGAAGCCAAAACTCTCAGACTTCATCTATTTTCAGGCTTGGAGGGATCATTCTAGGCACTAGGGGACTAAACTGGAGAAGCTTGGAAGTCAGTGACAAGTGAGGCGCTGATGTACATGAGGAGAGAGATGCCCACAAGGTCCCACAGACAAATCAATCCAAAAACAGCTGTGGGAGCCATACATTGCCAGCTTCCTTGATTTGGGAGTCAGCCTGTGTATGTGCAAAAAAACCTTCTATTCAGTCATAACATTCAATACCAGTCTCAAAACGTAAGTTCATTCTTTCTGGGGTCCTGTCTGAAGTCAGAAGGAAAGTGAAACAGTGGAAAACAATATCTTTCCTGGTTGTTTACTGGCAACTCAAAACCTTGCAGTGCAGATCGGATCAAAGCCATTGTCCAAACACAAAATGTCTTGAGTTTGAACGACAGTGTGGGAGCTCCTCTCCTCTGCTGGACCTGGTAAGGAAGGAAAGGACAAGATGAATAAACAGGCACAAAAGCTGGTTTATTCTCAAGTTAGAGCTGACAGTGAGAAAGTTGCATTAAAACTTTAACAGCACTTTGTAACAACTCTGTCAGCATTTAACCATCTCTGCTGCTATGAAACTGCCTTATTTTGAGGCTGAGTTTGGCTTTACTTTCCAGCTGCTGGATTTCACTGTGCCTTTAGTAGCAGGATGCAAGGTTCCCCTGCTGTCAGTACCCCAAGCACAGAGATAAGCTCAGCTCAGCCTTGTCTTTACCAAGGTGGAACCCTTTGCACCTTGCATCCTAATGTCTGTTTTCCAGACCCTGCATTATTTTGGGGGCCTGTTTCTGAGCTTTCTCCAGCATTTATGCATCTCAGAGTGTTTACAGTAGAGCAGAAAGCCCAGTTCCAGGTGCTGTTGCTGTGAATGGTGCAGTGTGGTGTCATTCTGCACAGCATTTCCCTTCTGATGCTTCCAGGAGCCGTGTTTGGAGGTGCTGGGCTGAATACTTGGCCTTGTTGCAGTTCTGTTTCTTGGAAGCAGAAAGTCTGCGAGTGAAACCAGGAGACCCTGTTATTTGGAAGAGTTGAGGAGGAAGAAATGATGGGAAGTAGAAACACCAAGCAGGAAAAATGCCCAAGATTGAGAGATTCAATTTGGGATGGAGCACGAACCTGGGGCGTAGCATCTGTGAACTCAGCCACCTTGAAAACAATGTGAAAGACACATGCTTGATGGGATGGGGGAGACCTAGACAGCAGAAACTCTCTGAAAGGGAAAAGTGAACAAAGCATGAGGCAATGATGTCTGATAGCAACAAAAACAGACAAGAAGGCTCTCAAGCTGCAGGTGAGGAGGTGATGATAATGCAGGGGAAATGGCTCCTTGTCAGTGGGTCTGGTGCCTCTCTATTTGCAATAGAGCTTTCAGCACAGGGATCTCATTACCAGAGAGTTTACTGGCAGATTGGAGGGATTTCAGTGAGGAGTAATAAAAGTGATCAGGGACTGCTAGAATTGACATAATGAGGAAACAAGATGAGAACAGTCAGATATTTATAGCTTGGGTGAGAGAGACAATTAAAAGGTGGGGTGGGAGATGGACTAGGTAACCTCAAAGCCTTGTCTGCTTCTAATAACTTCTCGTCATCTGCTGTACAGAGGACTTGAATTTACCAAGGCTGTCAATCTGACTCCTAACAGCCCTAACTTCACATGTTGAAAAGCTCAGGTGGGTGTTCTGTGGCTGTATTGACACTGTCAGAATGTCACTGGTACTGTACTTTGTGTAAAGAAAAAATAGTCATCAGCCATGCTGTGGGGAAAAATTGACACACTGACAGTAAAGGGAAAGAAATTAGACCTTCATAAAGCAAAAAGGCATAGCAGACCGTGCTAAGAGCAGGGCTGATTGTGAAGGGCTCCCAGGTTGTGATGCTGACTTTTTCTTGCTTGGTCCATGCAGAAGGAGCAAGTGTGAGCTGCCTTCCCTGCGGGGTCAGTGCTGGTGGCACCCAGCTGTGCATGCAGCTGCACAAGTCTACTGCTTCCCAATAGGCACAGATGTGCACAGATGTGCACAGACTGCTGTAGCCAACTGCTGCTGAGCCCCAGGGGTGGCGCTTGGGGCAAGCTCTGTGCCAGCCACAATCCCGATGGTCTCACTGATGGCTCTGGTCATGCGTGGGGTTTCGCTTACCTTTCTGCTGCCCCTGTGCAGCCCCTTGGCATGGGCTTACCTACGGGGATTCCTGCACCTACATGCAGGCTGCTGTTCACACACAGCTCTTCCACGCCTATAGTTCCCCTGTAGCTTTGCACAAGCCCACTAAATACGTGTTCTTACACGCATCCTGCAAACGTGAGCAGCTATTGCATTGTTCTTACCGAGCTGCAGACCACTAAGAAGAGGGAAGGTATAACATACTGTATAATTACACAGCTTCTGATAAGCCTTAGTCTCGGACCATGACTGTCTGAATGCTCCCCAGCACTGCAGAGCAGAGAGCACCAGGTTTGCTCTGGACATGAGAGACCGCAGCAGAGCTGGAGGCAACTAAGCTGGAGACATCTCAGTTCCTGCAGTCGAATTAAAACACCACTACCAAAAGCAACGGGGCTGTGTGTGTTAGAGGCACTTGGGGAAATACCAGAGCGGCGTTTGTTGAGTCTGGTGGCGGAGTAGCCGCCCTGTTTTAATGATACCTGTGTGCAAAGGCCACAGCTGCTTCCATCCATTTCACATGAGTCTGACTTTCACAGAGCAGACATAGCCTAGGGTGGTGGAAGGGAGAGAAAGGTGACCAGAAAAAAATAACCCATCCATTTCTCGCTACTTTCTGCATCCTTCTGAGCTGTGATACGGGGCTCTAGCTAAGCAACAGTAATCTTATTCAGCATACTGTTGATTTAAGCCTCTTGGATTTATATAACTTTGGAAATGGTAAACTATATTAATTTGCTGTGTTTTCAAGAAAAAATTATTTATGAGAGACATTTTTAACTCAAGTGCCAGGAGCTTTAAATCATTATAATAAATTCATGCTATTCAGTGTTTCTTACATTGTAATAAATTTGTTTTAAACATGAATGAGGAGATCCATGATTTCTTTAATATACTGTTATGTATTTCCTTTCAAAATGACACAGCTCACTATATCAAGTGGGAGAATAATAGTGAGAGATTTACAGTACTTAAGAATAACACAGCCTGGGAATGTGACATGTGAACCAACACAGGGCAGGGGGCTGGAGAGAGCAGGGAGCCCACCACTGTTCCCAGTGCCACAGCCAGGAGTTATACCAGTGACAACAGGTCAATATCAGTATGCAAAACACCTGGTTAACTGGGTGGAAAGCTCCCCACAGGGTGAGGATCGCAGTGCAGCCTTCTATTCATAGGGTGGTTTGGATTGGAAGGGACCTTAAGGCTCATCCAGTTCCAATCCCTCCCACGGGTAGGGACACCTTTCACTAGAGCAGGTTGCTCCAACCCCTGTCCAGCACTGCCAGGAATGGGGCAGCCACAGCTTCTCTTGGAAACCTTTGCCAGTACCTCAGCACCCTCACAGGGGAGCAGTTCTGCTCTGCCTCAATCTCCCCTCTGCCAGGTTGAAGCTATTACCCCTTCTCCTGTCTTTACAGGCCCTTGTAAAATGCCCCTCTCCAGGTTGCTTGTAGCCCCTTAAGGCGCTGGGAGCTGCTCTTAGGTCTCCTTGAGCCTCCTCTTCTCCAGGCTGCCCCAGCCCATTTACCGTGCAACACACAATCAAAACACCCAAAAGGTGATGCAGAGCATGCTCTGTGAGCCGGGCAGGTGGCTGCTGAACTGCTTCCTCACTGGAGCAGGACCTGAGCCAGGGTTTGCTTCCAACCTGGGGCCATCCTCCCTTTCCTGACCTTCTCCCACAGTCCTCATCATACACGATGGTGTATGTGGAGCAGATCCCACCAGCACACTGACGAGTGGCAAGGAAGTGTCAGATAAGCAGAGGTAAGATAAATTCCAGTCTCTGTTGTTAATCCTTGACCCCTCATTAAACCTCTGCTGGCGTTGCTGCTTGCTGCTACACACATGGATGGCTGCGAGTGCAAGAGGATAAACCCTGCGGCTGGCTTTGCATCAAGTCTTCCCGGCTTCACAGGCAACCTGATGGGCATGGAGTCAGCCTCAGTGATGCCAGTGTCTGTGGTATGAGACAAACCTGCTTCTGCAGCACAGTTGTGGCTACCTTGGAAAGAGGGACCCCTCTGCCCCATGTGACAGCTGCCGAGTGCTTGTGTCCCAGCCACTGCATCTCACTATGGAGCACTGGATGAATGGGATCTCATGTTTGCCATGATCTTGGGACTGGGGTTGACAAAGCATCACAGCACCCAAAATGGCAAATGCCGGTTGACTCCTTAATATCTAATGAGAGTGATTACCCTCCCTGAGATGCCTAAATCCTTCCAGCTTCCTAGTGCACAGCTTTAATGTGGAGAAATGAGGAGTTTTGCAGTGCCATCCTGCTGTGCTGTGAAAATCTGACCCTCCAGGACACCCATGCATGGAGACACGAGGATTTCCCTGGATTCAGAGTTAAAGGGTCCTTGGTGGATGTGGCTGCAGCAGGGGGTAATTAAACAATGCTGGTTCTGTGGTGGGGGGCACAGCCCTGCTGCTGCCCCTCGCCTGGCTGCAGGTGAGATGTGGGACACCCGCAGAGCTCATCTGCACAGGGATGGGGATGGCAGAGCACAGAGGATGTCCATGGGCTGCTACATCATGAGGCTGGGAGGCTCAGGAGAGGGGAGGAGGGGACGGGAGAGGGCCCTGCATGCTCACAGAAGTGATGGCAGGACCTCATCTGTCAGCGCAGAAAAATGTCTGGCCAATAAACTTGCCAAACGTCCCTAATAAAGGGCTGGATGTGTTATCATGTAGAATGGTTTTATAGGGGATGGCCATAAAACGTGCACATTGCCCTTTAAAATGCCAGGACAAGGATTGATTCCAGCAGGGCGGAGGGAGAGGAGGAGGAGGAACGAGGCTAATTGGAAAAGGGGGATAAATCCAGGGGCTCCTGTCTCTGCTGCGGGTCCCCAGGGTGTCAGGAAGCAGTAACAGAGCAGGAGGAGTCACTGTGTTGCTAGCTGTGCCTGGACCTGGGCTTCCCCACTCTCTGCCCTCCACCCTGTGTGTCCTTTCTGGCTCAGTCCAGCCCTGCTTTTGCTCTTGATACCCAGCCCAGGGGTGGAGATACCTCCATCACCCTCTCTTCTGGTTCCTCCTCCTCCTGCTTCTCTTTTAATCCCAGGGGTCTAACACCCACTCCTCCTCCTTGCCAGTTCTGGTAGATGTGTCCTGCCTGCCCCATTGTCAGCTCATCTCTCCCTCTCTGCCTTGTGAATCCCCCTCATCGTTTCCTGCCTGTGGAAGTCCACCACTGAGAGAGGAACCAGACAGCAGCAGCTTTGGGTCTCCTTATACCTGGACAGCGAGTATCTCACCCTGGGGATGCAGGAGCCTGTGTGTGTTCTGGCCCCTGCTTGAATAAACAGGAGAGGGGGAGCTGGAAGAAAGTCTGGGGTGCGTTTATTAGTGATCAATAGATTTATTGTACTCAAGCTCACTTTTAATGCTGCAAAAGACAGGCAGTGATTTCACTTAATAAATGTAGACAGTCTTGCAGAGCTACACCACCATCTATTCTGCTGGACAATTTCTATACAACAGGGCTGCACGTGATGCAGTGCCCAGTGGCACCTACAGCTGAGGCTCACTGGCTGCAGTGGACAGAGAGGCCTGCCTGTGGTTTTCTTGTTTTAATTTCCCTGATCAGGGATATTGGGCAGCAAACCCCATGAGATTTAGTACAAGTATAAACAGTCTTCTAATTAAAGTCACTGAAGGTGGAGTGGATTTGGGCACTGGGTGGGAGGTGGGCAGGTTTTGGAGAGGTAGAACAAGAAAGAGCCAAGAAAAGTCAGGTTTGTTGGTATGTTCCAGATCTCACTTGTCCGCCTACTCTGTGCATGTGGTACTGCCGAGTTTCCAATGTGCAGTGGCCTTGGCAGTCCCCATTGGAGCTGGTCGTGGCTTTTGTGGAAAGGAGGGGTGGTGCAGGCTGTTTGCCTGGGCTGGCAGTGTGCCCCTCTGCCCTGAAAAGCCTCCTTGGCCACCCTTGGTGACCAAACACAAGCAAAGCTGGTGTTCGCTTCCATCAGGAGTACAAAACATGATGACACTTGCCCCTTCAAAGTTGGAGGTGAGTCAGTGTATTATGGTACAGATCCATGTGCACCGGCATGATTAGCGGAGGTGATGTATCGTGAATCTGGGTGAGAGAACACTTTGCTATTCAACTGGTTCTTCAGGAAAGCAGATGATGTGAAATGCAGCCAAAGCTGACTGTCTCATTGGACTCCCTCGTACCATGGCCTCATTTCATGCTGGAGCAGGTTAGCTTCATTCAGCTGAGCAGATTCAGAAGTGGCAGAGGCTGTGAGCTCTCGAAGTGCTCAGGTCCATGTATTTAAGTCTTGTTACACAGTCATGACTTTTGGACCAACGTCCAGGTTCCTGAAGTCCAGATTTGCTGCCTTGCTACATTCTGGCTCAGGTCCATCTCTGCTATACCCACCATGGTGAATTTTTCATTGAATGCAGTTTTAGGTCTGGATTTCTAATTAAATTTAAAGGCTGGAAATTTTCGCTAAGAACATTTTTCTGGCTCCATTCCTAAGCATTTGGTCTATTCAACTAGTACGTAGTGTTTTGCAGATGCTATTGTATGTTTCATTGCCACCCACAAGTACGAAAAGAATATGTGATTTAGAAAGTGCTAATACATTTGAAGTCTTGTTTTTGCTTTTATGATCACACTTCAGAGTTTGTTTCAATGTTAGAGCTGTAAACTTGTGGGGCAGGAGGGAATCTCATCCTACCACTTGACTGCAGGAGCTGTGACCTTTCCAATTCATCATCAGGCTTATGATCAAACTGTGGTCATGACAATGCTTTCTGAATTAAAACATTTCCACCAACATCCAGCAACAAGGAAAACAAATCTTTTCAGGTAGGGTTTAGTAGCTCACCTTGAAAGAATTTCACTTCATGCTAAGCATTAAGCCATGCAGTGATGTGGGGCACTTGTCTGCTTTGAGACCCATGGGAGAATTAACTCAAGTTCACTTTTAGAGGGGATTAATTAAACTGCATCAGGACTCTGTTTCAACACTCGGAATTAAGATAAGTTGAAGTAAGACCCCTTTAATTAACTGAAAGAGATGAGAGACCTCTTTGACATCAAATAGAAGTGTCTGAGGAACTGCTGGTGTGGTTTGACTAGTCTGGTTTACATTATACCTTATTTAATTTATACTGAATGACCTGGTGTAGACAAGCCCTGAGGTGTTGAGACTGGATACGGTACTGGGAATATCTGCCTTCCCAGCTATTTTGTAAGGGGATAGAAGTGGTGTAAGAAACAGGATGCTCTATAAAATGAGACAATCAATCTTGGTCTGTACAGAGCCACAGTGAAGCTGTGGAACTTTCACAGGTTGAGCAAATGCCCAGACATACCCTTACAAAAGACAAAATTGCGAGTCTTTCATCAAGGATAGGAAATCTCAATAAAGGAGGTAAACTGGAGATAACAGCCCTGGAATGTTTCCTCTTCTGATCAAATTTTGTCCCGTATCACTTTGATTGGGGTCTCTCTATTTCTTTATATAAGTTGTTTATTTTATTTTATTTTATTTTATTTTATTTTATTTTATTTTATTTTATTTTATTTTATTTTATTTTATTTTGGTTTGGTTTGGTTTGGTTTATTTTATTTTTAGTTTAATTGCCTTTTTTGAACATTGGGAAAAGTTTACATTTGAGTGACGACTCAAACTCATTTAGGTAATCAGGTAAATGGTATCGAGGTGATGTGTGCACTACATACACTTCCAACAGTTTCTCATTCTTATTTCTGCCATCAGTCGCTTGGCTGTGAAGTCTGACGCCTGCAATCATGACAAGATTTCTGAATGGAGTTGCAATTGTGGGATTTCTTCACCTTTTTGGTTTCCATTTCAAGACAAAAAAAGTTTTATGTTTACGGGTTTTTTTTTTTTTTTTTTTTTTGTATTGTACCCCTTTCTGTTTTCTTCAGACTGGGGATCTGAGACTGACCCTCAGCATCATGGAGACAACCTGTAAAGTATCCATGGGCATTTCTTTTTAAAAGGCCAAGTGACTTTTCTGAGGCAGAGGGGTTCAGAGTGTGGTGAGAGCAAGGGAAGCTCATGAGATTGTTCCTTCTACCGTTGTGCCAATGCATATCTGTGTAGGATTTTCCTAATATTCAAACAAAGCTGTTAACGAGTTTGAGGGCACGTGGGGCATCTGAGGAGCATACTGTGGCTTATGGAGGAAACAGGACAAATCCGTTTATTCTGTTACCGTATCACGAGAAAGTCTTCATCAATAACTGTAATGATAGGACAAGGAGTGATGTGTTTAAACTGAAACAGGGCAAGTTCAGATTAGATATAAGGAGGAAATTCTTTCCTGTTAGGGTGGTGAGGCACTGGAATAGGTTGCCCAGGGAAGTTGTGAATGCTTCATTCCTGGCAGTGTTCAAGGCCAGGTTGGACAGAGCCTTGGGTGACATGTTTAGTGTGAGGGGTCCTTGCCCATGGCAGGGGGGGTGGAACTGGATGATCTTAAGGTCCTTTCCAACCCTAACTATTCTATAATTCTGTGATTCTATGATTCCTGTTGCTACTGGTACAGTGTTCCCCTGGCACAAGACCGAACCTGAGACTGAAGGGCACATGGAAATGTTAAAAGATGCAGGTTAGCTGCAGGGGAAAACCTCCCAAGAACAGCCTGGGAACTGGTGGGTTGCTGATCCTGGGCAGGGAGGCTGTGGACCTTTTCTATCCCTTCACTAAAGGAACACAGCACAGAGTTTTCTGAGCTGGAAAATTAAACTATTTACATCAGGCAAAGCCAAAGCCAGGAATTCATTCTGGAAGAAAGGTTCCCCATTTTACAGACTCCAACTGCATCCAAACAGGTTCACTGTGGCTTTGCTAAATGCTTTTCTGAGTCCTGACAATCTTTGAAAGAGAACCCAGTCCTCCCCTCCAGCTCCCTGAGAAGGTGAGCATCAGTGTGGGATGCGATTTCTACAACCTCTGCACAAAGCAGCTTAGCAATGGGCTCAGTGGCTGGTGCAAAAAGCTCCTGGTGCTCCACTTTGTGTCTCTTTCCTGAATGCCAGTCATGACTTTGCAGGGAATAGCTTGCAAAAAGGCAAATGGGTCCAAAGAGAACATAGTAAATGTAGCCTTGCATTATAGTAGGGAGTTTTAGGGTGAATGTACTCCCCTTAATATTAGCACTGCCTTGTGCAGAGTGTGCTCTGGGCCACACACTTTAGGAGCAGCCTTGTATTTTTCTGTCTTCCCTTCACCAGGCACATCTACCCTTGGATGGGATAAAACTGCTTGGTACATGGGACTGTAGCAATATAAAGCAGACATTCCGTATCTCAGTGCCAGAGACATGTTCTCACAAATTAAACTGGAGACAGAGTCTGTTGTTTTTTGCTTTCAAATGGTAATGATATTTTCTTTTCCTTACAGAAGCAGTTGATTGACCAAAGCCTGAGTTTGCTCTGGGGGAAGAAAGAAAACAGAGAAGGGCTGGACAGGGTAAAGAGTTGAGAAGAAAGAAGAAATTCTTTGAGCTTTTGCAGCTTGGTACATGAATTACTAAAGATTTAAGCTGACTATGCAAATGAGGGGATAATCTGAGGATGTTTCATTTTGACACGGAGCAGGAAGAACATACAGGCTAGTAATTATAATAATTATTATTCCCAATTTTGGTTGTCACAGAAGTCCTCAGTAGAAAAGAGCCATATGATTCCCAGGACCATCAGGGTGTTGGAGTGGACAGAGATGCCCTGGCTGAGTGACCTGAGAAGAGAGGCATCAACATGGATGGATGTTGGACCTCAGGATGTGTTTAGTCCAATATGAGATTAGACCAAGTTGCTCAGGAATTTATTCAACTGAGTCTTGTCAGCCTCCAGGGAAGGAGATGACAGGCTCGGGGATGTCTGGTTTTCTAGGCTGCCTTCTCCAATGCTTGACTGACTTCATGGGGAAGAAGTTTTTCTTATATCCATCTGGACACCTCTTGTCTCAGTTTAGCTCAGACTGCCCACCTAATCTGGCATCTTGTATAAAGTCTGTTGCCTCCTCTGAGTTTTTGTGGAAGTCAAACCAGAACAGACCATTGCAGTACTCCATTTGTCACTGGCTTCCATGTAGAGTGTGACCCATCCACTGTCACACTCTAAGCCCAGCTGTTCAACCATCTTTTTACCTCCCTGGTTATGTACCATCCAGGCTGCACATCCTAGCTCGGATCCAAGAATACTGACATAAAAGGCATCTGCTGCACCCTGGCTCGTAGAGCTCAGAGTTGATAAGGGGAGATACTCAATCCAGGTGGGTAGATCTGAGCTAGTGCAGGACTACCTACAGGGCTTCCAAAGCAGTCCTAGATATCTGCTGGAGAAACCAGTTTTTCCTGTCCCTCTATATCCCAGAACATGGGCTGTGGGGACAACCCATCGTCCAGCCAAAAGCTAGAAGATCCCTCTTTCTTTTAATTAATTAGTTTCCTTAAGAGCCAGCTAAGGTAATGGCTGTTTTCAACAAATATTTCCCTCTCCTCCTTCACCATTGTTCCCTCTGTTCTCCTATGAGCAAATAAAGGGAGATGAAATGCTCATAGGATTGCAGGTGGGGAAAGCTGGCCTGAGCCATATCTGAGTGAGGCAGGATTTATTGGGATCAGAGGGTTATGGAAGATGGAGTGCCAAAATGCTAAGAGGAAATTACAGTTGTTCCCTTCCTACCACCCCTCTTTCTTTTTTCCCTCTTCCTCTCCTGTCACTGGTTTTCCTCCTAGGTGTTAGGGTATTTTCAGAGGCAATCGTTACTGTTAATGATTTTAGCTTGTTGGCTATTATCACATTTATGCCTGGGGACTGCAGGCGGCTATCTGGGCTCTGGCAGGCCTTGACAGCAATCAGCTCCTTCCTGCTTCGCACTAGTTTTCTCAGGGGAGCTCAGAAGAAAACACTTTTTTGTTCCCGTCCTTTCCCTGTGTCCCTCCTTTTCGCCTTCTCTGCGTCTGGCCACACATCTCCAGGAGCTCTGCCATAGGAAGAGTCCACACTGGGGAGGCTGGTGGAGGAACCTAGAGCAAGGTGTGGGGTGCTTGGATGCAACCAGGAGAAGAAGCATCTCCTGGGAAGAAGCACCCTGGCTTTTGTTATTCATGCCGTGTTTGGACCGTCTCTGCACTGCTGCTGATACCCCAGCTGTTACAGGGAAAAGAAGGGATCATTGTGGTTGTTTTATGAAAAGTGTACGTGGATCTTTTTCAGTGGCTGAAGCTGAGAGCGGAGCTTTTACAGCTTTGAGTTTAATATTCTCTTTTTTCCCTCCATCATCATTTTATATTATTCAAAGCAAATCAGACAGCCTTTGAAGAAGAGCTCAAAGCTTTTTTTCTTTCTTTTTTTTCCTGTTTTTTTCTCTTTTTTTTTTTTTTTTTAAAGGTGGGAAAGAGTGGGAGCCACCTGGTACATTTCCTTTCTCAATTCTGTGATTTTATTCATTGGGGAAGAGATTGCTTTGCATCTCGTTCTTTAAAAGAGTGTAAAAGGCAGGTAAGAGCTGTATTTCTAAAAGTCTCTAAAAAGAGTGTTTTTCTGGAAGGGTAACCAGCATATTTCTTGCACCGAATCAGCCTGGCCGGTGGAATTGTGACCTCTCATGTGTGTAAAAGCTCTGGCCTGGAACTACTGTTGTGCTCAAGAGCTGCTGATCAAAATCATTGCTCTGAGACACTCCAGTGGCCATCCAGACTAATCCTGCAGTCTGAAAGGCTCCAAAGACCACTGGATCAAGTAAGGTTGCCGTCAGGAAATAGGTTGTCCTGCTGCACCTTACTTTCTGGAGGGCTTTTTGTGCTGGGCAGTGCTTTGGTGAGCTCTTTTAGGGGAAGGTCTTTCCCTCTGCATAAGTGGCTCGGCAGCAGAGATCTCAGGTTGTAGCTTGGAAGGGGTCAAGGTAAATGCTCCATAGAAGTGGTAAATGCCCCATCCCTGGCAGTGTTCAAGGCCAGGTTGGACAGAGCCTTGGGCAACATGGTCTAGAGTGAGGTGTCCCTGCCCATGTCAGGGGGTTGGAACTGGATGATGGATGGAACTTGGTCCTTTCCAACCCAAACTGTTCCATGATTCTATGATTCTAAGATGTCAACTCCCACATTTATCCTAGGACCCGTCAGGGTGGAGGAGGAAGTGTGAAATTTTACTGGTTTTACAAATGTCATTCTGTTGCATTGCTCCCTACCTCTAACAGGTGATAAGAACCCCATCACCAGAGGATGTCCTACCTGCTTTTTTTAGTTGCCGCTCTCCTTTTGCCTCAATTTTGGGGAGTAGACAAACTGCTGACAAAGAGAAATGCTCCCTCCCTATCTTCTCTATGTCTGTCTGCCTCCAGTTAAGGGCTGCTACCTGGGGCTTTCCAAGGTTCACTGTTATTCTGCAGTGTGCTTGGGTGAAAACACTGATACCCCATTGCACTGAAAACATGAAAATGTAGAGATGTGGAGCTTCCTCTGGCTCTTCTCTCCATGACTCAGGACCTTCCAGATCTGCCCATCTCTGTTGCTTTCACCACTGTGAGAGAAGCATAAAACAAGTCATCAACCCCAAAGGTAATGGCTTCTCTGGGCAGGTTGCCAGTTATTTAATATCTTTGCTAATCATCTAGAAGTGGAAGTAAACAGCATGTTAATCAAATTTGTGGGTGAAGCTAAACAGGGAGGAGCCAGAGGGGATGGTTTGGACAGAGGAAATAAAACAAAAGTATGTGGGGAGGCTGGAAAGACAAGCAGGGAATTACAGCTTGATGTTTGGCTTGGGAATAATTTGTCTGGGGGTGGACGTGGAGAACAAATTCAACTTCTATCTGTTATATAGCTCAGCTGTAAACTGCTGAAAGTGTCCATAGGGTGATGGACAAAGGAGCACACACCTGGAACAGTGCCTTTAGCCAGGAAGGTATTGGGAAGGCTGGCAGTGAGGTGCAGGAGAAGAAAATTTGTAAGTAATGTCATAAACCACTGCAATAATAGGTCTGTGTCCCAGATGAGTGGCCTTTGATGGAAGGCCTTTGAGTGAAAAATGCTGCCAAGCCTGCCTGAAATTGCAGCATATCGGGGGAGAGCAACTTGAGCAGAACAGGGATGTTTAGAAGCAACTGTATAAAACTAGGAATGCACCACATCAGTTCCTAATGGCAGGACCTGGTATTAGGAGAGTCATGGTACCTCAGGTAGAGAGGGTAAAGAATTTAGCATGCTTATCTTAACTAAATGGGGGACAAGAAGGGATCCAGTGGTTCTCCATGAGTATCCTCGTGAGCAGAGGGGCGTAGAAAAGGTTTGTGGCAATGCTAGAGCAGAAACAAGTTGTTGTAAATGGGTCATGAGTTGAGTGAGGATCCTAGATGTAGTTTTCTAACCCTTTGAGGTGATGGTTGGCAGCAGCCTTGTCTTGAAAAGAGAAGAGTGAAGAAGGAGCATGTTCTGAAGATGACTCAGAATTAACACTGGAAATCATCACAATGATAACGGGATGAATGGGTTCAACAGCAGGTCCCTGCAAGACCCATATGGATAATACTTTCAGGCTAAGTGTGCACAGAGATGGACAGCAGCCCAAGGAGTGAGTGTGACAGCAGTGGAAACATGGACAGAGATGGTAAAAATCCTCTGAATTAGAATTTTACAATGTCTTTTCTGTTAACATTTTTGGTAGATATTAGAAGACTTTTATTGTGCCAATTTCTTTTCTTATCTCCTTTCCTCCTGCTACTCCTGACCAAAAACACCCAAAAAATCAAACCCATATTAGAAAGAAAAGGATGAATATTTAATGATTTAATGAAAATTTGCAGCCAGTTCTCTGCTCTGTTCACACGAGAAGAGCAGTTGCAGGGCATCAAGCCCCTTTGCCCCTGTCTAAGCTTCATCCTCACTCCACAGATTGTCTTGGATTCATTTCATATATGGCCTGGATTACTGAAAGGATTTTCTGCATTCCTGAGTTAAACTTTTCCTGTATCTTTGCAAAGATCCTTGGAGGAATTTGCCTGAGGGAAGGATATGAAAACCTCAGGAGTATGAGTTGTGGAGGTCAGTTTTCCTGCAAGGAGTTAAATCCTTGAACCAAAGCAGGTTAGATGATGATCTGAAACTGGTCAGTGAGTTTGTTGCCTCAGCTTTCAGCTGGAAAGCAGCAGGGATTTGTGATACAAGGAGCCTGGAAAGAGGTTGCCCTAAAATTCAGTCCTACATACGGGTTCATTGACTCCAAGCCATGGAATTTTAAGGGGTTGAAGAGCTGGCAGGAGCTTATTTTAAGAGAAAGGTCCACATAAAGGTATCAGAAGCATGGCCGTGACAGGAGGACCTGAGTGAGGAGTTTCAAGACAAAGCAGAGAGAACGATTTAGTAGTAAAGGCAAGCATGACGCCTCTCTCATCTCTGCTCCTGGCTCAGTCTTTTCCACGTCCACCCATCTCTGCTGCTTTTGCTGCTCTCTCAGGGAGGGAAAATAAAACAAGTCATCAACCCCAGAGATAGCAGCCTCCTGGGCAAATTGCCAGTTGTTTAATATTGTTGCTAATGATCTACAAGCAGAAGTAAACAGCATGTTAATGAAATGAGTGGAGGAGGCTAAACTGGGGAGAGCTGCAAAGAGCTGGTTTAGAGAGAAAATTAAACACAAAGGTTCGGGGAGGGCAGAAAAACACTGGGAATAATCAGGGCAGGATTGTTTTGGGGATGGGAAAAGGGGATGTAACAGCTTTAGGGCTGAAGTTAAGGAGGGTAATACAGTGCCAGGCGTTTGGTCTGCAGAGGGTAGCTCATGAAGGCCCTTCAGCAGGCATGAAGAGACAGCTTTTGGTAGAGAGAGATCAGATTGCTCATGATAAGCATAGCCCAGTCTGTTGCCTCCTCTCCGTAGTGGTGACTACCCATAAATTTTCCTCTGGCTCACAGGAAAGAGCCTGAATCTGAGCAGTACATAACATTGCTCTAGTGTAGTGAGGAGTGCCTCTCATTACAGACTTTGCAACAGCATAAATCACTGTTCAAAGCCCTTTTCAGTAATAACTAACCAAAAGGAAATGTCCTTGCCCAACATTTTCTCCTGGGATTGAATCAGGGACTCTTTGAGTCTCTAGCCCAGTGAATCTAGTTGTGAAGATGGCAGGCTTTCTACTGGCAGATCTGGGACTAACTGGTTTTATGCTTGTCTTGAGTGTGCATAGTGGGAGATGGAAGCTTTCTCTCGTGCCACTACCTGAGCCAGCAGTGGGATGGGTTTGTTAGCTTCCACTTCTTGTGTGGCCTACAGGGATGGAGAGGTCATTTTGGATAAATGCCCTCCCCAGGCATTTCATTTCCCTTGTTTTTTTACCTCTCCCTCCACCTCATTTGAAATTCATTGGCTCTAATTGCAGAGGTAGTCAAACTTTGGCTGCATCTGAACTGCAGGTCTTTGAGGGGGCTCGCCCGCTAGACAGCGAGATGAATGATTTATTATTATAATATTATTTATTCATTTAAATTCATGAATGCTTATCCAAATCCAAAATTGCCCAATTTCATCCAGATCTGAATTTATAGATTTTCAGGCCAGATGGGACCGTTCTGATCAGCATCCTGACCTCCGGCATTGTGCAGGCCATAGAATGCCACTCGACAATTCCTGCAGCAGGGGGAAGCTTTACCACTATGTAAATCAACATTATCAAGCCCAGTGGCTTGTCTGGAATGGTCTCTAGTGAAGTCTGTGAAATTGCCCACTGGTTTTCAGCTCTGCTTCCCAGTGTGCATCCCTATATGCAGCTCTGCTTCCTTCTGTGCGCTACAGAAAACAGCTTCAGCCCTTCTCTGTCTGGAAGACAACTGTGGAGAGAGCTACCACCAGCAGGGATGTATCAGGGGACCAGCCATCCTTCCCTACAGCCATGGGATCCAGGCTTGTTCTCATATAATTACTGCAGCAGGAAAATAAATTATTTCGATATCATCTCCTATGGTGCTAACGTGAAAAACATCGCTTTAGCTGTAGAAACTTGCTTTAGCTGTAGAAACTTATCCATGAGACCATGGGAGGTGAACCCACCATGCCAAGGGGAGTTTGCCAAGCCGGGCTTAGTGGCTGATTGCTCAGGGGAGGTTTGCATGGACATCTCATTTGAGGATAGATAGCTGTGGGATCTACTGTTCCCATTTCCGCCATTTCTTCAGGAAAATCCTTTTCATTTTCCTGACTTGTTTTCCTGCCTGTGTTGAAGTCCATGGAAGTGACACACCACTGAAACCTCACATGGCAGTTAGTGATTTCTGTGGGTTGACAATTTGGAAGGAGTTTGGGGAAGAAGTTGGGAAGTCACATACAGGCAACCAGTGAGTAATTAAGGTCAGACTAACTTATTAGGAAGCAAGCACAGAATGGGATTGAGCCTGCCCTAAAGAATGGGATAAGCACCCTATCTCCAGAAGCTCATTAAAATGTGCCTGTGCATAAATCAAGGAGGGGTTAGAAATCAGGAAATTACCTCTGGCAGCAAAGAGAAGATAAAGGAAACCCAGGAGAGATTATCTGTTTCCACAGACTTCGTGCTTTTGGTGTAAAACAGCTACTTGGAAGAATTTCCCCCAGTTTCCAGTCACTGAAACATCAGTTCTCATCTCCTCTTTGCAGAAGGGCCTGGGATGAGCTTGTGTCTGCTCACCTTTACTGCACAGGTCCTGCAGTCCTCCATAGCAAGTGAAGACTGTGAAGTGAGTAGGAGGGTTGGCAGGGAGACCCATTCTGCATTCAGGCAATGGTCCCATGCAGCCAGCACCATGGTTTATTGGGCTTTAGGTAAGAGGAAGCCCAGTACTGGAGAGCTGGGTTTGCACACGAAAGACAGCACTGGTGAGTAGACCATATTTATCCTCACAAGTCTATTAGGGGTTTTTTTCCCCCCATCCATCCAACTTGTGTTCTTATAAATCATAAACTGTAAAGACATCTGTGCTACCATGATGCAGGTTTGTAGGTTGTTCGTATCTCTCCAGCTTGGGTAGGATTTGTTATCTGCTAAATTACAGTAATGATTCTAATTGTTGGTTCTTTGTGGTCTTTAGGTGACTAGGGCTGCCTTTGTGGGCTCAACAAGAAAGGCGTGCCAGTCTTGCAAAATAAAGTATTGTTTTGCATATTTTAGCACACATAAAACAAAAACAAGATAGAAAATAAAGGGACTGAAGTGGTTTGTGCTGCAATCCTATCTCCTGTGGCCCTTCAAAAGAACCCCAAACACTTCTTTCGTTCCTTAACTTGCAGAAATTCAAAGACCACCTTATCCAGGATCAAAACGCAGAAACATTTCAATGGTACACAGAAGCAATTACAGATTGGAAGCATTGTGTCTTTGTTTTGCATTTCAGGTCTGTGGAATTGAAAGGAGGATGCAATCATCAGCTGGATGCCGTCCAGGATTCTGAGGCTGCATCTATACCTGTAAATTAACTGTAGCTAGGTCTGCTCTCTTGCACAGAGGCCAGCTGGCACAGGATATCCTGCATCTGTACTATTAAATTCTCTCACTCTCCAAAAAAGGGGGAGGGGAGAGCGTTTACATCCAAATTGCCTACTGAGAATGTGCACTAGTCTGTGCTAATTCCCAGGCTGTGTCTAGGCATCATTTGGGAAAATGCTAGCTAGACTGTGCCAAGAACATGCCAGGTAGTGTTTTAACAACTTACAATACAGAAGATAAGTTCTAATGTCCAGGGACATTTTTGCAACTGTTCATTCTGGTGGTAAAGATGTAGTCTGGGACTTTATAACTCGAGCAAGAATACCTCTGGGTTCTTTGTGGGTCCTGCTGATCAGTTTCTTGTCCTCAGGCCCTCTCTGAAGGTCAGTGCACTACTGGGACTCTTCCCATTACCCATTGCCAGCAGGTTTTTCTAATCTCTTGTTGGCAGTCACACGTATGGTTTTGCCATGGCGTGGGCAAAGCAGAGGCACTGGGGACTCAGGATTGAATATGGCATTGCAGAGTACTTCGCAATAGCGTTGGGGCCGTGGGAGTTGTTGGAAGTTGGTTGTTCATGTCTGCAGTGTCTGTCCAGGCTGATTTATAGAGAGACCTGGGCAGTGCTGAAAGTAACCCTGGGGCATAGGGGCTACGCTATCGCTAAGTGCACCAAGGAGATGGAAAGCAAACTTGCACAGGCTGTGGACAAAGTTTGTTCCATAAAGCTATCCCTTGTACAGGTTCGTGTTTGCACTTTTGTGTTCTAAGAAGTCTCCCATCCAAGAGTTTCCTGTGCTACAGGAAAAGACGGCATCATGGTGCAGGATCTGGACTGCACTGTGCTGTGAGCTGATGATGTCTCCCTGCTCCAAAGCTGGGGTGAAACGAGGGAAGGGTCACAGGCTTGACTGTGAAAGCTGTGACAGTAGTTGTTAAAGGCTTTTTGGGAAGGAGCAGAGGTTGAACTGACCCCTAACACCCTTCCTGACATCCCTGCACCCTGCTAATGGCAGCCAAGACGACTTTCTGCTAATGCAAATGTTCACAGCTGTACACTGGATGTTGCTGAGTGGATAATGGCTGATGAGGTTGCCTGTAGACAGTCACTCCACTACCAGTGTGTAATTAATTGCTATGTAAAGTGCTCTGAGATGTGGTGCTGCTGAAACATAGGGTGTATAAATGCCATCCCCACACAAAAGGGAACAACATGCAAATTCCCTCAATATATTTTTAAATACGAGCATTTTTCAGCTGTTCACTCTTTTGTAAAATTTATTAGACCCCCTCCTGGGAACTGGAAGGAAGCAAGGGCAGTGTGCATGGATGAGCTGGCTTCTGGGGGCTCCTACTGCTCCTGCCGCTTGGCCCCAGACTCTGGGGGGTCATCTGTTCTTTCTTCTCCTATTCCTTTAACCTCTCTTTAACTTTAGGTTCCCCTTTTGCTCGCATGCTCACATGGTGAGATGCTGCCTGCCTGCCTGGGGAGGGAAACAGGGAAGGAGAATGCTTCTTTACAAAGGGCAGAAGCTTGCAAGGGCTCCAGCCGACGTTTCCTTGTGAATCAGAGAGGTTTCTTGTCCTGCTTCCAAAGGAAATGTGTTGTCCCAACTGGATGCAACCCAGGTAGAAGCAGTTTCAGGCCAGCTGGAGCTGGAAAGGCAGTGGGGTGGGATGGCAGCCCTGGCTGCAAAGGACAGAGCCCTGCTTGTCTACCTGCAGGGGTGTAACACCAGCTCTGAGGACCCAGTGTGAAAGACAGACTGTCTTACCTGGGAACAAGTCTATCACAAGGTGATTGACAAGTCTCAGTAAGGTGACCTGCATATAAGGCAATAAAATCTTGAGTGCTAGAGGTTACACGAAGAAGGCAAGATGACCCAATTCTTCCATACCGCAGAGAGGAAAGGACATCCAGAGGAAACATCATACCAGGTATGAGAAGACATTAAAAAGATGGGAAGTAGAGCTCCTCAAAGCATTCAATCCTTAGAGAATTCACCTTGACAGTGAACAAGTGTAAACAGGTTAAAAAGAGGCAGACTAATTCAGGTCCACTGCTGGCCATAGGACACAAAAGTTTTGTTGCTACCACTGCTACAAGAACTCCTAAACCTCCCACTGTCACAACGTGGAAAAATATGTGGGGGAGTAGGTGGATGTTCTTGCAGTCATTTCCTAGGCGTCTGTTGCTGTTAATGGATAGAAACAGGACATAGAGATTATATGGACTGGAAATCTATGGGGTTTTAATGTGCTAATATTCAATAGATTAAGCAATGGGTAGTTGACAGATCTTGGACAGAAACCTTGAGGAGGAAATCTGTTTAATGAGCACTTTTTTATGGTGTTCCAGAGAAGGTATAAGTCATAGCTTAGATGCAATTTAATGTTTCCATCAATGGTCTGGAAATAAATAAAAACAGTGCTGCTGGCTAAAATAGATAGATAACCTGAAGTTTGAAGGAGTGCTTAATACAGTTTGAGAATGTGTGGAAAGGACTCTGGGTCCCTCAGTAGCCCAGGCAAGCAAAGCATACATTTTCACAGCATCAAACTGTGAGACAGAATAGGAACCAGAGGGCAGGTTGAAACTAGAGAGTGGTGGACAGCAGGATCACAGAGCAGCTGAAGTTCCATGATAGGTGGCCCTGCCTTGGCAGGAAGGCTGAACTAGATGACCTCCAGAGGTCCCTTCCAACCCTAATGATTCTGTGATTCCGTAATATCTCTGGAGATCATTTACTCTAACCGCTTCTGCTCAGAATAGAGTCAACCAGAACAGGTTGCTCAGGATCATGTCCTGCTGTGTTTTGAATATTTCCAAGGATGGAGACTCCATAATCTCTCTGGGCAAATTGTTGAAGTGTTTTAGCACCCTTACAGTAAAAGAAAAACAACAGCTTTTTCTCACTTTTCAATGGAATTTCCTATATTTCAGTTTGTGCCTCTTGTCCTTTCACTGGCACCATAGAAGAGAGTATGGATCTGTCTTCTTTACTTGCCCTCACCAGATATTAATACATATTGATAAGATCTCCCAAGCCTTCCCTTGAACACACAAGCCAGTCTCAGCTCTTGGTCTTTCCTCACATGTCAGATGCTCCAGTTCTTTCACTGTCTTTGAATGGCCCCTTGCTGCACTTGGTCCAGTATGTCTTGTACTGTCTTATGCTGGGGACCCCAGAACTGAACAGTGCACTCCAGATGTGTCTCACCAGTGTGGATAGGAGGAGAAAGATCACCTCTCTTGGCCTGCTTGCAACGTTCCACCTTAGGCAGCCCAGGAGGCTGTTGGCCTTGTTTGTGACAAGTGCATGTTGCTGGCTCATGGTAAACTTGGGGTCCACCACAACCTTCAGGTCCTTCTCTGCAGAGCTGCTTTCCAGCTGACCAGCCCCCAGTGTGCAATGGTGTGCATGAGTCCCTCTGGAAGGCAGTGTCTCCAGAGAAGATTGAGAAGTCCTGAAGGAAGGTCTTTCATTTGACCTGTGTTCTCAGTAAAGTGGTGGGACCAACTAATGCCACCTTGAAAAAGACTGAAGAAAGGACTAATTTTAGCTCAATGTAAGTCACAAGGGGACAGACAACAGAAAACCATCTCCAGCTCTGGGACATGTGCTCAGTGCACATGAGAAATTGGAGAGGATCAGAAACCCACATAAATACGGGCTGGAGAAAATGCTTCTAAGAGAGCAATTTTTTCAGCTCATCAACAAGCTCAAGTGGCAACTTGCTGGGTGCTATAAAAGGACTCTTGAATCTAAAAAAGAAAGAAAGGCACAAGACAGACCAGTGCCTGCAAACTGAACACAAATAGATGTGAGCAGGAATCCAGGTACTTGCTTTGTTGGTCATTATCTCTTGGAATAAATTGTCACTGACTTTGGTAGAGATTTCATCTCCTGATGTCTTTGAGTTGAGACTCGTGACTGTAGTTGAACCCCACTTGCTCCATGTGTCACTGTGGTGTGATTTGTGATGTCCACGGTTGCAGGCTGGGCTCTTCTTGCTGTAGCCTTTACCTCTGTCTAAAGTGGTCCCTGGAGTGGTCTTGAACTCAACACATGACATAATGACATTTCTCTGCTCTCCATGTAGATGACAGGCTGTGGGTGCCCTCTCTCGCTGCATTTTAGCCTGTACAGGCTAGGATTTCAGGCAAAGCAGAGGGTGAAATTACAGGGGAGGTTGGTGCAGAGGTGGATGTTGGAGACATTACTTGGGGATTGAAGAGGTGCCTTCAGTCACATGAGGGCAAGAACCCTAGAGAAGTCTTGTAGAGCACTGAAGGGCACAGGTGTCTGGCTGTAGTCCTGACCCTAAGGACAGGAGAGATCAATTGCAAGAGTCTGCCATTAACTTTAGGCTTTGATTGAGCTGCTGAACTTAAAAGGAATAATGTCTGGAGTCTTTGCATGGTGTAAGGGTGACTGTATGGTCACTAATGGATTTCTCAACTCATGCCTCTATTGCTTAAGTTTTCCTTGGGATCTCAGCTTTTGTTAACAATACCAGTATCCATGTCTAGTAGCAGTTGTCCTCTGCAAGAAAGACCACACACTTGGTGATGATCAGACTCCAAGTATTCAGCCAAGTGTGTCTTTAAACCAGCAAGGGCCACTACCCATTGGTACTGCTGTGGCTTCCTACAAATGGAGCAAAATAGAGCTACAGATGTATGATGTGAAGAAATCTATAGGCAGAAATGTCTTTTCCTTTTCCTGTGATTTTGCTCATCACCCACAATAACATCTAATTCTACCCTGGTGTTAAAAAAAAAACAACACAAAACAAACCCCTGAAAGTCAATATTTATTTTTCAGGCTCCCTCTCCCCTGCTGTTCATCTCTGAATTTAATGCTTTCGAAAGGTGAATGATTGACGATTTACTGAAAATGAAGTTAAAATATAAATAATTCCACGATTTGGCTGCTGTATTAAGCAGGCATATAAGAAAAGCCCAAAAGACCAAGGTTGGCTTTTATTATTAACAAGGAAAAAAAATTAAATTTAAATAAATGTAATATTTATTAAAATTTCCTTTCACGCTGTTACCTGAGGTTCATAAAACTTTTGAGCTGTGTCAGCTTTGCGCTCCCCAGTACATTGAACTCCAGGGAAAACTATAAGCAAATTCTTAAGATCAATGCAAACTACTTCTCCATTACTCAAAAAAGGGAATTTTAACTATTTTTGAAGGCCCCAGGACTCCACTAATCCAGATATAAAGACTTTTTTCACCTTCAAACTTCATAGTTCCAACTCCCCTTTCACCTTCTCTCCTCCCATTGCCACCCCAACGCACAGCCCTTTATAAACTGAGGAAAGTGAATATACATCCTTCAGCTCATTTTCCATCTTTCTCATGGGTAATTGGCATTTGCCGAAACATGGAGAGAGTTGTGTTGAGGTTGCTCCTGTGCCCAGCCTGTCCCCATGTAGGTGCCAGTGCCCAGGAGAGGTGATGTAAGGCTCTGCTAGGTGAGGATGGCAGGAAGACAGACCTGTTCTCCTGTGATGAAGACACTGGAGTGACAAAGCCAAGTCATGTGCTGTGAGCATGACAGAAGAAAAGAGTTCAGGGATGAAAGCTTTCTTAACATCCAACTGGGATCCAGGTTTGGATTTTAAAGACAGTGAAAAGATCCAGTTTGTCTTGCCTTGGTGTTTTAATGATAACAACACACTAGGACCTGTGTGAAGCAGTTTTGTCTGGAACACAGTTACAGATCAGCCTTGGGCTTAAAAAATCTTCCTATCTATACTATGCAAACACACTCACGCTTCTTAAGTTTGATGAAGCATGGCTGAGCTCTTCCTTAACATGGAAAAATACAGGGGGAGAAAGGTAGTTTTAACTGCAGATGCTCAGCTTTGAGGGTATGGGATTAGAGGCACTTGTCCTTGGGTCCAAGTTTGCCTTCATATCAGGTGTGTAGACACATAATCCTAGATTGTTACTTGAGGAAGTCTGATGACCCACATAGGAAGGAAACACATGGTTTCAGCACCTTCAGCATGCACTAGCCATGCCCTGGAATGTGGATAGGCTTATGTGTGCTATGCTTGGTCATGAAATTGGTCTGGAAGGCTTTGGCCATTGTTTGCCATTATGGGAGAGAAGACCTGCAAGTTACCCAACCTCAGGCTGCCTGCAGGGCAGAGTAGTGGCTGTAGGACCAAACCTTAAGCATCTCTCTGGTGATCTAGTTCTCTAACACAGAGCTAGAGGAGTGTCTGGATGAGTATCCTGAATGCATCCTACAAATATAACCGGTGCACACCTCTGGTTTGACAGGGGAGGCAAGAAAAATTCGTGGATGGGAAAGCCATAAAAATTTATTCCAGGGACAGAGAGATGCAGGAGTATCTAAGCCAAACGTTCTGTCTCTGAAGAATTCACCTAGAATCTTGGTCCCTGCATTAGGATGTTGATACTGCCTAGAATTCGAAGGAGAATTCATCCACAGAGGCAAGTTTTGCTCCTGGTGAAGATTCTGGGTGTGGAGAGAACTAATAGTTTGGACATTGCAAGAGTGGATTCAGAAGAAAAAACTGAGCTGTACGAGAATGTGCTTTGATGTTGATAAACGTGCCTTGTGGAGGCCTTAGTAAAAAGAAAAAGCGAGGAAAGAAAGATGTTGAAAAGGATGATAAAGCAAGAAAAAGATGCATGGGATTTGGAAGCATTTGAAGAAACCTTTTTATAAAGCTGTGCTGGGCACATCCCATCAAATCTCTCCTGCTGTGAGGAATTTTCATGTTACTTTGCAGATAAACTTGTTGAGAACGCGCTGTCTGCCTCCATGGTGACAGAACAGCGCCTCTAAGGAAACGGCCCTGCATCATCATTTCTCCTTCAGTTCTAGGCAGCATCTGTCACTGCAGAGCTGGGCTGTGAGCTGAAAGTTAGACCCATGTCCTTCCTGGCTTTGGGAAGCTAAGTGAAGCAGCATTTAGTTCATTTTAGGCTGACTTTGTTGAGGTTTCTTTTGGGCTTGGTTGCCCAAAGTATCTCTTGTTCATGAGGGGCTAGTTGCTTTGGTCTCTGTTCCAGAAATGGTCTCCTGATAATCTTTTTAATTGCTATTTTACGTCTCTGGTGGCTTTTGAAGGGGTAAAAGGGAAGGGAGGAAGCTGATATAAGATAACCCAAGTTTGGAGGCAGCGAGGCAGGATACATGAACTGACTGTCAGGCAGACGGAAGAGGCTTCTAAAGGATGGAATGGTTAATGCAGTTGTACCGTGTGGTGATCTGCTTGGGGTCTCACTCATGTTAACTTTTAATCCGCTTAAAGAAGTTTTGGGTAGAGGAGAAAGACATCTCAAAGTTATTAAGCTCCTGGAAGTTTTGTGAAGACAGGCACCTTCGTGGAAGAAGGGTGTCCCCATAACTGCTACTAATGCTCAGAAGTATAATCTCCTCAGTTTCCTCCTGCTTATGGACAGGCCATGGAAAGCACAGAGTTCCCATAAGACAATGCTTGAAAGACACACACACAAATATACACATACACACACAAAAGATCTTTTCCTTGAGTCATGGGAAATCAGTCTTGGCTCTTCAATTCACAGAAAATCTTATTTTGTTTGCTTTGCATGATGAGGAGACAAAGGAAGAAGGAAAAATGAAAGAGGGAAGGCAGGAATGTGTAACTGAAACTGACACAAATGAGGAGAATATAGAATCATAGAATCAGAATCATAGAACAGTTAGGGTTGGAAAAGACCTTAAGATCACCTACTTCCTACCCCCCCTGCCATGGGACACCTCACATTAAACCATACCACCCAAGGCTCTGTCCAACCTGGCCTTGAGCACTGCCAGGGATTGAAGCATTTACAACTTCCCTGGACAACCCATTCCAATGCCTCACCACCCTTACAGTAAAGAACTTCCTCCTTATACCTAATCTAAACTTCCCCTGTTTAAGTTTTAACCCATTACCCCTTGTCCTATCACTACAGTCCCTAATGAAGCGTCCATCCCCAGCATCCCTATAGGCCCTCTTCAGATACTGTAAGGCTGCTATGAGGTCTCCACGCAGCCTTCTCTTCTCCAGGCTGAACAGCCCCAACTTTCTCAGACTGTCTTCATATGGGAGGTGCTCCAGTCCCCTGATCATCCTAGTGGCCTCCTCTGGACTTGTTCCAACAGGTCCATGTCCTTTTTATGTTGAGGACACCAGAACTGCACACAATACTCCAAGTGAAGTCTCGCGAGAGCAAAATAGAGGGGCATGATCACCTCCTCCGACCTGCAGGTCACACTCCTTTTGATGCAGCCCAGGATACGGTTGGCTTTCTGGGCTGCAAGCACACGCTGCTGGCTCATGTTCATTTTCTCATCAACCAACACCCCCAAGTCCTTCTCCGCAGGGCTGCTCTGAATCTCTTCTCTGCCCAGCCTGGAGCTGTGCCTGGGATTGCTCCCACCCAGGTGTAGGACCTTGCACTTGGCATGGTTAAACTTCATGAGGTTGGCTTCAGCCCACCTCACAAGCATGTCAAGGTCCCTCTGGATGGCATTCCTTCCCTCCAGCGTAACAACCGAACCACACAGCTTGGTGTCATCGGCAAACTTGCTGAGGGCTCACTCAATCCCACTGTCCATTGGAGTAGAAAATGTCTTTTACCTTGGAAGGTATTGACAGTTCAGGGCTTTTCCTGCTTGTTCTCAGCTCACACAGAGATAACTAATAGGACCAGCAATTGAGTTCTCCATGGCCCTGCATTACAGGTTATAAGAATGCCTGGCTTTATCGAGGAGGAGTGCAAGTCAACTGAATGTGTACCTGGGGGGAGAAGGCAGCTCACAATCCCCCCGCTGCCTATTTCCTGCTATATCCATCTCTGTGTCCTGGCACTGCACTACCTTGAAAGTCACAGACCCTTTCTGAGTTCCATCTTTTCATAAGATCCCCTTAAAGACTCTGTGACTTTTGAGTTACCTGCATGGAGTCAGCCAAGTCGTAGATGGCTGAAAGGCAGCTATTTGATTTCAATGCTGCACCCATGGGTTGTTCTCCTATGTTGGCTGCTGTATCTGTGCGATCTTGTTATTGTACCTCCACCCCATTACTTGTTACACTCAGCTCTTCCCAAAATGAGACCCCAGATCTGTGAGAGAAAGATTGCTTATTGCTCCTTTGCACAGCATCTAGCACAGGGGATGTGAGCTGGGGCATCAGTCAGAGATTGAAAGGCAAGAAACAACTGACAGTCCTGACTGAAATGAATCCCCTGAAAATATTTCTCATCAGAAAATGGACTTTTTCATTAAATGTGATCTTTCTATAAAACATTATCAGTTCTGTAGAAACTTTCCATTTTTTATTTAATAAAAATTTGTTTATCTTTTTGGTTTTCCATTGGCATTTTGAAAATTGTTTATGTTGTTTATTTTAAAACAGGAAAACTCATACAAAAAATGTCTAGCTGACAGAAGTTTTAACGTTTTTCTTACTTTGGGTTTGAAAGTGAAGTAGTGAATAGGCCTCCAGTACAAGGCTATCCAGGCAAAGATGAACTCATCTTCATCTAGTGAATGTCATGTGCTTAACGTAAATGGATGAAACTATCAGTTCAGTAGAGCTCTATGTGATTTTTGAGGGGATTAGTTTTGAATTTCTGGGCTCAGGTACTCCTTTGGACTGCAAGATATTTGAGCTTTGCATCTCTCCGGAGTTTAAATCAGTACCCTGAAAAGGAGGAAGGGAAAGGGGAAAGGGAAAGGTCAAGGAAAAGGGAAAGGGAAAAGAAAGGAGAGGGGGAAAGAAGCAAGTGTGTGTGGAGGAAATCCATTGCCAGTTTCATGATTCCTATAGCTTCTTGACTTCTAAGGGATCAAGTCTTCCAGTTCTTGCAGGATACTTCCTGAGGCTATGTTAAGTCACCCTTGCAATTACGGTCTTTAAAAAGAAAATTTGTGAGTGCTTTAGAAGCAGATTCCCTTATATTAAGGGACCGTACAGGTATGAAGCAGTGTGCTCCAGTGAGCTGGAGTTAACTCCCCATTTTTCTACCTCCGTGCCTCTAGCACCAATCTCTGAAATTTTGCTTTAGCGGCTTGGTTGCGGAGTGTTAACTTCTGCTCTGTGTGGTGAGAATACAGGGGATATCACTGCAGACCATTGTGCTGTGCTGTCTCATAGATATGCTTGGCTGGGAGGGACTGCAACTCTCTCTACATGTCACAAAGAAGTATTTCAGGCGAAGCCTTTATGATAAATTAGGGAATGTGGTCAGCCAGAAACAGCCAGAGAGCTGTTTTATTAATCTGCGGGTGGATAACAATAAAAATGATGAAAGATCTAATCAGCTACATTATTAGCTTAGAGGTTGGTGGGGCCAGGAGACAAAAGGGATGTGTGGGTGATGTGGGTGCTGGGGAGGGTTCAAACACAGCAAAGAGACAAGAGCTTTGTCTGCAAGCACTGTCAGCCAGTTAAACTGAGAGGTGAAAACATTGCTGGGGATGATACCTCCAAAATTTCAGTCTCCCGTATCCCTTTCTCATTTACCATTTCCTTTGACAGCTTGTTACAAATGGGAGTACCCACGTTTTCAGCAGCCAAGTTGCCCATCAGTGCCTGATGCTCCCTGTCTCAGATGCACCTTTCTGCAGTCCTCAGCATCTCCTGGAGTAAGGCCATGAAAGGATACCAAGACAACATTCCCTTCCTACCTTGCAGAAGGTGGGGAGATGTTTCCTTTTTGGACTGTGTTGAGGGATGAGCTGATTTTTATTTTTTCCAGCAATACCTAGGAGACTTTGTTCATAGAAATGGCGGAGGTGGGCAACTCAAACGCCTTTGGCATTCAGCCTTTGCTATTACATGGTGAGTGGGATGCTTAGGGTGGTAGATAACAGCTTCTGTGTATTCTCTGTGCCCTCTTTCAATCTAGATCCTTTTTCTTTTGGCATAGTAAGGTATGTAAATAAGATACAGGAAAACCCTGTCTAAGTATGTGGATATGGAAGAACTGTAAGGCTCCAAGTATTCATTAAAGGTTTGATTTGGCAATATCACAAAGTCCTGCAGTCAACACACCTGTATGCAAATGCATTATGGGCAGTTAAAGAGCCTCTGTTCTTCCCTTCCTCTGACATATTTTGCAATGCATATTATTTGCTTACAATTCAGGCCTGTCTCATAGTCTCTGAGGTAAGAGCATATTGAGGAAAGTCATCTCCTTTCCCAGCAATTTTCTCAGTTTCTCTTGATCATTAACATGCTGGAAACCACTTGAAAGAAACACTGCAATTTTTTAAGGGATTTTATTCATTTATTCATCAAGGTTAAGGACCCTGAAAAACTGCTGTCTACATCTTTTAGCACTTACTTCTTTCAAATCTCATATACATTATAGCCTTCAATCTGGAGTTCTCTTTTACTATGAGGTTTTCTCTGCCTGTATCTTTTGTTGCAGTCTAAATGTACAATAAACCCCTTTAAAATTAGTTATACTGCTACAGTTGTCAGGAGAACTCAAGTGATCTGATGAATTTAGTAAGAATTCCAGGCTGTGAAACAGACACAATGAAATTCTCTCCTTCAGCCTACTTGCCTCATTATTAAACCTCCAGTTTATAGCGTGCAGACAGTCGTGCACTATAATTGAGGTTGAATTGCCATTCTCATTATAAATCCCCTTTCCTCGCATGCTCATAACTTCAGCCAACACGTGGGCTGAAACTGTTCATGCTCACTTTTAGCCCACAGTAGGATATTTAGCTCCATGATCTATGGGCTTTAGCTCTGCTGCCATGCTCTGCTGCCCTATATATTTCACCATAACACCAGCTTGTGGTGAGGTTAAAACACAAAAGCTGAGCATTAGCAGGTCTGCCTGGCTCAGGCACTGGGCTGACACCTGTATTTTAGGTGGCTAGTGAGGCCATTGCCCTTGTGGAGGCTTTGGCATTTGTTAACCAACCATCTGCAAGGGTGTTTTTTCAAGATCCTGCCTGCCAGCTCAAGCAACAGAAGTCTTTCTGAAGCCTTGAAAAACACCTCTCCACCCCCATTGGTCAGGCAGGAAATTTAGTCATTTCTTTCATTCACTGCTCAGAATTTGGGTGCAGGTGAGTCCCACCAAAACCATTCCCCTGATTCCTTCTTCTGCACCAATGAAGTCTGTTAAGTTCAGTCTGAGTTTCAGAAGGGGATATAAAGTTGTTGACCGGATCCTTTTGTACCCCAAGCAATTCTGTTAAGCTCTTGATGCCAGGGATGAGGACTCCTTTTCCCTCTCTGCATGCTGTACTTGTTCTGCTTCCCCTCTACTTTACTACCAACTCTGGCACTTAGAGGGAAGTGCTTGGATGCAGACTTACATCCAAGAAGAATGGCTGCATCACTCAACGAGGATGCAAATGTTTGAGGTCTGGAGCTTTTTCTGCTCTTTGCTAGAGGTTTTGTGTGTGCCGTCGAATGAGGCAGCTAGGTCTGTTGACAAGAGCTCTGCTGACCCAAATAGTAGTGTAGCCTCAGGCTCAGATGTAGGCATTGGAAGCTACATGGAACCATTTTCACCATAACTACTCTTGGAGGACTGCATACATTAGAGGAAACCAGAATGTCTATAAAGACTGTGCTCCCTGTCTGATGCACTCTTCACAGGCAGCGGAAGTGTTCCCCTTTCCTAGCTTCAGCACAGTAAGTTCTCCTGAGGTGCTTCAGGAAGAGGACTTTGAGAGCTGAGAGTCTGCAGAAGTCTTACTGAGAGTTTGTGGAGAGGAGAGAGGTGTGAGGAAGAAAGAAAAACTAGTGCATGTTTGTCAAGAAACCAGAGCCAAAAGGATTTATGTCAAGAGTTTTTTTTTTTTTTTTTCAGTTATGAGAGATCACATAAAAAACAAGAAACACATACTCTTATATTTATAATGGGGAGAAGGAGGTGGAGGGGAGAGATTTGTGCTAAAAGGAAATAGTTGAGTGGGGAAGTATGTGGTAGAGAAATGAATGACACCCTACAGCAGACAAACTATGGGCCAAGACCGATCCTGTCTGGAGGCAGCTGGTGTAGGGGAGTTTCTGATGCATGCTGTCAGGGAGGCCATAGCTGTTCACTAAATCCCTCTCTCTGCCCTCGCTGTCACGGTCCAACAGCTGCTCATGGAGTAGTCAGCAGCAGTGATGGAAGGTGCTGCCATTTATCTCCAGCGGTTTATTACCAGCCCTTCATTCCTGCAGCAGACAGGGAAACCTTTGCCGAGCAGTCTGACTCCAGGCAGTCTGGCATCTTATCAATTTGCCTTGGTCATCACTCCAGGACATGCCTCCATCACCCTTGATGTGTGAGGGAGCCCATGATGGGGCCTGAGGATGCAGGAGCACGTGGCAGGACTTGAGGACACCATGGCAATGTCTGCAGAGCTCATCTGTCGGTGCCCCAAATCCTTGCTCTCCTCCAGGCATATGGCTCAGCTTTCTCACACCTCTCCCCCACTTTCTTTGCATTCCAACTGCCACTTGTAGGAGTTGAAAGTGAAGTGATGGAGCCTGAGGGAAAGGGGAAAATGCAGTCTGTGTCTCCAAAAATGTAAAAAGGACCCTCCTGCATACTTCATTCCTTTCCTGATTCCCGTCTCTGTTCCCAGCTGAACTGCTGTGACCAATGGCACTGAGAATTTTGCTCCACGAGTGCAGTGGAGATGAGATAAAAACTAAAGAGAAGTAAGGAAAGAACTCCTACGTTACTAGCACAGGGGATTTTGTTTGACATAACCTTCCTTTTGGGTGACAAGGCTTAACATGTTTATTAATGCCATTTCCTGCATTTCAGGCCCACCCACCAGAGTCTGTGCTCTCTGGAAGCTGCTGGTGTTTCCCACGTGCATATTCTGTGAGTGTGCCAGGTATCCTGGCACTTTTGAGTGCCATTTTCCTCCACTTTAATGGCAGAAGGGGCTGGGCATGAGCTCTACAGGCTGCTCTGTATCAGTAACCTTAATAACTCCATTCAAATCCTTTTTGTGATAAGTGCTTCTGGCAATCATGGTTCACATGTGACTGGACAGAGTTTTAAGAAGTAGGTTCCCTGGAATAATGTAGCTCTGCGCTTTGCTGACGGAGTTATCCCTGGGAACCGTGTGAAGAGTTTATTCAGCCTCCAGAGCTGTTCTGAATTTGTAATGAACTTGAAAATCATGCCTCGTGCCTGGTCTGCTCCAGAGACTGTTTAACAGAGTCAACTCCAGCTATCGCCAGGCCCAGCAAATGAAATAGGGCATTTTGGGTAAGTCCAAGTTCTCCCTTGTTTAAACATTGTCACAAAGAAAATTCTGCTGCTCCCAAGTTTTGATCACCTGCAGGAAGGCTAAACCCAAGGCAACTGAGGACACACGTTTTAAGCTGAGTGGTTGTTCTATTTCCAGCAAATGACTGGATGCTGGATTTGTGTATAAATTCATAGATGCACAGACATAAGAAATACATGAAGATAACATATGGACCTAGTAAGATAAGTCTCATGGAACTTGGTTTACCCATCTCCACCCCATAATTGTGTTCCTCGGATTCATCCTTCATTCAGCAAACTAACCATCCTCTATCGAAATGTGGTCGCAAACAGGCAGGCAGTGTGTCAGGCACAGTCACAGGGTTTTTCTCTGTTGACCTGAATAGTTGGTATCTATTTTTTTTTTGTTCTTGTTACTGCTACTTGGTTAGATTTTAACCTTTGTGGTCTTTGTTCCTGCAATGAAGGGTTTTAGGCACCCTTTACAGTGTGATGAGTGAGATTATGGCTGCTAAAGAAGGACAAACCTTTCCTGCTGAAATACTTTTCACAAAGAAAGGTCAATCTTGATTCCTTCTCCATCCTTCACATCCTTGGGAATTTCTAGTAAGAAAAAAATCCCCGATTTTAAGCCTGCTGGACTTAAAAGACAGTGGTATTTGTTCCACGTGTCAGGGTCCATGTGAGCTGTCCTGCAGTACCTGGCAGGAGACTCAGTTTGTGCAAGCTGTGCTTCCATCCTCTGACACTGGTCTTTCTCCTTCAGTGAATGCTCTTTCCCATAAAATACTGAAATATCTTGCTAGTTGGCAACTTTTCTGGAAAGTTTTACTGCTAGTGAATCAACAGTTTACTTCATTAAAAGCTTCTATATTTTGAATGTTTTGGCTCCATATGGGCTGAAAAATGTATGTTTTGTAGGCTGGAATTCGATCTTTTTTTCCAGTGAGGTCTTCTAGGAAGACATGTGGGAGGGTCGGCTCCTTTCTTCCTTCCTTCCCCACAAAGTTCAGGTAGGTCAGACGCTACCGTTGATGATCTAACTTTAGCTTTACTCCTTCAAATCCCCACCAGTCTCCTGGACTTGACTTTACAAGTCCTTTCATGTCACTTCACACTGTAGTGGGAGGAAGTGAAAATTACAGGCCACAGGCAGGGTTCCAAAAAGTGCTCTCTCTCAGAAAAGGGCTGGCATCTTTCCACAGGCCTTCATTGTATTTTATAGCCATACTACAGTATTTAACAGCATAATTTAGTAAGTGTCGATACTCCATCGCAGAGTGTGGAGAAACCGTATTATTCAACCTCTGGCAACGTGCACTGATTCAAATAACGCACTGTAAGGTAACATTAATGTTTTCTGGAAACAAAATTGAAGTCAGAAATGCCCTTATTTGCCATCAGTATAAATACTGGTGTCATCCTGATCAGCACACAGAATTCAAGACCTTTTGCCCTTAAGAGGTGACTCTATCTTATGTTTTCATTAATTTCCCAACAAATTAGGAACCCCAAGTACAGACACACATTCCACTGTTTTATACCTGGTATGAAGACAATTGGATTTGTGCTGCTTTCTGTCACACCTTTACCAGCTTTTGAGCAACACTAGACCATTTATTCACTATTGCTGCATATAGTTGTATCTGAATTGGTTCTCATTTACAACATATATGAAACGATTCATGAAAATTGAAGCCCTTGCCATGGACTAAAAATGTATCAAAGATGTCTGCAGAACACAAAATCTGGGTGAAACTTTCTCACCCTGACAGCTACGGTGCTTCTCAGTTTTTTGCATGCTTTAAATGCTTGGGGCAAGATAGGTCTGGCTGAGATCCTGGACTGACATCTGATTTAGGGAGTTCCAAGCATGCAGACATGGGAAAATAGTGACTCTTCCAGGCTATCACAGAGACCATTTCATGTTTACCCCAGCTGTGTAGCCACCATCTGTATATTACCATATTATCAGGGAGGTCAGCTGTCAAATGAACTATAAAGAGGCAACAGTTACATCAGAAGCTGGTCAGATATCACCTCATGAAGAGATTTTAACGTATTCTTCAGTCCAGACAGCTGTAATAGTCCATCATAATTTCTAGCAGCTGTACCAGATTTTGTACTCAGCATAAAAAAACCCATTGAATCCATGTAATATCATTCTTCATGCTTGCAGTCACAATGTCAGGCCCTTCCTGAAGGACTGGTGCTGTTTGATTTATGCTGTATTGATTTTTGACTTGTAGCTGGGTCTAAGTTGAAGCTTACTCTGTGCATCAGCCAAAGGGTAGTGACAGTTCCTCAAGTCACCCTTCTCTTAACTTAGAGATGAATTCTAGTATCTGGGCTGTGCATGCAACATGTCCTGGATTCAATTAACAGGTAATAAGGTTGGACTTGGCCTGATGAGGGCAGCTGGTGATAAGCTATCCAGTGAGCACATGAGAAATCGCCTATTCTCCACTGGGTGGAACTGAAACTAGTGTGGGGCAGAGTAGTTCACCAGTCTGCATCTAAGTCCTTGTGCCTCTGTACACCCCAGGATTTCTTTGGGTAAATCCTTTGTTCTCAACACCCTTTCTGCCCAGATTGGTTATCCTTGTAAAGAAACATGGTCCAGAAAGTAGACGTAGCAAACCCCGGTAGATCTACCAGGTTGAACAATGCTGAGGACAGGGCAGCACTGGGTGCCTGTCCCTTAGCCTAGGTATAACTGCAGTTGTGTGAATCTACCTGTATAAGCTTTGATACTTTTATTTCACGAGAATAATAAAGGACATGGCCAGAAGTCTGAACTGCTGTGAGTAGGAGACTGGATGAGAAAATCAGAGAGTTCCCTTTCCATCAGCATTGCTGTGATTTGGGTTCTATACCTGCCTTGTTGGGTAGCTCAGTTGGGTGCTGCCTGTAGTGGGAACATACCCATATATTTACACAACTCTACAGCAATTGTAGAGCCATAGAATCATGGACATCCCACACTGGAAGGAACCTTGAAAAATCACCTGGTTGAACCTTTGTGGGAAAGAGAGCCTAAATGAGATTATCTAGCATCCTGTCCAATTGCATCTTGAAAATCTCCAGTGATGTGAATCTACCACATCCCTGGGGAGGTTGTTCCAGTAATTGATTGTTCTTACAGTAAAAAATGTTTTCCTTACGTAAAAAATGAAACCTTTCTTGGGATAACCAGTGCTTTTTTTCTCTCATCTTCTCCCTGTGGTTCTTTATGAAGTGAGAATGTCCACCCTTTTTGTAGCCACACTTCAAATTGGTAAGATATTTCTCCATAGCCTTCACCTGAAGTTATCAAAACAGGTGAGGTTGCAAGAATGAGCTGACTGGGCAATGGACTCTCTTTTGTATTTTTAAAAGTCTCCTTTATAAACCTCAGAACTGATATTAGGCAAAGGTATATGTCATTTCACAAATGGGTATATAATGAAGTGATGCAACCCAGAAATGGTCATGTGTAACACTACCATAGGCTAAGCACCGGTCCATATACACCTTTCAAGATGTCATATGGTTTGGTAACTGTTCAGCCCCACCATCTGCAGAGACCGAAACTCAATTGCTGTTAATGAGAATGAAATTATGGTGATATTAGCGTAATTAAAATGAGAAGAATCCTAGTTCAAGGATGATTGATGCCCATGGAAAACTTTGGAGGGAAGCAGAAAAGGTAGGTCCAAGGCTCTTGGCTCAGACTTCATTTACCTGCACAATTTCTCCAAGTACAGGAGGATTGTCCTCAAAAAGAAAAAAAAATGCTTATTGTGGCTACTGACTGGTATTAAATAAATTATGCATGTTGGCAGAGCAATAGATAAGAATAGCGGAAAACACATTGTGAAAGGAAACAGAAGAATTGCTGTCATAAATCTCGCCAAACTATTCTAGTCAGAGAGAGGCTAAAAACTAAGCAGGTTAACGGGAACATTAGGAAGGGGACTTTGGAAGAAACCCATAGCTCTGTAGCTTTGCTGACGCGAGTTTTGCCCATGTGTCCACCCTCTAAGAAGAGGAGCAATGGATGGGCAGGGGAAGGAATGGGTTGTGAAGATGTGACATTGCAGCTTAGGTTGTTTGGCTTTTGGGTTTTAGTTTTTATTCAAGGGAGGTTAAAAGAACTCCAGGTGTTCTCTCTAGGAAAAAAGAGATTAGAAGGCAACATTAATCAAATTTGCAACATATTCAAACAAGTAGATAAAGAAGAAAGAAAGAAAAAAATGCTCTCAAATGTTTTTTCTAATGAATGCATATTTTAGCTGAAGAATTCACAGGGGTCAACATGGAAAAAGACATGTATATATGCAAGACTAAGGTTAGAAGGTAAAGTGGGATTATTTTCAAAGCTTATAAATAATTTAACTGTTGGAAGAAAAATGCAGAGGTTTCTGTTGATCTTATTGCCAAAGGAATGACTTTAGGCCTGATAAAGGGGCTAAAGGGGTTTTCACACAGAAGAATGTCAGAGCATAGCTGTTTGTCTACTACAACTTGTCACAACAGTCATGGTTTTTATTGGGTAAAAGATGGGCATGTTGGGACAGGATATTCTGGCTCCTTTGACACACTAAAATGCCTGTATCCAATGCTAAATGACCTTTACATTGGAAAGCAATTGCAGTTTCTTGTTGACTTTTGTGAAGTGTTCATTGAAAGCAGTTGTAAGTGTTCCTTTAACTTTTTTGCTGCAGAAAGAGGCCATTGCTGAATGCTTTTGACAACCTCACTTTCACAAACCTGGAAGGACCTTTACAAAAGACCAGCCACTGGAAAAAAATGAGAGGCAGAGTGCTTTCTTCATGACATTTCTAGTTACCATGAAAACTGTGCAACTTCACAGTGCTGAGGACAGGTCACGTAAGAGCTTTGTATCTATTTTACACACGATGATCCATGCCACTGTCCTGGGTTTAGGATCATACCTTCTCAGTCTCTGCATCAGTCACTTTGTACAGTTTAGTCATACGGTCAAGTGGCTGCAGTTCTCGAAGTCCCTCTTTCATATAATTTCTGTTCCTGCCAGATGACGATGACCAATAACTGCCCCTCTGGCTCATATTACAGTTTTGTTTTAATTAACTGATCTGTATTTAAATGTGCATTTCCAGAGAGCGAGAAAAGCTGATTGACTCCCCTGAAACCTTCTTTCTGTGAAGCTATAGTCTCTTTCCCTTAACACTGCTCAGGCCCGTTGACTAGAAGTCACTACTGCTCAGCTCAGGGAAGACATGCACAGAAAATCCATCAGTTCTCTTCAGTACACAGAACATGACCGTATGTGTACTCTCTGAGGCTACTTCAGACTGTAGGTACAGACCATGGTTAATCTGTTTTACTTTCCACTGCACTTGGTTTCTTGCAGTTACTGCCTTCCAGCTGACATTTAGTGGTTTCCATCTGTACCAAAAGTGTTTCCTAATTCAGCCAGGTGTAATGCTTGGCCATGACCAACCATCCATCACCCTGGGACAGGCAAGACAAGTCTGCTTGCTTAAGCCTTGCAGGACTAACCCCTGAGAACTGAGATCTGACTCATTAGGCTTGTTCAGCCTGGAGAAGAAAAGGATCTGGGGAGACCTTGAGCAGCTCCCAGTGCCTAAAGGGGCTGACAAGAAACCTGGAAGGGGCCTTTGACAAGGGCCTGTAGTGACAGGACAAGGGAAGTTGACTTTAAACTGAAAGAGGGGAGACTGAGATGAGCTCTTAGGCAGAAGCTGTTCCCTGTGTGGGTGCTGAGGCCCTGGCACAGGGTGCCCAGAGAAGCTGTGGCTGCCCCATCCCTGGCAGTGCTCAAGGCCAGGTTGGACACAGGGGATTGGAGCAACCTGGTCTAGTGGAAGGTGTCCCTGCCCATGGCAGGGGTTGGAACTGGATGAGCTTTAAGATCCCTTCCAACCCAAACCATTCTGGGATTCTATGATTCATTTCTTGGCTCCTCTGCTAAAAGAGCAATGAAATCACCAGGCAGGCTCATGAACAATGATATAGACCCATCTGATCTAGGACCATCAAAAGATTTCACGTAGGAAAGCTTAGTAACCAGCTGGATGGCAAGCATCTGTCATGAGTGACCTGGTATAGAAGCAAAGCAAGGTCCAGTCAGGCCATGTTTGTTCTTTCATCCCAGCTGCACAGACCTCTGCCGACTTTTCTTCACCACCTACAGTCATCTTTAAATATGATGGATTAAAACCCTTCCTACAGGCTGGATTTGGTGGTATCAGCCCTTTCACGGAAGGAAAAATTCCCTAGTCTTCAATTAAATTGGATCTGGACTGTAAGTCTTTCAAGCAAATGTGTTACTTTGTGTAGATTCTCTACCTCTGAGAAAATAAAACACCTTAAGTGTCCAGTATTTCACCCAAACCCAGCTCTCTCCCTCCACTGCAAAATCATAGGAGTCAGGAAGAGAAAATATTTGCTTGGTAAAGCTTTAAGATCAGGCTTTTGGACTGGAAACTGAAAGGTATAAATAAGCCAGATATAGGGAAATTCCTCCTTAAACTGCAGAGCTTAATCTGCAGAGCCAGCTTTTTCTCAAGCTCTTTATCCTATTTTGGCTTGGTTAGCACTGTGCAGCCCAGTCATCAGGACAGGAGCTTTGACATTCACCTACCAAGCCACCTCCTCAGTGGGATGCTCAGACTGGGCAGGGGAGGCTAATGACTGGTCCCACACATAGGGCCAGCCTGCTCTTCTCTGGTAGCAATGTGTCTCAAGCTAATCACATGCTTCTTCTCATATCCAAAACTTGGCTGCTTGCTGCTTATCAGCTAGCAGAAGTGTTCATAGGGACTCAGACCCCCCACGTCTTTGGCATTTGGGCTGTGGAAAGCTAATACAGATGTTCTGGGTAGCTGTCCCTTGGGGCTGTGAGAATATCTCTTTGTCATCATTCCCCTGGTTACCTACCCTCAAAACAACCAGGCGGCTCCCCAGAGCCAACTCTAGTGCACTTGTATGAGACGTGATACAAAGTGCTAGCTTGATTATTATTGTGCTAAATTAGAGTGAGAAATACTCTTCAGAGTGTGCTCTGATTGCCACAGAAAGCAGCAGTAATGGAACAGACCAAGGAGAAGGAGTTAAAACAAAGAAAGATTGGGCTGATGCTTTTCATCTGTGTTTATATGCCATTGTAACAGTGGCTGGGGCTTCTCTTGGCTTGGCTTAAAAAAGCTATTGCGAATATCTAGCACTTGATGACAGATGGTTCACCAATACAGCAAGGACCATTGTCTCACTTAATAGCTCTTTGTTCTAGCTGAAAGAAGTTAATCTTTCCTTGTAGGAGGTGGTAGGAGGATCTGTGTACAATGTGCCTTCTGACAACTGTTCCAGTTTTGGAGTCTGTTCTGTAGCTCACTGAACTGGAATCGTCTCCCTTACCCTCTGGAGGAGGGACTCACAAAGGAAGCATCAGAGTCATCACGCCTAATTTGTGAGTGCTTTGCTATTTGCTAGGACTCACAACACTGAATTAGGTAATTGCATTCTCTGTGCTAAGTATGGAAAAGCGAAACACATGATCCAATGTGCCTCAAAGGATGAGGAAAAGTTTAGGGCCTCTGTCTCTCCCAGACGGAGAGGTTCCCATTTTTGGGATGCCATGCTGTGGCTCTCCACTGGGAAGAGTTAGCTCACCCACTCACCAGCTGCCTACAGACTTGTGTGTTGTATCTTTTCTTTTTAACAGCTAAAAGCAATAGGTGACACCCAGCAACGCATACATCCCAGGAGAGTGCCATGAGCAGCAAGCTAAGGTGTACTAATGGGGGGACTCTGTATCCTTTGCTCCTTCAAGGTGGCCTGTGTGATGTACATTCATGGGAGCACTGTTAGGAGCCTGATTCTCCTAGGAGAGGTTATGGAGTCCTTCACTCCCAGTTTCCATTTCTATTTCCACCTTGTAAGCCAAATGAGAAGTTGTGAATACCTACCTGGGCTGCTCTGCAGCTGTATAAACAGGGCCAGCTTCTATGTCATGGGAGTCTCAGGGGACAAATCCCTTCCTCCAGCTGGACAAAGGAGAATCTGAACCTATGCTCATCATATTTCATGTGAATTCTTTGCACACCATGAGGGTGTAGCTTACAAGAAGACGGAATGCTTACCTGTATGTGTACAAGGAACCTCCTTCCCCATACTGTGCTCGCTTGAGGTGGCCTCTGCCAAGTTCAGAACTTATCATATTGAGACCCAGAATTCAGAATGGTTTACGAATGGCCTGGTCAGAGGATCTGTTCTCCCAAGGTGTTTCTTTCCAGAACCCAGTGTGTGTTTACCAGAAACATTGCTGTACTGGGTATGTTTAAGGTTGGATGGGCAAAGCATTTATAATAGCAGTGGTGAGTGTAAGTGTGCAAAGGGACAGGGGTTTGTGCAACCTGGTCTAGTAGTAAATGTCCCTGCCCATGGCAGGGGGCTTGGACTAAATGACCTTTAAAGGTCCCTTCCAACCCAAGCCTTTGCTGATTCTATGAGACATTGGAGTGATTTCATCCCACTAATAAAAGGAGAGCAAGGGCTCTGATTTGGCACTTTCTGAATATTTTCTTGGGATGTGTTTGCTCTATTGTGCTTGCTGTCATGAGAAGGAAGCTGTGCAATTGAAAATCTGTTTCTCTCAACAGATTTTAATCAAGAAGTAGGACAGCAGCACTATTCCAAAAGGCATTTTCAGACTCTGCAGCAGGCTGACTTGAGACTGTGGCCTGTTCCTGTTTCATTAGCTCTGAAGCAGCAGGACAAGTCAGGTAGTTTCAAAAGAAGTTTGTTAAGAGACTTTCCTAGGCCACAGCACCAGCAGCTTCCTTTTCCAAGTGATTCTGTGCACAAGCTTGCACCAGCTGCTTGGGTAGTGTCTGCTCTGAAGCACTCAGTGATGTGCATTTCCCCATCTGCCAATCCTCTGTGATGTGCGAGTTCTTCCTGGGAACACAAACGTGAGCACTGCACATGCTGCTAGACCCATGGGGTGGTCACTGCCCTGGTGTATTTGGGATCGGAACGAACATGTTGCTGGAAACAGGAATATTCAAGGAGTAAAAGTCCTCACCTTGCTTCACAAGGACATTTCTGAGTGGTATCACAAAGTTGGTTACATGAAGGGGAAACAGGAAGAGCTCAGGTCATCCTGTAATAAAAGAAAGCTGTCTCATGGACATCTGCCTGGAGTGGGGAAGTGGTGGAAGTGGGGAGGGATATTTTTTTCTCTTGTGTTTGTGCAAAGAAAGAGTGGCTATGTCAGTAAATGGTGATATGAAGAAGTGACTCAAGGAAGGCATTTACAGCTTTCTTAGAGACATAAAAATGTGATTAGTGGCTGAGATGTCTCCATGGGACTCCAGAAAGAATGACTGTAAACCATGCCGTGTACTTGTACCAAAGGTTGCCCCCAGCTATTCATGGGGATGGGATTGCAGTTTACTGTAATCACACTGATGCCAAGGAGCGCTGTGGCGAAGGATGGATGTTTGACCTTTAATAAACCTTTAGTTTCATGTAATGTGATTTACCCGCCTCAGATAAAAGACAGGAGCCAGCATCAGCCAGCCAGTGGCTTTAGAACCTCTGCAATAGAGTGTGGTGCCCAGTCTGCTGTATCTTGGTGCACATGGGCAGGCAGCTACAGGTTTTCAGGTTGGCTTGGCCTCTTTCTTCATTTTCATTACTTAGGACTGAAGGTTTTTCTTGGCTGCTTGCTTGGCCCCGCAGGTACAGTCCCATGTTGAAATGGGCCTATTGCTTTGCTTTACAGCACCTACAGTGTAAAGGGGTGAACTTTCTTTGGTAAGTATACATATGACAAGCAGTTAAATCTTAGAACAGGGCTGATATGTTTGTAAAGCCCAGAGAAGGGTGCTTAAACCAACCATAAAACCATATCTATATTTGTGCTTCAGCCCATCCTGTTTTGGTTCATGTGTCTACCATAAATGGAGTTTTGAGTGTGGCAAACAAGTTCAGGCAGCAGCGTGGTCACAGCAGTGCTTTATTCCCCAGCACACCAGTGTAAAAGAACCTCCAATGGGCTGACAGCAGTCCCCCTCCATTTTTAGGGACTGGACTTGGAGATAATGCCCTCTCTTGGAGCCTGCATTTCAACTCATGGGGAAGTGCTGGGAGAAAGGTGAAAGCTGTGCATGCTCCCTCCTGTGTCACTGGTTGTCCCCACTGGTCCCCATAGTCAGATTCCCCAATTGAGTAACCCCAGTGGTGTTTCTGCAGTTATTTTTTGGGGTACCGACCTGTGCCATAGAGGCACCTTTAATGGTGTTTTCTAGCCTCCTCTTTGGAGATGGTTTCTCCACTGCACTGGGTATTTTGTCTTCCGTGTATTGAAAGGTATCTCAAACAAGACTCTGAAATCTTGTCTCACAGTCATCAGCCCCCAGCCCCTAGCTGTGTCCCAGTGGCCAGAAGTGTACCCATCTGGATGCCCAAGGGATGCAGCGCATCCTGCTCAGACTTTATGGCCGTGTCCTTACAGATGCATCAGGATATAACTCACAGTCCCAAATCCGCTGCAGAGACCTCATCTACCTCAAAGCAGGCAAGGAAGGGCTCTGGGGAGCATGAGAGTCATAAGGGAACGTGGGGAGGGCAGCCTGAGAAATGAGGAGGGAATTAGGTAGCACCTTCTAATGGTACGTTTGCTGTGCCACTGTGGGAAATAGAGCTTTCCCGATTTGTTGTGGGGTTTTTCATCTTCAGGGGGTGATCTTCTCCAGCTCCACCTTAATTCTCAACCCAGCCCAGTCAGAGAATGTGACTCTGTTCTCTTCATCCCCACAGCTCAGGGCAGGCCACTGAACGGCCTTTGAAGCAGAAAACTCTTCTTACTAGAGACTTAATCCTGATTTTCTAGCTCAGTTACATTTGAGGCCAATTCCCACATCTTTAGCCTAATAAGCCCTCTCCAGAGCATCTTGTCTGCCGAAAAGCAGAGATGCCAAAAGGCAGAGATGGGGTTGGTGTGTACGCTTTTCTGTATTTGCCTTTACCTTCAGATGAAAAGAAAATACTGACCATATTATCTCCTTGTATTCACCACCTGATTCACATTTCATTTATTTCTATAGCCCTGAACAGACATTAGTAACTCATAATAGTAATAATAGGAGTTTCTACTAATAGAACTCCTTCCATCTGTGGAGTTCAAATTATGGACAAGCACCATTAGCCCCATTTAGAGATGGATTTAGCTGGTGCAACTTGTCCAAATGCAGATGTGGCTGCAAGAATCAGGAAGAAAATGCAAAGGCTTCAGCTCAGCTCATCTGGTACAGCCATTTGGGGAGCGGGGGAGAAATATAATCATTCAAAAGACAAGATGTGAGGGATGCTCAGGAAGAAATTGAACCTCATCTCTGGAGACTGCTGAATTTCACAAGGTATTCCCAGAGCAGCAAAAGGAGCAATGTCCCGAGCTTTGGCCTCTATACTTATCAGCATGAAAAAACCATGAGTGTGAAATCAAACAACAGGCTTCAAATGGGAGCTACAATGACTCTAATTTCTATGTACTGTTATTTGATCTTCTAACCTACTAGGTTTAAGGTAAACCACAGTGGAATATCAAGCAGATGTTAAATGAAACAGTGCCATTAATTCAATCCAATGAGATACGTTTCATATAACAAAGGGATTTGTTCTGATACTCAAACAATGTATATTAATGAAAGAGTCGAAATAGATTCATTTTGTTCTCAAAGCAAACACATTAAGGAAAGCCATCAAGAAGTAAAGAACATGCTTTTTTTTTTTTTTTTTTTTTTTTTAAACTGTGCTTTATTTAGGGCTAAGCTGGAAAGCGTCATTCAATAATTACAGAAGATTACAAGGAGTTTTAGGGAATTGAGAGTGAAAGAGCAGTTGTATGGAACTGCAGCTGCGTTACACATCTGTACTTCCTAGCTGTGGGCTCAGTCTGACTGAGTTCTTACTCATGTAGAAAACCCTCTAAATCCCCATGGGAGTTCTGACAGGAGAAGGACTCGTAAGATGAGGCCCGTTAGGGAATTAAAATTAAAATAAAAATAATATAAAATTAAAAAGAAAAAAAAAGAGAAGGAAGAAAGTTTGAGATCAAGATAAAAAACAGTAAGGAAACCAAACAAGAACATTAAAACAATAAAACCATATAAAGGATCAGAAACAATTATCACACTGCTCAATCAATGCAACAAGTGTGAGAATGATGTAAATCAAGTTTTAAGACTGTGAAAATAAATTATAATAAATATGATATACTTTAAAATATATGTGTTCTTAAATAATTCATTGTTTTTCTGAGTCAGATTTTTTAAAGCAATGTCTTATTTTTTAACTGCTCTAAAGTCATTTACCAAAGATAAATATCGTGCTTTCATTAAATAGTTTTCCTTGTTTTTCTCTATCATTACAATTAAAAGTCCTACAAAATATGCAAATTTATTTACAGAGAAACAGAGCCAGCATCTTTATTTTTTTTTTAAACATCCCCCTGTTTTTTCAAAATTCCTTGTAAACAGTTTCAGAAGTTCTTCAAAGAGATTGTTTCCTTATGTTTTTTTTTGTTTATTTTTTCTTTTTTTATTTTTTTTATTATTTTTTTATTTTTATTTTTTAAGATTAAGGTTCTAGGCTAACACCTTGCCCTGAAGGTTTCTAGAGCAAATATGGAAGCTACTAAAGCATAGGATGATGGGAATTTTGCGGACAGCAGATCATGAAGACATGAAGCGTTTAGCTGTGTTTCATTGTTCAAGTTAGAACTAACGTCTGATAAAAAGACAGCTGTTTTTTTTTTTTTCTTTTTTTCCCATTTGCATTGTCTACAGAATTGAGTTTCGTTTCGTTTATTTTTTTTAATAGCTGGAATGCTTGCAGTTAAAAAAGCTGCCAAAATAGCCATTTCTCTCCTCTTTCTCCTCGATAAATAACAGCATCCAACAGCAATTGGCAGAGAGTAGGAATTTATGCTCAATCTAAACTCTACAAAAAATTACAGTTCTACAACATCTTTGTTTTTAGCATTAACGCTAACTTCTATGTAGTTATTTTTTTTTTGCTTTTTTATTTTTTTTCTTTTTATGTTGTCTAATTTTTTCTATTATATAGGTATTTTAAACTTTCTTTTTTAAATTCTGTACAACTATTAGGATTTTAAATGGGGAGAGTTAGAAGCATTTACAAACCTTTTTTTGTTTTCCATTTAATATCAACCATCTTTCCTTTCTCTTCTCTATGCCTTTTAATGTATTTATTTATGTATTTATTTATTTACTTTTTTGCTTTTCATAGATATCCATCTTACCTGCCTTTAACAGCGCAATCCTTAAATCCTTACGTATTATACAGAAAACCATATGAAAGCTTCATAGACTCTAATTAATGTATAACCAAAGAACCTCCCAAAGTATCAAAGAACTATTATCTTGCCGTTTTAAAAGCATTTAAGCGTTATTATTATTTTTTTTTAATTTTTACATATTTCTTATAATCGCTCTCAAAAACTGTTTTAGGAACAGCTCAGAGAAAAGGAAAGAACTTCCATATTTTACATACAGCTACAAGTCTGCGGTAAAAAGTTTTGTCCTTTGGTCCCCATATAGCTAAGGAATGACAGATAAAGATGCTCAGTGACTGTTACCATGGGTCACACATGATAACCGCATCCTTGGTGGCAAACAGGCACTCCTTTGCCAGTATCCAGGTTTGCATCTCCTGTTTGAAGAAAAGCCGCTGTGGTGATATCAGTGTCTCTTCAGAAATCCTGGTTGATCTTGATCCTGTTCTGATTTTACTTATGTATTTGTTTGTTTGTTTTCAAGCGCATGTCCTTCGAAGTCAGCAGATGTGATACTTTCCTTGAAGAAATGTTACAGTCTAAACAATCAAAGAGAGAATAATTCTGAAGTCTTCAGCTTGATTGATATTTGCTGATATGTCAAAGGTGTAATCCAACAGTTCCTGTTTTTTTTTAATATATATATAATTTTTGTGTTTTTTTTTTTTTTCTAAATGTAGCCCATTCAGCTGCTGCCCTAAAAAATGAAGCAGATCATTGCAAATTAAATCAAAAAGGGGAGGAGGAAGTAGGGAAGGAGGGGGGATATTTGGAACTGGGGGAAAAAAGACCTAAAATGAAAATGAAGTTTTAAACAAGCCTGTTCTTTTGGGCCCAATCCTGCTCCTTTTGAAAGTCATGTATGTTTTCTTCTCCCTTCAATTGGGACAGGATGGGGCATCTGGTTTGGTATTTTGGTTTTGGAGGCACTGGCTCTGATTCTGCTCCCACTCAACGTCAACAGAAAGATTCCCCTTGACTTCAGTGAGAACTGGATCAAACCCGAAGTGAGCAAGGTAGTCACGATCATGATAGAGAAAAATACAATTGTTCCTAATAATTGTAATGACAATAATAAATCAAAATAATAGTAGGGTATGTCTACTTAAATCTGTACGTGCAGATAGCTGCATTTTAATTATTTTTAAGTGACACTTTACAATGCCAGATCACAATCTCACTCGGTGAGTTTTTGCAGTGTGAAAGGCATTGACAAAGAATTATTCTACATTTTAATGGGTGCCATCTATGACAGTGTATGAGCTTTCTGTGGAGACATAGCTGCCAATAACATCTACTCCTTTGTGAATGTCAGAAAGTAAGACTTTGAACAGGCAATTTATAGGAGGTTAAATAAAAAGAAGACTGTTGGAATAAACTTTTTTTTTTTTAAAGTAAAGCTAACATTTCTTAAATAAAAAAGTTATTTAAAAAAATGTAATCATGATCCGACTAGGCTTGACATTTAAGTAGGATGCTTAATCATTAAGGATTAGCTCTTATCTCTTTCTAGCAAGCAGGTTCTTCTTATACACTTGGTGATTTATTACATCAAGAAACTTAGAAACTGCAAAAGGTCCACTCTGGTGGAAAAGTGTCATGCGGAATATCAATCCATGCTGGCAGGTTTTCACACTGTTGGTTCAACAAACAGCAAACCGTACACAGCAGTCTAAACAATTACAACACCAAAAATAATAATAGAATAAAAAAATAAAAAACACTCGTCAAGGACCCTTTTTCAGTTGTAAACAAAAAGATGCATTTTGCTTTTTGATCTGTATGGGTTTTTTTCCCACTCAAAACCATCCCTCCCTCCCCTGAGCAATTAATTTTGGCTGGAGTTGCTGTAATATGGAACCTTAGAATTAGGAATTCTTGAAAAGACACACAATGAGGCTTTTCTTGGGGTTGCTTTTTTTGCATTGCTATAGATTTCAAACTACTGTTACTATCATTACTTATCATTACTCTTTTTTTTTTTTTTTAATTTTTAGAGAGCGATTTGAAATATCCTAAGGGAAAAAAAAAATGGTGTCAATTGAAAAAGGCCCCCAATTCTCCGGAAAAAAAAATTAATCACAAGATTTTCAGTGCAAAAAAATTAACCACGCATTTTTTTCTCTCTCTTTTTTTCCAAATTATCTGTAGTTACAACAAGCCCATTTTTTGCTAAATAATTAGGAATCCATCTTTTTTTTTTCTTTCTATGTGACATCTAAAGAAGCATAAAACGCTGACGAGAAATCAAACAACAAATAAAGAAACCACTGCAAGCACCAAAAACGAAACGAAAATGAGCACAGCAAAAAATTGTGGCAGCACAAAGTCAAAAAAGGCACATGTGATCATGACTGGCCAATCATCAACTGATACAACATCCAAGAAAAATGCTTCAATCACGGCACCTGCACGAAACTTGACGGCATGTCATGCAACCAATTCTTAGCTTGTTACATGACGCCATCATGTCACACTTTCAACTTCGAGTTGATTTGAACTTACGGCCTGGGGGACTGTATTCTCCACTTTCATGTCATTACGTGAACTTTTTTCCTAGCTCAGCGCGAGACTGTGGTGGATTTGACTGGCTCTTGGTTGGTTTTGTTGGAATTTGATTGAATGACAAAAGAAGAAAAGATTTTTTTTATATATATATTTATATATAGTGTGGAACAGGGGAAAGGTGGGGAAAGAAGATATATATAAAAATAATAATTGAAAAAAAGTTACAAACACAGCATCAGTCAAAAAGATCTAATGGAAATACTTGCCATTAAAGGATAGAAAATGAAAAAAAAGAAAAAGAGAGCAAACCAAGCTAACTGAACAGAAAGAAAAGAAAAAAAAAGGAGAAAAGAAAGAAAAGGGAAAAAAAAGGATGGAGGAGGCCTAGCCAGAGACACACACAAAACACACGCTTAAATGTAGACACACGATCAACAGTGAACAGTTATGCAGCGGCTGTTGAGGAGAGCATGCACTGAATGAATGAGCGCAAACACAGATCGTTTTGCAAAGTCTGGAAAATAAATACATTTGCTGGCAACCAGAATGCTTTCGTTAGCACCAGCCTTTCCCACACCACCCCCAGCATCCTGGGCTTTGCTGGACAGCCAGCCAAACTCCTCCAGGAGCCTTTCCACTTTCTTGGATGGACTCTGGAGCAGGTACCGCTCTAATTCAATTACATCCCAAGTTTTAAATGGGGGAGTAATAGACCAAGAGCTGCTTTGGCTACTGAGAATAATAATAATAAATAAATAAATATCAAAAATAAAATAAAACAAAAGAAAAAGAAAAGCAACTGCTGCTGGTTGCTGCATGTCCATTTAGCAGTACACAGGACGGCGCGCTTTGAAACACAGCAATGCTGGTATGGTGTGGGAAGCAGACTTGTAGGAGGACTTGGATGGTACAATGGTCCCTAAATCAGCACCATTAAAAGAAGAACATTTACTCCTTTGGTGTTTGGCTCTGGCCTGAATTTAAAAAATGATGGAAAAAAAGGAGAGAAAGGAAGAGAAAGAGGAAGAGGGAGGGGGAGAGAGAAAGGGAAATTGGAAGAGAAGAGATAGAAGAAAACAAGAAAAGAGAGAAGAAGAAGGGAAAGGAGAAGAGAGGGGAGGAGAGGAGAGGAAGAAAACCAATAAAAAGTAAAAAGATAGTGCCATGGGCTGGTTGCTACAATCTCCAGAAACACCCTGTTCCTTTCCTACAAAGGAAAATATCCCTTTATCAGCCCAGTGAGTTTTGCCTCAGTAAATACCAAAAATCACTGCACACAACGGTACACTTGTCTCAGTCAGTAGCTCTTCACCCTGTTCTTCAGGTATTGCCTTTCTCTCCCCTTGGCAGGGCTCATATCTCTCCTGCCAGCCTATTTCTGAAAAGTCACTGCACACGACTGAGATTTCGCCTTGCACTGGGGTGTTACAAGAATCCTGTTGGCAGTTCTCAGCCTGAAGTCATGCACATTGGCTAGAGAAGATTCTTTCTCTGGCTTTCTAGTTTTTACTCTTTCTATACTTTTTTTGAGATGAAACATGCTTTCTGGCTACTGCAGTTGTGCTCAGCTGACAAAAGATGATGCTGAACTAAGCCCCAGCTCTGAGCACTGGCTTCAGCTCTGCACTTTTCCCACAGTTGGCTGCTGTCTTCATTGGAGCCAACTCCTTCTTGATGGCCTAGCCCCAGTGACCTGCCCTTTGATGAGCTCTAAGTGTCAAATTGAGCTTCCTGGAGTTTAAGTGAAGGAAAAAGACTGGAAACCCCAAGGCAGATGTAAGGACTGGCTCTACAGTTATTTCACAAGACAAGAGGGAGAAAATGTCTTTCTGAGAATGGCCCAGGGTAGAGCTGTTGTCACTTGTGTTCCTGGGTACCCAAGGATAAGTAATGTCAGCTGTTCAAGTCCAGGCTGTGCACAAGGAAGAGAAATAGGCCTGTGTAGCATCCCTCTTATCCTTCAGGGGTTTTTGGCAGTGTCATACCACAAGAAATAGAGCAGGTGGGGGAGGTAGGAAAGCTGGCAGCACCATCATAGCAAGACCTGTCTCTTTTCTTACCTTTGCCATGCCAGGAACATGGATTAGGATTTATGAGGAAAGGTGCTAACAGGCTTTGCACCCCTGAACAGAACAAGGAGGCAGCAGGAATGGGAGATACCTGGTGGAAGAAATAATTCCCTGCTCTATCCCTAGGAAGTGGCAGCAGCATACATCTCCAGTCTGGGACTGGAATATGTGATGGTTGCCCCAGGCAACTACCAAGATGAGAAGTGTTTCTTTGACATAATCTTGATTGGGGAAAGTATTTTCCCTTAGGGGTGGAGCAGGAAAGACCAGGCTGGTCAGCCAGTCACCACTGGCTTTGGAGAGGTTACTATCATGCCTCTGCCTGTCCTCTGCACACGCCCTCAGACACTGTGGATGTGACACATGTACATACACACAAACATATACGTAGAGGTGAAGGATTAGGACTTGCTGAAGCTAAAAGAACAACAACAACAAAAAACCAGAAAATGTAGTTTCACATGAAAGCCACATGTGATCCTCCTGTCTGCCTCACTTGTGTCTGCATTTCAAGCGCCAAATGCATCAGTCCTTTGAAAACATGGGTCTACAGCACCTACCTAGTCAGTAGAGAGAAGACTCTACGATGGTCTCTAGGGACACATCCTGCCCACACAGCTGTTGTACCTGAGTTTAGGCAAGGTTTGTAATAAACAGCAATATATGTAGGTCGATTAAGTGAGTTAGATGAAACAGGATTTCAAGTACACAATCTCTTTTTCAGGCCTTAAACTTGGGCAGACAGACTTTCCTTCTGGAAGGCTACAGAGGCAAATGCATTTCTCTGTTGACTAGGCAGAGGAGTTAGATACCTATTTTATGAGGACTGCTTCATCAGTGGCCTGAAATTGAACAGCGAGTTAGGCATCTGTGTTAGATAGGCTGAACACCAGCCAAACTCATCTGTTAAAGGAAAGCAATTCACTTTTCTGGGAATAGATATAACCTTTGGGTATTGCTGAAGTAAATTTGTGGGTAAAAGTGTTAAGGTTATGAAGACAAGTATATACACGCTAGTTCATAAGTGGTGCCTCAGAGGTAAAGAGGTAGCATACTTCCCAAGCAGTTAGGGTTTGTGCACAAAGACAGATTAAGAAAAGTATCTTTGCTGCAGGTAACACTGATTAAGAAGTTGCTCCACTGAGTAAACCATAGCCAAATACATCTGGTAAATGCCAAAGCTCTTCCAAGCCAGCCTCTTCTCTGAAGCATATAAGTGAAGCCTGAAACTATTCCCCTTGAACCTTATATTGAAATCATGGCTTGAAGTCCTAATGAAAGAATTCAAGATGCAGGTACCTCCATCTGAGCAAGTTACTGCCCAGCTTCAATGTCAGAAGGATGGCTATTCTTGTTAGTGGGGCAAAGCAAAGCTGTTACTTGGACCAAGATTTGTGTCCATATGTACAACGAACTTTCGAAAGCAAGTGGTCAGGTTTTTCCTAAAAGCTTTATGAGCTAAGAAAGTGCAGATGATCTCCTTTGGAAGTACACAGCTCCTGTGCTCTGTGACCTTCACCATATAGCATAGGGACTGCTATGTGTATGTAGCATCTTGCACACACCTCTCAGGTAATCTACCTGCTGTCAGGGTATGAATTCATCTGCTAAGCTTGCAGATACAACCAGCTACAGCTGCAGGACTGCTGTTTATCTTTGCAGGACCACAGAATTGGCCCAACACTGCATTATCACGGTCGGCTACCATGCTGAACTTCTTCCACTTCAGAAATCTACTACATCCTACTTCTCTTCCTTTTACTGTGCCTTTCCCCCTAGTCCTTCCTAGTCAAGTCTCCATGGATCATCTTCTCTATCCCTTTTAATGTGCTGTCTTGGAGGCAAGGAGTTTCTTCTCCCTCTGAAGAAAGTTGGGGCTGTTCAGCCTGGAGAAGAGAAGGCTGCGTGGAGACCTCATAGCAGCCTTCCAGTATCTGAAGGGGGCCTATAGGGATGCTGGGGAGGGACTCTTCATTAGGGACTGTAGTGATAGGACAAGGGGTAATGGGTTCAAACTTAAACAGGGGAAGTTTAGGTTGGATATAAGGAGGAAATTCTTTCCTGTTAGGATGGTGAGGCAGTGGAATGGGTTGCCCAGGGAGGTTGTGAATGCTCCGTCCCTGGCAGCGTTCAAGAGCAGGTTGGACGAGGCCTTGGGTGTCATGGTTTAGTGTGAGGTGTCCTTGCCCATGGCAGGGGGATTGGAACTGGATGATCTTAAGGTTCTTTCCAACACTAACTATTCTATGATTCTAAACTCAAAGGCCACCACTTTTTCCAGTACCAAACCAGCAACTTCCTGTGCCCTTTTCCTGTCCTGAGCATTGCTCATGTGCTTGCCATGTGTGTAGACTTCTTGACCTTTATGCTCTGTTTACACACATATGCATGTGCACGTGTGTTTGCAAGCCCATCCAAACCTGCAGTCAGGATCCTATCCTTCCGTCTGCTGGAGTCTGTGCCCAAGTACACCTATAGCCAGGCTGTGGAGATATTTTCCCTGCGGGTGACAGATCTTTACAGCTATTGCATCTGAGGCTGATCAATATTATTAAAATTCCAACCAATGTTTTTCTCCCTTGACTTTTCCTTGTTTCTATAGCAATTTCTCTCTCTGTTTTATGCCTCTGCATCAACTTTCTTCCAGTGCTGCACTGTTCTGCTTTCCCTCTGACTCAACCCTCCTCTTCACCATATCCTGATACCAGTCTGCACCCATGTCCCCTTCACTGGTTCCTGTCTGACTGCTGGGCAGAGGTGGAGGAAAGAGGCAGCGCCCTCCAAAACAGGCTCCATCCCTGTGGCAACCACTGCAAAAGCTGTCGTGGGGAGTCCACGATCAGGAGCCCAAATGTCTTAGAGTGGGAAGGACAGTGTAGTGAAGGGGACTTTGCATCCATGCTAGGATTAAATGAGGGCTTCTCATAATCAATACATTTACCTGAACTCTTGGGATGCTATTTTTAGGGGAAAAAAAAAAAAAAAGAATGCTTTTGTTGGATGACTCAGTTCTAACATCTGAAGGTTAAAAAAGAGACAGATTGTATATATGAATCTTTATATACATGAATATGCACACATACATATCATACATATGTATACATACAGAGGTACTATACATACATATTAACAGAGACAATTAAACAAGTACAGACAGAGAAGCTACTGTGATCTAACAGGGAGATGGGAGTCCAGCATTTCAAATGCTAATGTTTTCTGGGGTGTTTTTTTAGGATGCTTGGTGACCCTGTCTCATTTTTTGCTTTTATATATTAAAGGTGATTATAAAAACTAGCTCTTAAATCGCAATGCCCTTTCTTCAAATAATCATATGACTTACTTGCTGTGCAGTGTTGTTACTAGGATTGTTCTCATTTAACTATGTTACATTAAGAGCTAGTTGAAAAATGATAATTATTTTCCTGGGGAAAATTGTCATTATTTTGGCTTTCTTTCCTGTGAATATTTAAGTTAAAACCCAAAACAAATCTGGGGTGGGGGAGACAGCCAGAGGAACGGATTAATTTTGGTCTTTTTTTAATCAATCTGAAACTCAGTCAATTTCTAACAGGAGTTTAGTGTTTTTGAAGGCCAACATTTTTAATCAAGACAGTTTTGTTTTTTTCTGCTGTTGGCATTTTTTTTTTGTTTTTATTTTTAATCTGCTAGAATGTAGATTTGCTTCAGAAACATACAGTTTGGTCAAAATGTCACTTTTTGGTCACCCTCCTCTCCCCCAGCCATTTTGATGAAAAAATGTCAAGCGGCAATAGCTATGTCATCTCTGATTTATCTGTTTTTCTAGAGCCATTAGTCTCAAGCAGCAGATGAAAAAGCACCACAATGGAGCAGCCACTCATGGAGAAGCCAACCTGGACAGTCAGATAATGTCTCTGGTTCCCCTCGTGGTGTTGGTTTTTCTCACCCCGTCCCTGATGGTGGCAAAAGTGTGATCGGGATTACATGTTGTGGAGACACCCCAAAAGAGATGTGTGTTGGGAGGAAGAGCTGGGCTACAACAGGACAAAGCCAGGATGCAGGGTGAGCTGGTGCAAGAGGGAGCTCCAGTCTGCCCGGAACCAGGGTTGCCATAGTGAGCAATGGAAAACGGCTGAGCATTCATAGCCCCAGTTGCCTTCCTCAGTGATATCCAGGATTTACTTGCTCATGCAAACATGCCTATGGCTTTCTATTGCTCTCTCAGCTGTGTTTTACCAACCAAGGACTTTGCAGGCAAAGACAGTGCAATAAATTCAGGTCATTTTGGGAAGCAGTGATGGTAAAGTTCAAACGTATGTTATGTGGCTACTTTTCCAGCAAAGCCTTTAGCTTGTTTCACTCCTGATGGCCAGCTTGGTGGGTCTTATGCCCCAAGGAGCATTTGCCCTGCCTCATACAGAGTGCTTGCTCCTGTTTTTGCTGCTGCTGAACATTAGGTGGGAGAAGAAATTAAGCTTGATAGTAGCTACCTTTCTGCACATAATGAAAGGTTCTTTATTACAAGGGGGCCTCAAGGCGTTTGCTATCTCCTGAGCATTGTACAAACAGTTTAATTAAAAAAACGTACATGGTTGAGAACCAAATCTAATTGGGAAGCTGTAAGTGCGCTTCTGTGCCGACTATCCTGATTCTGCTTTTTTCCCCTTGTAGATTGACTCGAGCTTATCAAAATGCTGATGAACCCAATGCTTCACTTTCCTGTTCTTATTGCTGAGAGTTAGATAGAGATACTATACCCATTCCCCCCTTCCTTTTCCCCACCAGACAACAGGATGATCTCAAGACTGCTAATGAAGCCCATCATATGGATCTCATCAAGTAGAGTTATGCTGCCAGTGACCTCCATGTAGGTTGCCTGATACAGCCTACCTGGGTCTCAAATGCCTACCTTGAAACACTACAGCCCACCGGTGTCTGCCAGGATGGGGATGAGGAATTGGGTCTGTAATTGCTCACCAGGAGCAGAAGGAGTTGTTAGGGTGGTGCTTCTGTGGGGTTGCATCCAGGAAAAGAGAAGATCCCCATTCTCCCACCGCAGGGGTCCTCAGTGACTCTCAGAGCCAGTGGCAAGGAGACAAGAGATACCAGGCCTGCCCATAGGTGGAATGGTGGGGTCACCTTGTGCCCCACTATCATGCAAGGCTTCCCCAAGTACATCAAATACTCATCCACAGGCATTACTGCCCTGCATGTCAGTATGTGACCTTGCATCATCTCTGACGAGAAGCCTTGCACTTCTGGGTCTGCTTCTATAATGTGACCATTCCCCAGGGGTGAGATTTGAACCTTTTTCTGCCAAGCCTGTTCAGGACCTCCCCTACCCTCTACACCCATCTAAATCAGAATGCAGCTAGGAACACATACTCTCAGCTTACAACACTCAATTACTCCTTCTGATATTTTATTTTTTTTGCCTGCAGCTTCAAATTACCTTCAAGGTGCACAGTGCAATTAGCTAAAAATATTTCCTGCTTCATTTTAATTGCACTAAAACTCTAATGTACCTCCAGTGAGGAGCAGTAAGGTAGAAATCAGTGCCCCAAGTATTTCAAATTGCTTAAAGCCCAGGATGACTTAATAAGCTTACATAGTTCTATTAATTATTAAATGTTATTAATATTTTTTTTTTTGTTAAAAAAAAGCCTAACACCTTCCTGAAGCTACGTTCTGTATGATGTTTGTGAAAGAAGATACTTTTGCTAAGGAGATGATAACTCTTTCTGAGTTTTAGAAAGAGATGACAATAATTCCTCTATGTAGTTGGAGCAGTTTCCATCTCTGAAGTATTCACAGCTCATGGCAAATTTTAGTATCTCAGAATTTGATTCTGAAAACACTTATGTGTGTGACTTATGTATGTGACTCATTTCACTGCTATAGCTGAGGTATTTATATGGTTCTAATTTAGAGCTAGATCACATTTTTGTTCAAAGCCTTTCTTGGTGGAAAATGCAGGTGATCAGTCAAACATTATGATTGCTTTAAAAATAACCAAAACTTTTTGTCTGAGAATTTAAAAAGAAAACCAAAACAAAATGATTTTTTTTTGTTGTTGTTTTTAAAGCACTGAAAACCAATGTGCTGATTCCTTCATTCCCATGATGGTGAGTTCATAAGATTACTTCAATATGCTTTGAAAAAAGTATTGAAAATAAACCCCAAATTCCATTTGCATCTGGTGGAGTCTGATCAGTCTCTGTCTTCTGGGTTTATGATTCATCATCAGCCTGTGCTTATGAAGCCTGTCCCCTTGTGCTTGCAGCTGTGCTGGCTGGATGTGCCATCATTCCCTGATCACTCATGGATGAACCCCAAGGCTGGACCCCTTCAGCTCTGCCGCTGAGCTTTGCCTTGTAACCTGTTTTAATTCCAATCAATCTGTTCACCTTAAATGACTGATACAGTGGGTTGCTGCTGGTCTAGCTGACTTTAAACTCATCAGGAAGCTATCATACAAGCCGTTCAGCTGACAGAAGTGAGGTGGTGGGGGAGACACTGACCATCTGGAAGTGAAAACCACAGCTGATCTAAAAGCTGAAGTGTGGCTATGACCTTAAGATGTAGAGGGGTGTGTGATGTTCCAGTTTCATGTCCACAATTTCACTTCCTAATGCTAATATTAATGGTCTCATTGGTTTGAGACTCAGGAAAATACTGTAGTCACTTGAGATCCTACAGTCTTCTCAAAAGACCTCAAAAGAACTGCAGAAGGGATTAATACCTGTCCTCAAAATTTCTAAGACTATGATCTATATAATGTAAATTTGGATTGTTTTGTTTTGTTTACATTTTTAGTACCAACATGACAAAGAAAGACAGCTATGGATAGACTTTGGTAGTGAGAGCTTTCAATGGCCGATGTGCCTAGAGAGGCTACCCCAGGGTGAAGCAGGTTGTCACCTCTCTTCCATCTTCTAGTCCTCAGGTCTCAACTGCCCTTGCCAACATGAGTAGCAGTCAGGGCTTACATGTTATAGAGATGTGTTTAGGAGAAACCAAGGTGAGACCCAAGAGCTCATTTCACCCAAGCCATTGGTGAGATGTCAGTTGATGTTTTCTGTGCTGCAATTCATTCAGTAAATTTCTCACCAGTTTCCTACAAAGGACAGGGTCATGTTAGCCTAAGCCTTTATGCTCCTCCCTGTGCCTAAGGGTTAGGGATTTACCTGAGTGGGGGGGTAGAAGTGGGATTGAGTGCAAGTCTCACCCTCTTCCATAGCTGTGAATGAAGCCTGCTAGTGATGGTGGGGTCCATAGCAAATGTCAAAAAGATGTTGCCAGTCTCCGCAACTCTCTCCCCCTCTCCTGTGCTCTCCGGAGCAAGATAAACCTTTGACTATCTCCAGAGCAGCTCATGTCTGTAATTGATTCTTAGACAGTTTCAAGGGAAATTGAAGGCATTCAGCCTCTTGCCAAAGGGCACATTGAGAAGATGAGCCTCTGAAATAAACCAAACCAGCCCTCGTTGCTGGTGTGCAGGTCCATTCACTTGCTTCCTCTGAAGCAGAACTCCAGGAAGGCAGGTACTGGCTCCTCCTTTCCCATGGGAATAGAGGAGGCAGATTATAGAGAAGGGGGAAAAAGAAATAATTTCACATCTACTCTGCCCTGAACAAGAAAAGGTTCCTGACACCAACAAACTAATCAACGCTGAAAGCTTATGAGGTCAAGGTTTCCCTGTTCCTCTATTATTCTTTTGATTTTTTCTGACTGGCTGGGACTTTAGCGCTGCCCTGGCAAGTCTATAAATATAAAAGCCTTTCTTGCCTTCCTCTGGGATACACCAAAGACCATTTGAATACCTGCGGGGAGAAGTTAAAACTAAACAACACCAAAGCAACTCACAAAACCCAGGTTGACCAGCTAATCTTCAAGTGCTGACCATAAATTTCTGTAAGTCAGGCCCAAGAAGCTTGTCTCTGCTCAACGGGAAATGGGGAAGGCAGCTCCCCCTCCCAAGAACGAGCTCTCTAGATTCAATGTTTTGTGTGGAGACTTATGGCCAGGAATACTAATGCCAAGCAACAGAGTGTGAGTTGTGCTTGAGAGAGGTGGCTGGGACCTTGATGGATGAGCTCTGAACATGTGAGCTGCCTGGAGCACCCCGTTGTCTGTGTGTCCTCCCCTGTGCTCCACAGGTTGATACTGAGCCACATTGGTCAGCCATCAGAGCACGGCTGCTAGGGGTTTCCCTGACCTGGCCACTGAGAATACCTCAATCTTTGCAGAGGCTTTTCCACTGGCACCTATAGAGTGTAAAATGCTCCTGAAGGCCAATGAGGAGTGTTTATAAATCCCCTTGGCATGAAGGGAAAATGGCAGAGGATCTGAGAATATCTACAGTTGGTGCTGCATGGGTAATGTCAAGTGTCCTTGTCCTAGTGTGCTACCCATGTCCTTTGCACTGCAGCACAGGGAACTTTACTCAGTGGTCTTTCCATGGCAAAGACAAGGGTGCTCTCTCCATCTTTCCTGCCCTTGGGCTCTCTGCTGGGCTCTGTGCTCCATCAATGCTCAGTTTGATTGAAAACAGGAAAAGAAAAAATGCCCTATTCCCTACCAAGGTCTGACAAACAGGAACCATAACTGCAGCATAAGCTTCTCTGATGGATTCTGCCTCAGCTAAATGAAATTAAGATTTCAGCAAACAATCCCCAATTCTGTGGTAACAGTAGAACAAATGACATCTGATAATTGCTAACTTCTTTTGCTTATTCTTTGCTCTGTTCACCCCATCAGTCTCTCCAGATTATATTTTCAGCTGAGTTTAATGAACACCATTTATTAAACTAACACCAGGGTTCTGCTCTGGCCTCAGACAGATGTGCCTGCTAATATGAATCATTTTGTTAATTGGATTATTCTGATGGAGAGCGGATCCCTGCCACTCCGAGGAGCACAAACAAATGGGGAACAGCTCGCCTCCAGTTGTGACCAGCCGCTCCCGTTCATTAGGAGGCAGCTCCAGGCTCTGCAGGCAGCCTGGCAGGGTGCTGTCCCTACCGCTCCCATCAGCTGGCACTTCTGCTCCTTTCCCTTTCCCCCTCATGTACTGAGAGAACCCAGATCTCAGTGTGGCCCCTGGCCTGGCTTGTCGGTGGGAGATGAGAATCACTGCTACCCTTCCTGTGTTTGCCACATGCATGGGATTTGCTGCCTTCTTTTTCATGGTGAACAGTTCTTTACCTGAATGCAAATCAGAACCCCCTAACAGTGTATTCTTCCCAGTGTGCCATGTCTGACCTCCTTTTACATTGACACCTGAGAAAATGAAGACTACTTATCTGCTCATGATCCTTCTTTACTCTGATCTTCTGCAATTATTTGGGCAAAGGGACAGGGATGATACACTTCTAAAGGCTTATATTAATCAGAAGAAAGAGACAAATTCCATCTGAAATCTCCCAGAGATACCCTTAGTCTAGCGTTTGGGATTTTAGTGTTCAAAATTTTGGGTCAATCTCTGCAATACATTGTGTTCAGGCACCAGACATCCATCTATCTGTCTATCTCAATACAAATCCTACCTTCTGTGAACCATAAAACTCCTAGCAGAGTGACATTACCACTTCTCACATCGACAGAACACACTGAGCACACATAACTTGGGGAAAAATTACAGAGGCAATTTGAAAGATCAGAAGAGAAAAAGCAGAAGATTTCTGCTCCCTGAATGTAAGTGGCCAAATCCCACAACAAGTCTTTAGCTGGCACAAATCCTCATCACTCCGTTAAAGCCTGGGTTTTTTTCCCAGGTGAAACACAAGCCCGGCACTTCTCCAGCTAAATGTGATCCTCAGGACAACTTGTTTCAGAGCATTTCTGAAGGAAGAAATCATTTGCATTTTAATCCTTAGCAGCATCCTGGAGTTACTTCCAGGAATCACTGGTGAGTGCCAGAAACCAGTCAGAACGTCTGGCTGTGCTAAAAGAGAAAAGACCCCAAAGCCAACCATGGTGCCAGTCCAATGCCTTTACTAACAGCCCTTTAATATGCTCTTCAACAAAGCCATCTACTGAGAAGTCCTACATTCAGGTTAAGTTTAGGAATGCTTTTCCAGGAACAGGATATTCCTGTACTCTTGATCAGGGTCTGTACACCTTTCTCTAAATTGCATTACCCTGGTCTTCATGGGGAACAGGAGAAAGACCTTTAAGGATTCCTGATGGGATTTTCTCTAACAAGGTCTGTACAGTTTATACCAAGTAATGTCCTTGTAAGCTAAGAGGAGAAGACAGAAAACACTCATATTACCCCTCCCTACAGAAAGCACCAAATCTCTTAAGAACTGACATGTTAGAGCCCAGTTTCCTAATCAAGTGTTGAGCTGACTGCTTGGCTCCCTCTCCCGGTGCCCAGTCTGTCATGATGGAGCAATGTGTGCCATGCAAGCAGAATGCATAGAGAGTAATAGGAAGCATGAGAACGGAAAACATTTGCTGGTCATATGTCACAGGAGAAAGGATGCAGCCTCTCCTGATGAGCAGAGATGCTTCAAGAGAGGAGAAAAAAAATGATATCCAGGAAAGACTAATTTGTAGCTGACTGCACAGCCCATGGGTTTCATTGCCCAATCATTTCCAAATCCTTAGAAATGAAGGTAATGAAAACCTATTCCTTTTACAACAACCTGCTTTTAAAGACTCTGCCTTGACAACCAGGGCCTTGGTCCACACCAAATCAACCACAAGATGTCTGTGGGCTTCAAGTATTGGCTTCATATAGCCAGAAATCTTAAAAGTAGACATCTTGTTGCTGTGAGGCTGTTATTTATGCTGCTTTGCATAGAATGGGTGCTTCAGATAAACCAGCTCTTAGATCTGTCCTAGGAGGAAAAAGGGGACATCTGAAGAGAGGTGAGCAGGGAGAATATCTCTCCCAGTAATGACAGAAATCTTTTAAAGTGGATCACTTGAGTGTGCAACTGCAGCTTTCCAGGGATGCAAGAGAATTTCTTCTAAATCTTTGTATAAAGAGATTTTTTAAAATAAGCCATAGTGATGTGTATAGAGACAAGCATGTTCATTCTTTAGTCTCTCTGCTCTAAAAAGACCAGAGGATCCAGAATGGTGCCACTGTGTCTCCCTCCAGAACCACAAACAATTGAAATATTTCTGCTAGGAGAACATTTAGGGTTGAATAAGTAGTAGTGAGCCAGAATCCTTGGCTGCCATAAATCAGCGTCACCTCACTGACTTCAGAGGAGCAGGTGATTGACGCTGCTTCAGAACTTTGGCTGATCATGGCTGTGGTTAGTACCTTTCCAGGCAGAGCGCTGAATTCTCATTTAGTGTGCTTCTTGGTTGGGAAATGACTTGACTGCTGTTCTTCTTTCCCCTCCAGCTCAGCCTTCTACCAATATTTCAAAAATGTCGGATGAACCTCAGCTATGTGGAAAAATGAACCATTTGAAATAAAACCTGTCTTTTCTCCAGCTGCAGTCACAGGGCAGGATGAAAGACACATGAGAAAGAGGGTTTGCACAGTAAACCTTCCATTCTCTGCTACAGCTGAATCAAACACTTCAGAGACCAGAGTTGTGATATTCACTTGTATCTGGCCAAAGTTACCGTACCCATGAATTATTCAAATATGCAATTATTGCATTTGATGTATTACTGGGTATAACGGTGGGAATGAGAAACAGTGTTCTAGTGCAGCTGATTGTATATGCCTTCCAAACTATAAGGACATCACTTTAAGGTGCTCACAGTGATGGAGCACTCTGCAACCCCTTATTAAGATTCTTGCCAACTCCTGTAGCAGTTTTCCCCTGCAGAGCAAATTTCATGGAGTTTTTTAGTCTCCCTTTTCTTTATACCTACAGTGTAAGTGCCGAACACTACCCCATACAGCCTCAATTCATGGGTCTGCAGCAGCTCTCAAAGGTCAGTGGCAAAAAGATCAGATAATTTTCAGCCTACTGATCAATGATGCACAAGTGACCTGTGTCCTGTGAACCATGTGTTGGAGCTAACTGATAATGTTAACTTTATTGAGAGTTTCCAGTTTCCTGCATTAACCTTCTCTGCTAATTCACTTTTCCTTAGGGCCAGAGGGCTGTGCCCTGCCTTTGGCCTATACCATCCATATCATCTTTATTTGGACAAAAAAGCGTGCTCATGACACTGATGTTTTCTTTTGACTAACCACACCAGAGACAGATTTACCAGCTTTCAAGCATATGAAGCACAGGGTTGTCTTAAGAAGAACATCTCTTACCTGATGTTCTAAGTCCTAGACCTTTATGGTTTCATACACTCAGCTTCAAACAACTTGCCCTTTGCTCTCTCCCTAAGTACTTGCATTTGCAAACTGGTAACTTGCTTCTTTCCTATCTGCTCTTTTTGTGTACTGCTCTCCCCAGTGTCCCAGTATCAAAAGATTTTGCTGACTCTGCTCTTATTCTAAGGTCCTGTAGGAAAATGACCACACTTGTTTTTAAATCTCACCCAGGATTATCACTGTCCTCTTATGCTGTGGGTCTTTCCTCCCCCCCATTCTCTTTCTACCTGTTTTATTTAGCAGAGGTTTCATTCAGTCAATGTTTGCTTCTGCTGGAACAAATGTTTTAGCTCTGGGTGTCTCCTGTGCTTTTCCATTTCTTGGCTCTCATTTCAAATCGTGGCTGCTTAAAAAATCTACCCTCTTTTATTTTATTTCCTAGCTTTACTACAAGTTGCAATCCCTCGTGCAGTGCCCCAGCAAACCTTTGTGCTGGATGAACCTAATAAAAAAGTTTCTTCAAAGGCTACTGTTTTCAGGTTACTGCAGCTGCCTATTAACTGACACAACCAAAGTTCACACCATTTAACTCAGAAAGCCTTTAAATCTGACCTTCTCTGGTAATTTATGTTACACGGCCCATATGAGATCCCATAGTAATCTTGTTGGTCAATTGGCTGAATGTAATACTGCCACCCTCCAGTCAACCCTGGGGCTTTGGAGGTTTTGCTGTTGGAAGCCTTCAGACGTGGCACAACCATACCAAGATCATGGTCTTTTCACAGCAGGGACAACTCAGCAGGCTCTTTGCTGGCTGAGTCATTGGGAAAAGTTCTTACAAGCCTCTGAAAGTTTACTTTAGAGCATTAGAACCAACAGCATCACAGTGGGATGAGAAATGAGAGGCTACTTCTTATCTATTATTTAACTCTGAAATAATTGCATTATCTAACATTTTGAAAAAATGGGGACATGGGTTTTAATGAAGAATTCATGCTCTGAAGTGAAGGAAAGTGTTATGGCATTGCATTGTGCTGCTCTATCACTCTCATGACAAATAGTGCGGATCCGTTAGTGACCTACATGGACTCATTTAGATGCAAACACAGCAATACTCCTGAAAAGCTGCCCTGCTTTGAGGAAGAACAAGTTCCAAATATTGCTGAATAGAATTCAGTCTCAGAGCAGTAATTACTGATTGTAATTTTGGAGTAAATGCAATAATTAATTATTGTCGTTTTCCATCAGTGCATTATATTGTGTGCCAATCTTAGAATAACTACAATAATTAGCAAATGGGATTTTGCATGCTCTGGTATGGAAACTGTGTTTTATAGAACAGACATGAGAATTTTACTATAATAAAGTTATTAATAATTTAAATGGGCAGACAGGTTAAAAATGAACAGCCAAGGAAGAAGAGAGTTTCCTTGTCAGTTTTGCAAACACCTTCAGTAATTCTGTTTCAGCCTTCCCCAGTAACATTCACTTCCATTCTTTCATGTATGAGCACAATAGCACAAAGTTTAGGCTACAAACACAGTGAAGGATGTTAAATTTAATCACAATTGTCAATGGCAATTAAAAGCAAAAGTAATCCAAAGAAAAGCAAAAAATATTGGCTGAGTTGATGTTTTTCCAGTACCTAAACAGACTTTCCAAAATGAAGCTGTGCTGATTTTGTTCTCACTTTATTCACTCATACTAAAGCTTGTGCTGGATAACTGTTTTGATGTAATTATACTAGCGCAGATTTCCATAATGTAAGCAAGTCCTAAAAGATCTAAGTGATGACTAAAGGAGGGAAACGACTATAATTTGTACAGGGGGAAGAGAAATTGGTTAGCATGACTGTAGGAGGCATAACTACAAGAAATGGTATTAGATCCTGATAAAGGATATTTAGTATGAATCTTAAGACAAACAGCCTAAAAGAAAACTGAGATCAATGCAGCTGCAGAATAGCCTCTCACTGGAAGTAATGCAAGCCTACCTGAGAGGTACATGAACAAAAAATTCAGTAAAAAATACTCTTTTTCTAGGCTTTGCATTGAACTGATCTAAAATGACAAAAAATAATCTGAAATTCTCCACTCACAACTTTGCTCCTTATGGGCATTTGATCTTTCTTCTTTGTTTTAATTTTGGCTGATCATATCTGCTTACTTAAAAACAAGGTTGTTTGGTCCTTTTCTCTTATCAGAACACAGAAAAAGGGAAATGGAAAGTTTACCAGTTTGGTAAACTGTACATTCCAGTAAAAAGAAAAGAAGCAAAACATTTCCTCTGGGAAGAAAATATCACCTATTCCAGCTAGCTGCAGAGATGAGCATCTCACACCACCTACAATAACCCATACATAAGTTCATGTTCAGGAAGCTGCGAAGGAGGACCTGAACATTGGGGTTTTGCATTTGAGCTTTGGCCTGTTATTTCCCCTGGCATTTTGGAGAAGCAGGTTGCATGGAAAATGCATTCTTTTGATGTTTTTGCACTACTTGTAGAAGCACAGCTGAAAAAAAAATATATTACTGTTGATAATTTTTTGCACTCTTCTGCTGCACTTTTGCCTCACTCAGTTTTCTTCACTCACACTCACTTTGTCTCACTGTTTCATGCCAGTCAGTGCTCCAGGTTAATCCCAAACAAATTTCTCTCCATCTTCAGCTTCAAATGAAGCCTCAGCACCTAAGTATCTATCTGAGGCGGTAAGTAACACTTTGCTAATCATCAGTAACTGCAGTGTAGCCGTAGAAGGGGAATGGTCAGGAGTTTTTCTGGTCTTCTGGGCAATGTCTTTTATCAATCTATCACCTAGATGCTCCTGTGGTGCTCTGTGAAGTCCTTAACACTGGAAGAGTTTTGGGGCTTTCTAGGCAGTATTGTCTTATCATAGCTCCTACTGACTTAGCATGGATGTGGCACTGGGGAAATAGCTTCAAGACCCAGTGGGGAGGGCTGGAATCACATGGATCACTGCTGTTCCCATGGTGAGGATCAGAGGAGCTCATCTTTCAGTCTATCCTAGTAGTCCTGTGTGGTGCTGGCCATGCAGAGGGCTCACACATGTCTCTTGGCACATCACAGAGACACTTTCAATGTTTGACAGCACTTGCAATGGAAACAAGGACTTCAAAACACTGTGGCCAAGGCTGTTATGTCCCAAAAGGGAGATTTATAAGTAAAAAAAAGTGCATCCAGAATAAAAATTGAGTGAAGATCTTTCTTGGTTAGGAAATGACATTCTGGTGGATTACATCAAACTGGGTGCTTCTTGTTTTTTATTGGCATCTTCTTATTTTTGGAAAGAAATTACATAAAACAAAGCTCTTCCTTAGGAAAATCACAACTAAAACGTTTCTTGAGCATCCTCTTCAAGCACATGAGTAACTACCCTGATGTCGATATGGTTATGTGCATGCTTCAGATTGGAATTAAGGACCCTGAAAAGCTGCGACCAAAGTAAAACTAGATAAAAAACATACAGGAGTTATTGTATTTCTGCCACGTAAGGGAGCTGCCGGCTCCAAGCTTTGCAATAGCTGTCTATTCTGAACCCATGGGACTAGCTGCCTTCTGTCCTAGTGTTTTTAGGAGACTTCTTGTTGCATTAATGACACTGAGTGGGCAAGTCAGAGACTTCCAGTAATATTTTGGAGGCTGACTGGAAGTTGCACATCAGACCAGCCATGGGGGTACAATAACACTGTGCTGAGCCAAGCTCCTGCAATGGGATGACCATGGTGGGAGTCTACAAGAGAAGAAAGACCTGTGATCTTCATTTATTCCATTTCAACAGGGACTGAACCTCTAATAAGGGCTCCTATAAGCAGAAGATGGTAGAGAGCTGGTGGTAACAACTTAACTGGTGTTGCTGGACAGCAAATTACTAAAATCCAAGTAAACTCCAGAAAAGCAAAAGGACTTCCTATCTAAGAGGCAACAACTGAAGACTGTTCTCCTGCTTTGCAGAAACAAAGAAAACAAATGCCCAAAGACAGATACGGAATTTTACTGCCATTTTACCAGCTGATGCCTTTTTTTGTCATCTACTAGTGAAAAAAAAATAAAACCAAACCCAAACAATAAATCTTATTTCTACTGTGGAGTCATCTTTTCTTATATGAAACAACCTGAGACCTCAACAGCAGCCTGATCATGAAAAGCTAGAAACAGAGCACTTCATAATGATCCATGATAATGAAAACGCTGTAGACTCATACCAGTGAATCTTTAACAACACATGCGTCCACAGCTCTGCAGTTTCTTACATGACCATAAGAAACAAGGATATTTTCAGTGATTACAGCTATGCTATGCTATAACATTATTGCTTGGCACCAGACTAGGGAGGCACTTCTGTTCCTTGATCTCTTTGCTTGTGTCATTGAAAATCTCCCCAACAAAGACAGTCCCTGCTGTAACAAAATTGCATGCATGCATTTCCCACTCTCCCCGAGCAAAACCTGCAATAAAAAGCCAGTGTGGTGAAGCAAAAAGCATTTGGATATAGAAACATATTTTGGTTTCAAGCTTCCAAAAGGCCTTGTCATGAGCAAGGAAAAGAAAAGAGGTATTTGAAGAGGGAAAATGCATTGATAGTTATCGTCATATAGTCACATATAAAGGAGAGTCTGAACTATAGAAGCTGTATGTTGCATGTGGATCTAATGTGTTTATTAAAAGGTTTCTTCATGTTGCTTTCAGGACAGCACTTTTTCAAACACATTTTCATCCCATTCTTTAATTATCAGTGGAAAGGGTACTGCTCTGAAGACTGAAACAGTACAATTTAGAAAGATACTGGAGATATCAGTGAAAAATCAGAACACTTCATAGTTCTGTTGGAAGTTTGAAGATAGGGATTTCCTGCCTGTTCCTTAGATGGGTCAAAAATGTTCTGAATCAAAATCACTGAATCTTAGACATTACAGCTCTAATGGCCTAGGAATGTCACCTAACCCATATCGCTGTCACTAATTTGGGAGTACAAAGTGCTTGTTGGCATTTATGGTCATGCTGGGTGTTTGGGTTTATTGTGAAATCTTTAGACAGTTTTAGCAACAGAGAGAATTCCTGCCTGTGTAACAAAAACATGCAATTTTATATTTCTGCATCTCAAATAATTTTCTAATGGAAGATCCAGCCAGTAATGGGAAATATTTCCACTTTTGGAAACATCTCCATTTTTATTATTGGGATTCCAAAATAACAAGCTGCTGCTTCTGATATTTTTGACCCGTTAAATGTATTAAAAGTTCCCTTGGAGCGTCAAGCCAGCTCCTTTCCAATAATACAAAGTACATGACTCTAACAATAAGACCCTTGTTCAGATTTGTCTAAGTCCTCACTCAAGCAAATCTTCCTTGCCTTTGCTTGGGTTTCATCTAGACACCAAAGTTAACGTTAACTGAGGAACAAGTGAGCATGGATCCTTCTATTTATTTCTTGGTCTTGGGAAGAAAGAAATCAGGGGTTATTTAGTTGTCAGGGAGACATATTTACATAAAGTTATTATGCTGGGATGAAATTGGATACAGACTATACCGCATGAAGAATGAGGAATGCTTTGAAACATTTGCAACACAGAGCTGTTGAGACAGACACTGTCCCAGACCAGTCACCTGGGATTAAACTGCAGCTCAGTCCCATCTCTTAATTGCAGATTTTCTTCAGCCACCAGAAATGCTGTCTTTGGCTGAGCGAGTGGAATCAAGACAGCTTCTGGCTCTCCTCTAGTGACCAGGAAGACTTTCTAGAGATGTAGGATGCCCTTGGGTTGGGGAACTTGGCTCATCCCTTGTTAAGCATCCTTCCACCTCTTTCTCTAAAGAGGCGCACGCACAAATGGTTCCTGGTTTATGTGTGCATGCATATTTGTGGAGTGTGGCTCTAGCCAGAGGCCTAAGTGGAAAAGGTAGAAGCTAGAGAGTCACAGAGTTTTTTGAGGGTCTACAACACAAAGAGAGGCTACAACTATAGCTGACACCTCTTCCCCATGCAGTTACCTGTGCTAGTGCTTTGTATCCAGTTGTTCCCACAGCTCTTCAGTAGGGACGGTTAGCATCCTTTGGCCTCTTCAGCTGCACCTTCAGCCTCTTCATGCCAATTTGGAAGCCATTCATAGCCTGGATAGCAGCTTGGGCACTGGCAGGATTGTCAAAACTCACAAAACCTGTTGAAACATGAGGCAAGGCAGGGGGCTTAATGATCTGAAGGGAGCCAAGGCAAGTACATGCAACGATCACTGAGAATGAACATGGGGAAGGGGTGAAGGTGGTGGGAGGGAGGGATTAAGCAGGGAGGAGTGTGGGCAGGAGAGTGAGGAGAGGATGGTTGCCAATGGGGGACAAAAGATAAGAGGGGTTGTTACAGATCAGGGTCCCAGGATGTAGTGCTGGTCTGATGCCAGTTTGGACACAAGATTATGTGAAGCACAAGGATTCAAATGTTGGTGTCACAGCACCAGAACACACAAGATTTGGGTCACATTTGAGCTGGGGTGTCAGAAGATATGATGCATAGTCTCAAAAAGCACTGTCTTGCTCTTTTTACCTCCATCATGACTGGGGTAAATCTCTATACCCTCCTTCACTCACCAGCATAATCTTTGCTTTGCCTTCCAATACTCACTATGAGGGGAACCTGTTACACCTACTGCTACATCTTTATTATGGCAATATAAGTAAAATGTGAATTTAATAAGTTCTCCACTATGGTGTTCATTGGCACGAATAGTTTGATTGTTGGCCACTTAAGCAATATGAGGAGCTTTATTAACTGGCAATTTCTGCAGACTTTATGTTGACTCTGCAGTTGCAAAAGATGAACACTGCTGCTTTCCTAACATGGTTTCCGTAAGTAGTTTTGTATCCTGCCAGCAAACCATCCAATCAGCCGTGGAGTGTACCCAGCAGTAGAAACATATAGTGACTGAATATTGTACCTGCAGGCCACCTGAAATGACATTTTTTGTCTCAATGGAAGTCTTGCTCTCCGGAGATCAGAAGACCCAAGATAGGTCAGGACCACACAGGATGCAATACATCCAATCCATGCAGCTTTCGGAAGGGTGTTTGGTTTGTTCCTTTTTTGTTTGTTTTCTTTCCTTTTTCCTTTTTTTTTTTTTTCTTGTCCCCGATGTTAGCTCCCAAAAAGGCCTTATTTAGCCAGACTGTATATAACTTTAGCTGAGTGACCATGGGTCTGAGATATCAGTGAGGCAGGGGGGCATCACGTTATATAAGAATTGCCTCTTCTACCATTGCCAGAAATGTCCCTGTGTGCCAACAGTATTTCTGAGCACAAATCCTGGTAAGACTAGCCTAGACCAGCCTGTGGTCCAGACAAAGCCATCTGTTTTCCCACCCCTACAAAGCTCTGGCGGCACAAATCAGCCCTAGGAACCCAGTGTGTCTCAACAGTCAGGCTGAAATGAAGAGACAGTTTGAGAGCCCTTCACAAAACTAATGCTGAGCATTTGCTGCCAGGTATACACCTGCTCCAGACAACCAGGCATGGCTTACAGCCTTGGGCTGTACTGCAAATGCATTCAGCAGCACCTCCTCCAGGACCTCCGCCATGGTCTAGTTCCTCCTACTCTCACAGATGACACAGGGTAGCTTCCATTTGCAAAAGACACCTCTCACTCTTGCATTAAAGCTGTATTCCTTGCTTTGGCTAATAGCATAAGTTTATAAGAAATTATAAAACTTATGCTCCTAGCCTCAAAGTGAGACAGAGTTTTACTGAGTATGTCAAATGTGGCTTTAAAAATGAGGCCCATCGAATAAACAGGAATCCCTCTTTGTCCTCTCCATGAAGCCAAGGCTCCAAGTAATTGGCTGTCCATGCAGCTTTCCTGCCAGCCACCTGGATGAGGAGGTATCAACAACACTGCAGCTTGAAGACGTGAGGAAAAGTGTTGCTCAAGCCTCACAGCAGTCATCAATCTCCAGACAGAAAACTGGAGAGTTATTGTGAGTAATGAGCTGTAGTATTATTCAATGGCAATGGATCTGCTTTTGCAATCACTTTTTAGCCAGTAAGCACCTGGTAATGTTCCCAGTGTACAACTGACTAGCTGAATAATCTATTAGTCAACAAGGTCCTGTGACTTGATCTCAGCAAAGGAATAAACTAAACACCTCCTGATTTCACTTGCGTTGATTCAGTCTTTAGATACTGCTGGAAGCATCCTTCTAAATGTTTTACTTGAATTTAAAATTGAAATTTGCTGTCTAGCTACCCCACATCTCTCAATACAGGATGTCGTGAAAACCAGTTCTTTTTAAAAACACCTCTGGATTGCTAATACTCCTGTCCAAGACCTGTCAGGTACATCTATAAAAGTAAACTAAAACTGTGCCAGAGAAGTTCAGATAAACTGAAAACAAACCATATGTATGACTGAATTTTTAAATGGTCCTTGCCATACTTTTGGCTTGTGCCTAACTTTAAACAATTCCTGGACAAAGTCTGACTATTAGCACAGAACAGAGGCTGCTTTCATTAGTTAGCTTGGATGTGGCCATGATATTCTGGAAAGTGAGAGAATTTAATAGTTTGGGTGTGGGCCATTCAGTGCCAGCTGGCCCCAATGCTAGGGGAAAGTGCCAGGTATGTTTACTTTACTAATACATACACAGCTATCAAATATCAAAGCTGAGTTGGCTGCAGTTTATATCATGTCTATAGGGAACTTAGCTTGCCTGGGAACTTTGATTTCTTCTCTTTGATTTCTACAGGTCCTGTTGCAAGGCACCTCCTACTGACTGAATGTGCACATATAGAGTATGCCTACACATGCTTCCGTTTGTGAGCAAGTCATCTTGGGATCCTAAAATAATGAGTGTAGGTCTAGCCAGTATAGTCAGTGGAGTATAGGATATGAAGTAGCTGAGCAGCTGCTCTAGGTTTCATGATGCATCCTCTCTGAAATATTCTGAAATAGTGAATGACATTTATTAAATGTCATATACACATTTTAAAAGACAAAGTGAATCCAGGCTTTTCCTACCAGCTCACCTTTTAGGCATGTACAAGGAAGAAGACAGTGGCAGTACAGGGGTAATGTTTGGATGCAATGATCTGAAAAGTCTTTTCTAACCTACTTGATTCTATGGTTCTATGATTTCTTCCTTTTTTTTCAGAACACTCCTAGATGTGCCTAGATGAATCAAGTTCCATTGGCTGTGTAGCAGGGACCAGTGTTGACTGCAATGAAAACTGGCATCTAGCTTAAATATATTGTGGGACTTGTTTCTGTAGTTGGGAGTGATGTCTCAAGGTAGTAATATGCTGTTAACTGACTAATGCCTAGGTGAATCAGTCCTCAAAACGATGTCAACTGCTGAATCAAACTCCTAATGCATGCAAACCCCACCAGAAATGCTGCCAAGTATGATAAAAATCCACTTTGGCCAAGAGTGGACATTTAGTTGGGTCATGAGCCCTGGTGCTGGGATGCTAGCACAGTTGTGTCTTTGTAAGAACTTTCCCTTTATATAAGCTCACAAAGCTAAACTAGTTTTTATCATCACTTTGATTTCGAGATGGAATTCTAAGGCCATTTCCTTACACTGTGCAAAGCTGTAAATAACACAGCATTTTAACAAATGGGGCTAATAAGAGAGATCAGAAGTGCATTTGCTCACTATATTTCATTTGGACCAGATAATGAAGCTGCGAGCTGTACTCTAATGCTATTGGTATTAGTTACCTATGGATTAGGACTACATTTGGATTGTTATTTTTTTTCTCCATAGTTGTCCTGATATCCACTGCTATAATATAAAAATCCCCACTGGCTAGCTGCTGAGGTTTGGGGGGCTGGGGTGAGAGGCAAATGCCAATAATTGTGCATCTTTCTTGTGAGCACATCCTAGGGACAGAGCAGCTAATTCCTGTGTCTTCATTTCACCGCTTTTGTTTCAAGAGGCTTGACATCCTCAGATGTTGTTGGTGCATTTGGCTCTCCCCCTTTTCCTGTTATTTATGTGGAGCTGTATTTCATATTATTGAAGATATTTGGATGAACTCCAAAAAGAAGAAAACCTATGCCTTGTTTTGAGAGTTGGGATGTCACAGTACTAAGGGATAGGCAGATAGGCAGACAGACAAGCTGTGCTGGCAATATCGTATTCCTTTCTCTTTACAGGTCAAATACCTACTGGTATATTGTATGTCTTTGTTGTTGTGATATGCAATATTAGCTGTTAATCATCTTTGTCCATGTCAAAATCAGCAGTGTTAATGATGCTGTGCAGGTTTAAACATGTATGGCAAGGAACAGAATGTAAGTAGTGGGAAAATAGCTTAAATACTTGCTTTCTGAATGTCTTTAATGTTTGAGTCCATGAGTATAGGGCTCAAAGCATGTTGATAGTACTACAGTTACTCAAGAAATTATCTGCATTTTGAACACCGCCTCTGCATTGTTATCTACCTCTTGAAGGACAAAGAGAAAGGGAGAGGTTAAAAAGCTTGAAGCTGTTCCTGTGCATCAGTTAATTAATAATCAGAGAAATATATGTTCTGGTCTGAAGATGGTTGGTAGGAGGACAGGATTTTGTGATAAATCTATTTTATGGGGGGGATGTTGTTTTTTTTTTTTCTCTCTCCACCCAGGGATTATGTAAAAAGGCTGTTCTAATAAATGATTTATCAGAGCAGCAAAGAATGAAGAAATCTGCTAGGTCTGCAGCTCTGGGTATCTGATCTTCCTGATTCTGCAAAGCACATTCCAGGAAGCTACTGACGTTGGAGTCCATGACATCTCCTGGCCTGTCCTTCTCCTGCATGACTGTGTAAATGATTAGTGAACAGAAATTGGGGTAGCATCTTGGAGGGTGTTTTCACTCCATTTCTTCCACAGGAATTCCTGGTCATGGAGCACGCAGGCCCTTCTCATGACATCAGCATAATCAACAATGGCTTTATAGAATCAAAGAAAAGTGTAAGTAGGTGACTGATACTACTCAAGGGCTGTTTTTCTGTTTTTAATCAGTTGAGATGATAAAGGAAGGAATTAGCAATCTATCTCAGAGTGAAGACTGTTTTGCAACTGTAAACTTTCCATTCACAGTAAGTAGTGTCTCTGCATGGCCATGAATTAGTTTGCACACTAAGTGCAGTCCTGAATGAGCACATCATTAAGTTCCCATGGACCCTTAATCGGTCTTTCTGAGTTTGCTGTTTCTCTTTGCATGCAGCAAGGAGAATTAGTGGTTAATGAGCAAAACAGCCTTTTGATGATCTGCTATCAGGTTAGAATAACATGTTGCCTCTCTTCAGCAAAAGCTTTCCTCTGGATGAAGCCCAAAGATTGGTAACTATGTTGAGCATTCCCTAAACCAAAAGTCAAGACCACAGTGGATGGAAGGTCCAGATGCAAGCTTTTGATCCAGAGTCCTGAACTGGGGGACAGACGGTCCTACAGCAGGTTCACTCATGTAGCTAGGCTGGTCTCAGGCAACGGAAAGGAAAAGAGGAACCTCAAAGTAGCATTTTATTTGTTTTAAAACTCAGAAGAGTTTTTTGATTCATGTTCCAGATTCTTGCTTCATACATGTTCCAGATACTTGTTGCAGATACTGCCACCTTGGAGAAGCACTTTGAAAGAGGTTGCAACAGAAACAAATCAGTGCCTACTAGCTTTTTTCAGGCCAGAGATATATATTCTGATTCTGTCAGTGTATTTGCCTGACTGCTAAGAGGGATCTTTCTTGGCACTTGTTCCTCCAGTTATCAAAGTCACTAAGGAGAAGGTCTCATTCTTCTGAATTTTTCCCTCTTGTCATTCAATCCCTGTTCATTTCACTAGAGGGTAATAAGACTAACAGAAAAGCAGGGGTCTTCCTGTCAGCCTGTGGAAAGCAAATTCCCATGTGACAAAAGAGAAGAAATGTCATTCACAAGGGCTGGGTGCTAGCGTGGAAGTCCATGCCTCTTGCTTCCCTTGCATTCCAAGTGCTGCTACCCAGGACATAAGAGAAGACCTCAGACAGACTAGTGAGATGGACTAAGCTGCAGAAAGTGCTGAAAATTGGTTAAACCTGAGGCTCCACTCCTTTCGTTCCCCAAAACTTTAAAGTTAGTAATTAACTAATTAGTTATTAATAGAATTAGTTACTAATATAACTGTCCCTTTAGTGGATGGCTTCCTTGTTTTTGTTTCTAACTCGTGAAAGGTGAGATCTAGGAACATCAGGGAGGTATTTGCTGCTGAGGGAGCAATGAGAAGGTGTTCAAATCCAGGATTCTCCTCTGCTCCCACCTTTATCCCCCATCAGAACCTGGCCACCTACCCCTCAGCACTGCCTTGCTACTTCAGTCGTTTTATTCCAAAGACTGCTCGCTCATTTCTTTTACTCCATGGTTTGGGTTTATTTTAGTTTTATCAAAGAATGGAGGTTTTCCTTTAATTGCCTTGCAAGGTCTTTACTGTGCTATGTTCTTTACATGATGTACTAGCTGCTGTCTTGCAATTTTCTAGTGCTGTAAAGAATTTCAGCATACAATCTGTGTGTAAGTAGCTCTATAATGTATGTGTGCATTGAAAGGTATTATATTGTAAGTTGATTTATGGGTATACTGCAATACTCAATAAAGTACGATTTCTGCAGACCTACGGCATAGCACTTCAGCTGTTTTCCAGTGTCTAATAGGGTTGTATGACTTTTTGGAATATGATGTTTAATCATATTCCCACTGATGTTTAATCACGTCCAGGCAAGATCCACCTATCCAGTTATCCATCCATGAATCCATCCATGAATCCATGAATCCATGAATCCATGAATCCATGAATCCATCCATCCATCCATCCATCCATCCATCCATCCATCCTTTTTTTTTTAATGTATGAACAGTCAGTAACTGGTAACTATGCTAAACAACTATTATTAAATATTTTACGTCTGTGGGATGAGGTAATTGGAAACTTAGACTATTCAAATAATTGGTTTAGAAACTTACTGAACCATTAATGTTCATTTTAAAATCTATGGAATATTAGAAAACTCTCAGTGTTCCATAAGAAAAAATCTATTGTTAAGGATGTAAACTAGATGACCTGGTAAACTTATTTAATATTTCATAAACCTATGTAAAGCTATGAAAATTTTGATATGAGATGATACAACAAAGAATTAAAAGCTATACAATGAATCCAATCACTGTGGTTTCATGGTAAATAACATCTATCAAATAAAACTGATTGCATGAAATTGCAAGTTTGGTTAATAAAGTAGGTTTTCTTAGAGTATACTTAAACTTTTCTGTAGTATTTGAACCTTTCTTTATAGAAAATGAAAGCAGCCCACACAAAATTTCTTAAAAATTGGATAATAGATCATAAACAAATTTAAAATTATGACTTACAATATTGACAAATTTCTAGTAGGCTCTTCCAGGAGCATGCTGAAAGCTCCGCACTATTCAGCTTCTCTAACATTACTCAGAATACATCAAAAGTAATTATAGGTAAAATTTGCCAATCATACAAAAATGGCAAAGAAGTAAATGATAACAGTAATAAGTCATGTTGACCTGGGCCACTGTGGAGGATGGTCTCAGTGTTCATTTTAATCCAACCAAATGCAAAATAAAGTATGCACAGGAGAAATCAAGTGGGTCACTCATAAGAAGGGGAAATCTTCACTAGAAAACAGTGCTTCTAAGAAGAACATGGGTGTCATGATAACAGCCAAATGTGAGCTCTCAGGATGATGCTGAAATATTCAGCACAGCCTTGGGATGAAGGCAGTCTGTGGGGAATATTCTCTATAAGTAGGAAGGTGATGTTAACTCTGAGTATGGCTCAGGAAAAATCCTTAGTGGAATTCTGCATTTAGTTCTGGTGGTTTTAAGAATTATTCAGAGCTATTAGAATAATTCTAGAACTGAAAAAGTAATGAGTTTATTGATGAGAATGTTAAACAGTCTTCTGACCATAGTCCATATACTAGAAATTATTTCTAATATACATGTTATTTTTTTTAATATAGAAAAAATAAGGACTTGGTAATTTCTTCTGTATGGAAGCAGACGTTTGGCAAACTTAAAATGGAAATAAGACACTGAGTCTGCATTTTTTAAATAGTGAAGGTAATTAACTATTTTGGAACATCTTGTTTAGCAGTAGGGGTGGAGCACCTATCAAATGAAATCTTGATTAAGATATTTTCTAAAAGGGATCCTATGACTCAAGCAGAAGGCTTGAACCTGTCACATGAGCTGAGGTATCTGGCATATGTTATTTCAGAGTTCAGTCCAAAGGATCAGAATGGTCCCTTCTGATTCTACGTATCTGTCTGTCTGTTATTCATTTCACATTGCAGATATTTAGAAAATCAATTCTTGCCTACTAATCTGGCATGGACTATAGTAACAGTCATGATAGAGGTGACAATTGATGTTAATGCCTTATAATAAATGGCCCCAAAGTGTGGGCTACAGACCACTGAGACAGCTGACTGGTACTCGTTCTTCATCTTGCTTCCAGCTGAGACAAACTGAACAGATGGGAAGGGGAGATTAAATGAAGAGTGAAAGTAGATGGCATGATTAACTTTCTCTAAAGGTCAGAACACCCAGCGCAGAAGGTAGCTTGATATACACTAGCATCTTCCTTATGTCACCTTCCCATCTTCCCATGCATCAAACTACTTCTATAGGTTAAGGCAGGGTGAGCTAGAATGTGCAGAGAAGTGGTCTCTGTTATTGTGCACTGTCAGTTGGAAGTTTTCCAGATAGAGCCTCAAACAAGCAGTATCTTCTCTGAAGAAGGTTGACGCTGTAAATGCTGACCCTGAATATGGTGGTTCAAGCCAAGAAGGACTTTTCTTCCTGTGAGTGTTGTCTTTTACAATCTGTTTGTTTTGGTTTGGTTTGGTTTTTTTTTTGGGGAGTGGGGGGGATTTGGGGTTTTGTTGTTGTTTTAGTGGGTTTTGTTTGTTTCTTTGTTTTTACACAGAAATTACTGTCATGACTCGCATTGAAAGTACAAGACTGAGATTCAAGGTTAGACTAGAATTTTGACTAGAGTTTTGATTCACATGTACATCTGGAACCAGGGCTCCTGATCAGTAACAGCTTTTTCTAAAAAGTCATAAAACCAGAAAAAGTCTGATATAGAAAACTACAACAGATTTCTCATACTAAGAATGGAGTTAACACTAAACCCTCATTTTTTCCTTTAAACAGGGCTTGTTTAAAGGATGAGCAGCTATTTGTCTGATTCTGTGGACAGTGGCTCTACCTGTTCTGCTAAGTAGGAGTTGAAGTAAGTCATCCACTGAATAACTCTAATAAGTGAAAGACTCGGGTTTCAGCCATTCTTTGGAAACCCCATGAATCAAATATTGGACCGACATGTTGTGCTGTGGACAACAAGCATTGTGGTTCCTCTAAAGAAAGCATAATGTTCCAACATAGATGATGGCGATGGTCTTTCCTACAAGGAACAAACTAGCCAGTGAGGAATTACTCATAGATAAATGAATAGCATTTGGTCTTCTTTGAATGATGATTAGAACTGAAGCTATTTCCTACCTGCATTCAGAAATGGAAGGAGCTCTTCTTAATTCACTTTCTGAGCCTTCCTTGTAAATATTTGGCATCATCATGTGTCAATCTAAGGTTTATGGGGAAAGTACATGGTTGGAAAAAGCAGATGAGCTTTTGATAAGACAAGTTCATATCTTTGCCAGTGTAAAACCAAAAAGCTTAGTGTGCTTTTTACACAGGTTAGGAGTAGGATTTAAGTAAGTGCTCTGTTAAGGATGCACTGCTAAATCAAGATGAAGATAATTTTTTCATTGTTTTTGTTGGGCTGTATAATATAAATAAAATTAAAATAACTACTGAAGCTCCCACCAGCCATGTCACAATCCATTTCTTAATATCTTTGCTCCCAGGTTCCCTCTTGGAAAACACTCCTTGTTATTTGTGGCTTCTTGAAAGAAGCCATGTATGAACACTTCAACTACAGAAATGACTGGTTGTCCTTCTTGGTCTATAAGAGGGAAGCATCATAAAAGGTGACCTTCTTTTTCATAACATTTTATAGTGGGGAAGCAAATTCCTTCCTCGGCTGATTGAGGAATAAACAAACAAAGCAGCCATACCCCCCTCCCCCCCCCCGCCAAGGAAACTGATCATGAAGAGGCAATGTGAATTATACTGCTGACTAGTGACTATTTTTTGTCAGTTCTTGCATGTCCTGGAAAGTCTCTGAAATAGATCCATTCTTGGTGTGGCAAAGTACAGAATCTCCCCACTTTGCTCCTGATGGTCATTGCTTAGATGGATGACTAGCCACTTCTTCCTTTTATGCTGTGGCACAACTGATACCTTATTATGGGTAGGTTGAGGCAACCCAATAGATATAGAAAGACGTGAAGCTTCTCTTGTGGGACAGTCTGGAAGTTCCTGTTCAGAAGCCAGAAAGAGTGATGAATAGTTTTTGGCCATGTTTTTCAAACCAGTGCTTAACTTTCTATAAAGGCCATTGTATGAAAACCAGATAACAAAACTGAATGTGAAAGAAACTTCACATACATGGTGAGTCATTGGGAAAGAAAAAGAGAAAATCTCCTATTTATTCCAGGAGGTTGTGAACTGACACTGTACTATGCTGGGTACCAAAAAAGGAGAAAGAAAAGACTTAGACAAATGCTTTTTAAGCTGGAAGGTAACATACTGTTCCAGATCTAACCAGCTGTTACATCTGTGGTCCTTTCAGTGTGAATGTTTTCAACGACCCACAATAGACAGGGAAATGATTAGCGGGCTTCTTCTGTTATCAACATCAATGGGAATGAAACACCTTCATATTACAGTGTGGGTGTTGATAAATTCCTGTGGGTCTGCCAGCAAAGCAGTCAAATGCATATCCTAAATCCTTCAAAAATGTATTTTGAACCCTAGAGATTTCCATGAACTTCTGCAGTCCCTCAGAAGAGTTATGTTTAGCCTGTGGGAGTTACCACAGATTGACTAAATCCTGATCAGATTCTGGCTTCTGGACCCCCTGCCCAATGACCTGTCCGAACTCTTGATCCACCCTTGGGTGGGAGGAAGGAAAATTAACTTCTGGTTTAGTTGCTGAAATAGAGCAGAGTAGAAGTATTGGTGGAAAAAACATTTATGAAAATGCCTTTGATTAGAAAAACTGAAGACCTGAGAAAGGCAGGGACAGGGTTCTTAATTTGAAGAGATGGGTTGAAAATACAAGTTGCCCCCTCCAAAAGTGGCTCTTGCATTGATTCCTAAAACCAACTAGCAAAAATTCTTTTCTCATAAGCATTTTCAAAAGCCCAATAACATAATAATCTTCCTAGACCCTGTTCAGCCATGCCACGAGATCCACAATGACCAAGGTAAATACTTCAGAATTTCTGGAAAACCTTCTAGACAAGGATTTTAAAGGGTCATTAGAGATCTGTCTTTATAAGAATCGTATAATTTCACCTTTAAATTGTCAGAAATCAATCAAATTTGCACGTCATGTTGCCAAAAAGGGAGGAAACTTGTTGCCTGTGAAAGAGCCGATGACAGCAGCAGCTCTTGTATGTTAGGTGCACTGCTTGCCTTTTCTAATAATGAACATGCCTGGCTAAATATTTGGGCACTGGAGGTCAGCTGATGAAAGGATCATAGTCCCACTGTCTCTAGGTTTTCCGTGGCTTCCATCACTAAGGATGTCATTAGAGATGTGTGCTGGCCTGCAAGGAAGACTGACAGCATCCTGAGCTCTATTAATAAAAGAACAGCCAATTAGTGAAGCAACTACTGCTCTCTACTCAGCACTCATTAGATCACACCTGGACATCCAGTTTTGTATATCCCTCCTCCCCAGCATAGAAAAGCCAGTGACAAAGCAGAGTGAGTTCATCACAGGGCCATCAGGATGGACAAGGAGCACTGCGAGAGTAAGGAGACTGAGACAGTCTCTTCACATCAGGGGAAGTTCAGATTGAATGATAGGAAAAGGTTCATCACCGAGAGGGTGGTCAGTCCATGGAATAAACTCCCTAGGGAAGTGGTCATGGTACCAAGCCTATCAGAGGTCAAGTAGCATCTGGGTTAGCATCATACGGATTAGTTTTAGTACTGTGAGAAGCAGGGAGTTGGATTTGGTTCCAACTCAAGATATTCTATGATTCACAAATTGAAAAAAGAGAGACTGGACATAAGGAAAAGCTTTTCCACCTTGAAGGCTAGCAAGCATTGAATCAGGTTGCCCAAATTCAAACGACTTGCTCAGTCGCTTGCATTGTTTTTAATAACTTGAAGACATATTGGCACTGCAGAAATATATATAGTACTTATATAACGTACACATCTGTACATATATGATATATTACAGGTCAAGACTGGGGAGAGTGGGGATGATTTAAATTTAGTTGGGGATTTGAAACAGGTGAAAACATACATGGTTAAGAAAGGCATACATATTTTTATGGGGATCTGCAAGTTGTCACCCTGTTTACAACCTTTGAAGATATCAATATTTTCTATCTGAAGATGTTAATCTCATCTAGGGAGTGTTTTTTATGCTGGTGTGCTTACTTGAAAAGGGAAAATATCACATGCACCAGTACATTAAAACAATGCTAAGGTTGCAAATTGAAGCACTAGAGTTAGAAATGCAAGGAATTATGTTACCTATAAAATTTTAATTCTGTATTGTTTTGTATATGCATTAAGGCGCTGCTTCTAACTACACATTTCTGTATTTTTCTTCTTCATGGCATCCTTGTTTTAATTACTGTAGAGAATGAATAACATAACAGGGTGAGGAAAATGGCAATGTATCAGACTCATTATTCCATGTGTTGGAATGTAGACAGTAAATAAGGCAGGGAAAGGATGGTTTTGTAGTTGTACAACCAAATGTTGCCTTGGAGAACTGGAATTGATCCTTATTTCTGCCATGACAATCCCAGTTTTGCTTGGTATATCATATATCACAAAATTCCTTTAATAAGATCTAGGCTTCTTTCATACTAGTAAATAAAATGGTGCAGCCTCTGAGTGCAGATTGTACATCATGGCTCGAACTTACACGACTAAACCCTCTTATCCCTCAAAAGAGAGTGGCCTTGTCTATACTGCTGTCTAAGGACAGTCCCTGCCCTTGCGACTGCTGAGCCATGCCCAAGAAATGTCCAGCCATGAGTTAATTGCCATGACCCGAATAGAGCCAGTGGCACACAATGTTAAAAAGATATGGGTAGTTATGGCACAGTGTTTGAGCGGATGTGCAATGCCTCTTTAGTTTGCCAGAGAAGATGAAGCTTTAGCGTGTGTTCCTCTTCTTGGTGCTCAGTGCACTATCTGAGATTTCACAGATGGAAAAGTTGCTGCCCAAACCTGCATCTGGAGTGAACATAAACATAACATGCCCTCTGTTGTGCTGAATACTTTGAGAAAACAAGCAAACAGACTGATCAGGCTCATGCATCTCAGATTAGTCACTCAAAATTACTAAATAGTTTTAAATATCTTTCTGTGCCTCATCACCCCCTTGGTGAAATGAAGACACCATGAGCACTGTGAAAATGCTGTTACTTAATTCTGTGAACCTCTCAAATGCTCTGCTGGGAAGGACGTTAGGAAAACAGATGAGGAAATAATAATAAATTCATATTCATAGCAGGGTTTGAATATTGTGCAGGAAGGAGGGCCTGGGGCCAAGCACAAAGCTGTGAGGATCTATTGAACAGCTTCTCAGTTACTAGTTAGCTGACAGACTTCAAAATGCTGAAGAGCAGCCCTGTGCAGTGAATGAGACGGAGTAGATGGATATAAAGAAGTTGAAGATAGATATACGGGGGGAGGGATGGTTGGGTGGATGGATTTATAGAAACTCATCCATTCTACAGCTTGAATTCATCTTTCTTCAGAGAGGTCTTGGAGGAAAGAAAATAAAACCAGATGCAATGAGTAACCAAAATGCTGTGGTGGGTCTGCAGTCTCACAAAAGCAGGATGTGGTAAGTCTGCGCTCTGCAGATCAATCACCTTGAGTTAAGAAATGGCCCTGCTCATCATTCCTGACTTCTGAACCAAAACTTCTGGCCTGAATGTAGGTAGCACTAGAGACCCTTCTCTGTCACTTTTACACACACGTGTGTTCGTGTTTGAAACAATCAGAGCCGTGGAACACATATAGGACCAGATGTATACAATTTGGGTTCATATATCCTATCTAACATCAAAGGGTTTTTCACGGATAGCAGCAGATAGCAGACTGTGTAGGCACACAAGGGATCAGTCAGGTTCTTTTCCCAGGTCCCAGTGCTGATGGACTGATTCGAAGCCCAGAGCATTAAGTTTTTAATCTCTTTAAAAAGTCTTTTCATTTTATCTTATTTTTGCCTCCTCTCTTTCTTCTGGCATTAACTCTTTACATCAGTCATTTCTATTAGTCACATAAATGGCCATTCCTCCTTTTGAAGGGTCTTAAATGAGTGGCCACAAAGACCCTAGAGTAATGAGCTCCTCCATCTAATTACCCCATAAGTAAAAATATTTATAATGATTTTCTAAGTATGCATGTGAGTAGGTATGCACAACATATCCGTAACTTGAAAACATTCTGGATGGACTCTATCACTTGTGTGGAGAGATGGATAGAACTGTGATAGACACTTGGACAGACATAAAATAGAAGACAGATTCTGAAAACATATTCTTGTCTAATAAATTGTTAAGCTACAAAAGAAAGCAGAAGTCCCTGTGTACAATGTATAGATTTTCTTTACTGTGAGTTACTGGGAAAGACAGAGCTGTCCCTTTAATGGGAGAGCTGCAAACAGCTGTTCCTTATGCATACATGCTTGCTTGGTCTGAAAGTTTTGGTAAGTCAGTGCATAACTGACAGTTAGATTTATCTCCCCAATAAGCAGTCAACATTATAATAAAGGAAAAATGCTTTCAGTGCACCTTTGAGAGTGCATCAGAAATTAATCTAAACATCAAATTAATTATAGTTTGTAAATGAATAGTGGCTCACAGCCCTAATACTTCTCCTTCTCCTCCTCCTCCCTCTAAAGCCTCCCCCAACAAACTGCAGTGGCTGGCTGTGCTGTGCAGTGAGTTTGATGAACAGCTCCTTCTCTTTCTTACTCACACTACTCTTCCCTTATCAGCTGGAGCAGAGTCCTATCCTTAGGCTGCAGAGCTGAAGTCTCAGAGTGTGGCTGCTTTGGAGTGTGACAGAGGGCAGCTAGCAAATAATAAACTATTGTTCCTCCTTCCCCTTTTCTATGAGAGCATTAAGCACCCCTTACTTTCCAACTAAGCTGGACACCTCACTAACATCTCCTTGGCTGTCTGTCTATGCCAGGTACTTCCGAGTGGAGAGGACCACAAGTGCTGATCTGAACAGAAACATCCCAGTAGACAGGCATGTTCAATGTGCCTGGAAAATTGTTCCCATATTGCCTCAACTCAGGCACTCAAATTAGTGGCTTCTTCCATTACATCCTGAGTTTTGGTCCACAGCCTGTAGCTATAACGGGATGACAATCAGACGTTGTTCAGGCACCTGAAACAAAATGTGTTGCCACCAGATCAAGCAAAGTAAAACATATAGGCTAATTTGGTGGGCTACAGGGAGAAATGCTCAGGCAGAGACTTTTCTTGGGAAATCTGAAATCAGGTTGAGAGTAAGAAGAAGAAAAAAAGTACAATTTAATCATAGTACTGGTAACAGCCACCATCCTACTTTTTCCCAGGTGTTTCCTCATAATTCATCTATCTGATGTGAATCTTCCTATTTTACAAAAGAAGAATCAGAAAAGAAACCCCAAAAACCTTTGAGGTGATAAATAACTCTTTTCATCCGTGGATCCTAAAGTTCTGTGGAAAGGAGTCAGAGTCTTGCTACACGAAGGGGAACCCAACAGCTAGGCTGATCAATGGTTGCCCACATGAGGCCGCTATTTCTTACCCTTAGATCACCTTAATCCTGGACCTGCTCATTCCCCTGGATGAATTTAAGGAGAGTTTGTAGTTTTATTATTAAATGAGAAACTGCCAGCTTTGGCAGGGCATGTTGGAGGAACATCGTGAGCAGGTGCTGAACAATATTTTTCTGATGTACCTCAGGGTCCGTTGTTCCACTCCTGTGTCTTATGGAGTGCTGCCAATGCACTTTAGACCTCATCTGCAATGCCCCTGTTCCCAGGTCCTGCATAGCTTTGACAGTGTCCTGGTCCCTTGATGTTCCTTTCTTCTTTCTGTTTCAGCTTCCAGGCTAAAACTCTGTAGACCATCATGACCTGCCTGCTGGCTTGCATCTCCCACTCCACCTTTCTGCCACCACACTGCAGTCTTGAACTGTCAGTATGTTTTTAACAACATGATACAAGCTCTACCCATGCCTCAGCCATTCTCCTGAGCTTCACACCCTCCTGTGTCCAGTCCTCATTTCTCACTGCATTTCTCGCCTTTAATCTCTCCCCTTTGGCTCTCCTGTTCCTTTTCATAAGCTAAGAGCCAGAAGAATTTTAGTGGGGGAATTAAAATATGTAATAACTAACATAATTTACTACTATCCATCAACTGTTGTTATTTCCCCTCTTTTGGCATCTTCAGAGAAGACTGGGTGTTTTTCCAAATGGGGTGGCCCACTAGCAGCTTTCAAGTGGACTCCATGCAGGCATCTGCGATGAAACTCGATGTCCATGTTGTACCAAGAGCCAAACAATATATTTCCTTTGGGCCATATAAATCTATTGTCTTAGGAAACCCCCACAGTTTGTAGTCAAAGCTAGAATGTGGGGCACTTCAAAAAGGGATGGGACAACCCTCTGCAGTGTGAAAATGCATTTGGAATTCATAGAAAAGGAGGACATACAGCAGCTGTGGTTGCTAACACCTGGGCTGTCAGACCCTCTTGAGTTGAAGTAGAGAGGAACCAGCTCTGTGGTGGTGTTTCTGTGGGCATAAAGGAGGTTCTTCACAGCCTCCCCATGGGGGGAAACTGAAGTTGCTACACCAGCTGGGAACAGGCACATGCCCAGGAAGCACATGTGGGGACAAGGTAAGGGTATGGTGCAGAACTGTCCTGACAGTGTCTGCTGCTTCATGGCATTCAAGGAGCCAGCAGATCCAGGTGCTCACTGCTATCAGAAAATGGAGGAATGAATTTACAAGTGCACCAGTAAAGCAATTTCACCAGCTTTAATTTATCTACATCCTATTTGACACCTTAGGGTAACCAGTTGGCCTCCGCTGCTCCATCCATATCCTCGTTTTTCTAATTTCTGTCATGTCTTCCTAATTAATATTGCCCAAACCTACGCTTTTCTCTCTCTTCTCTGTTAAAACATTTTCCTAGAACACATCTGTCTCTGTATTTCACTAATTTAATGTCTTCAAATGTCTTCTTAAAATGTGTCTTGTGTGACAACAGGGAGTGCTCCTGAAATTAAGACTGTATTGTAACGTCACTCTAACACAGGTAGAGTTAGCCATGACTGGCCAGTGTGAAGAGCATTCCTCTCACATTGACTACTTGCTTCAGCAGCCTTAACAGTGTCATTTTACTGGAATTTTGTGTTGTTTTTTGTGGTTTTTTTTTCCTTGTACACAAATTGGTCACATTTATATTATTTGCATAACTGGGAGGGTAATTATCACCAGAACCATTGAGACCAGCACATACGTATATTTCACATCCTCTGATATTTAGCATACGTATGCACAGAAGAACTTACATACACGTAATTGTAAAGTGAGAGACACAGTGTAGTCTCTGCCTTGCACAGAGACAAGATCCAGGGTCCTGCAGAAGTTGATGTTCAGGCTGTGGCACACTAAGCCTATGTGCAAGACTTCCTAAACCAGCATCCTGTGAGAATGGGAGTCACTGTCTTCAAGGAGTGTGTAAGTGTAATTTTTCCCAGAGTGAGACAGTGATTCCTTGCTGTGGTCCTTCCATTTCACTGGAAATGATCAGCATCGCCCAGTGGGAGAAACATGTTGGCTTGCCCTGGTTTCAGCTGGGATAGAGGTTACAGGTATCAGCTGGGCACTGAGTGAAGGACTAGTGAAAAAGGAGAGAGAAGGGCAGAATAGTGAATATCTGTGAAGGAGAACTTACTGAGTCTGAATATGAGAGGGTGTATAAGGCAGTGCCTGAGGATAAATACAAGGAGATGCTGATATGGTTGGTGTGATGGAGGCTCAGGGCATGGAGATAGACAAGGTGCTAGTGAGTGGGAAGGAGTGTGATCTGCACTTGGCCATGTTCCAGCTGTGTCAGGATAGGGAAGGAAATAAAAGGCAGAGGTTTAAATATTGTAAAAGAAAATGAAGGATCTAGGTCTAGCCTGGATGTGTGCAGCAGAAGAAAAGTTGAAGGCAAAGAAGCTTTAAATGAGTTTTTTAACTTAAGGAGTCAGGGTTGTTTCTAAGCTGGTCTTACACATTAGAGCAAGCTGTGTTGCTATGAAAAACAATAGACATAATTTAAGCACTTTCACATTTATACATATAACTAGTGTTTGCTGTAGCTTGCATTCCTTGCTGCTCCTTCTCAGTCAGGAGGCAGCAGCCTCTGAATTGGGAAAGTCAAAGGCTTCATGACCACAGCCTGGTTTCTTCAGCATGTTCATGTGCTAGGGTCTCTGCAGGATCATGGACTTCAGAAACCAGGACAAAGGCCTGTGGCTGATCTTGCTTCCTTTGTAAGATGCTGGTGGCTGCTTCTACACTATCCTGACTGTAATGGTCAAAGGAGATCATTCTGAGCTGGAAATGCAGGAGAGAATTGAGAGCCGAACAGAAAGGAATAGAAGTCCTTTTTTGAGATGCTGCTGTACTGACTCACTCCATTTGGACCAGCTGCTTACAGCAATCCAACAGTGAGACATGAGCAGCAAACGAAATACTTTCTGTTCCCATGGAAAAAACATGGTGACATTTTTATTCATGGAATTTTTAAAGTTTGTCTAAAGCAGGACTTCTTGACAATTTCTCAACAACCTGGGGCTAGATTCTGTTATGGCAATTTACTTGGGATCTGCATAGCAGATACATTTTAAAAGGTCATATAATGGTGGAATATCTTTCTGGGGCCAGACAGAATTGTCCCCCCAGGCTACCAGTTGGAGAGCTGTAGCTGGGTTGAAAAAAAAGTGAAACAGAATGCAAATGCTGTGTTTTTACATGTTGAGTTTTGGGAAACGTTTAAGCAGAAAAGGAAAGAGTTTTCTTACTTTCAAAGTTAATAAAACCCTTTCAAAGTTAATAAAATGCCTTTAAGAAAAGGTAACTTTATTTTTTAATTGACTTTCTGAAGAAAAAATTATGATAATTGGCATTTTCAGTGGACTTAGCAAAACAAACGAAAGGCCTGATTTTCTGTAATACACGTTTTTGCATTGCTTTAAAGTTAAGGGTCAGCTGGGTGCAAGGGTTTGAAGAGGAGCATGACATGCTACCTGTACTTCTGCTGTTTCTGTCCTTCTGGAGGTGGTGCACACGGCAGCATTGTCAAAACATTTGTCTGAGACCAGCAGTCACAGCAGGCACTATGGGAAAGTAAGCTAAAGCCGGAGAAAACCGGGGCTTGATCCCTGGGACCCCAAAATGATTGTACTTGGGTATTTGTGTCTCTAAAGCTAACACTGGGTGACTAAGATCTACTAGCAACCTTTAATTCCTGCCTTTTCTTGCCTATGCAGTTGAGTGAACACATCCAGAGCCCTTTCCCGGTTTTGGGCTGGAATATCTCACCACTAGTTTTTGAGTTTATTTCATCAAGCAAACTGTTTAGTTTCTTCCAGTAAGACACAATGTTAAGAGAAATTCCTGCTAAGATCCCTTAATTCCTGCTCAGCTATCAATCACAATCTCCAAGTACCCTGAAAACAGCCATAAAATAACCCCCACAACCCTGCCCAACAAGCTAGATATGTGTTGCAAGGATATGTGTTGCTATCCTTGTGGATCCTTGTAACCAGAAAGCCTTGAGCTAAGAGAAGGTAAGGTGAATACCTGTCCACAAGATACTATCCCTTACTGGACTTGACTCTTAGCTTGTATCTCTATTTACCTGCGGTCTTCCCGTTTGTCAAAACGTAGGGAAACAGGCTCAGTAGTCACCTAAACAATTATGATAGGAATGGCAAGTTCATTGCCAAAGGTCCGATTAGTGGATATCCTAGGAACATTATCTCTCAGTGTCACCTAGAGCTTTGCTGGTCTGCTTATGTTGTTACAAGCTTTCATGTGGTTAAAACCCTGAAAAGCAGGTGGGCTCTGGAGAGAATGGAGCTAATAATGTCTCACTTGAATTTCCCAACTGCATCTTCACACCAAAATCTTTGTCCTCCATTCTCTAGTGCATGAAAGTGCAGCAACCCGATGATGCTGTGTTGCCTCACATCAGGGGACAGAGCTTTTTCAAAGGGGGAAATAGCCTACCCAGACCCTCTGTGGATGGGCAGGAGGAACTATGGATGGAGAAGGGGCATGAAACAGCTGGAAGCACTGTCTGGCATGCACCATAGCTAGCAAGGCATGAAGTAAGAGTTCTGGGGAGAGAGCTGTTCAGAAGGGGAAAGGGGAAGGCAGCATGGAAGGGAAGCATAGTGTGGAGACTGAGAGTGGCTTTAAAATCAAATGAAACTCCAGTGGGTCTGAACTCTGGAAGTTTGTCTGAGAGACAGAGTCCCAGTTAGCTTCAAGTAACAGGAAAAGAAAAGCAATAGTTTGTCTGGTTGCACTTCTCAGGGAAGGTCTGCAAAGAGATGGCAGAGAACCAGGAATTGCATATCCCAGTGGAGGGCACATGGATGGGGGAGATCCACTGTCCACCAGGTGGGATGGGATCCAGTGCAGCAGGGTCTCTATGCTGCCATGCTGCCATACTGCCACAGGGGACCCTTCGCAGCAACACCTTCGTAGACAGCAGGATCTTACTGAGACACCATGGGCACATCACCACACGGCTGCTGGCTGGCTGAGCCCTCCTGTTGCTAAGCCACCAGCTAAGGATGCTCCCTAGGTGGTGGCTCACAGATGGCTCTTTCCATTCTCCAGCTGGTAGGGTTGAGCCATCAGCAGGGCCAGAGGTGTGTGAGCATGGTGCAGTTTTCACACCCAGCTTCTTAGCATGGTCTATCAGCTGAGGCACAGGGTTAGCTCAGTTTGTATCTGCTGTGGTGCTGGCTGGGGTTCAGTGGCCTCAGGCCATGTCTACCTACAGTCCACCAAGCAGCCATCCCTCCAGAAAATTAGGCTTTCAGCTGATGTTCAGCCCTTGTCCCCTTGTAGTCTTATGGAAGCTGCAATCACAGCTCTGTATTCCCTTCAACCCCATGGCCTGTTTTTCATTTTGCTTAGGTATAGCAATTCCCCTTCTGCCACATACTCCCACTGCTGACCCTGTCAGCACTTCACTTACCCCTCCATCCCCCTCCATTTTGCTCCATACACTTTAGTCTTTTCTATACCCTCCCCACCTCCCCTTCCAAGGGGGGTACATTTTCCACCAGACCACCAGCAGCCTCAACACCTTGCTGCTGGTGAGATGCCAATCCTTCACTTCTAAGCAGTGCATACAACTCTGAGCATGAGACAATTAGGAGAGAAAGAGGGAAGGGGGAAAGTATTGACAGGAATAAATTGAGAGAAATTATAAAGCTTAAGCAGAAAGAAAGCAGTTTGAAAGGTAAAGTATTTAGAGAAAGCCCCTTCCTGGATGAATCTAATTGTTTTGTTATCTTTACCCACCAAAGCATTTACTTTGGTTTGTCGCCCGATCCACAAACACTTTCGAGGAGATGACATTACCGAAAGGCAGGAACATCTGCATCAGCTCAGCATCCCCAAACTCCTGGGGCAGATGGTAGATAAACAGGTTACAGCCCTCTGGTCCTGTCAAGAGAAAAAGAAGACACATGAATGAAGAGAAACAGGATATGAAAAAGTACACTGTGATTTATGTTGTCATCTCCTCTCTCTGATGGATAAAGGGTCACCTCTAGGAAGCAGTGTGTAGGCTCCCAGAAGGATGGACAAAGAAGAAGACCAGCAGCTCAGAAAGTCACCCAGAGGCTATGCTAACTTCATTAACCTTCCCAGGACAGACACTAGGATAAAACCCAGAAACAGAGGAATGCAGCAGCACATGTGGCCATGGAAAGACAGAATGGAGGAACAAGAACTAAAAGAATTCAAGAATGCTATCCATAGTTTTTCTTTGCTCCTCACAATCTCATTTAACCCATAGAGTTTTGGGTGGCCCACACTAACCTTTCCCTCTTCTCAGTGTCTGCATGCAGAACTTTCATTATCTTTCTTGTATCTGTGTGAGAACTATGTAAACAAGTAGACAGATACGCACAAACACACAGTCTTATTTTGTTCTGTAGAATTTAACATTAAACCCCCCAGCTTGACCCAGCCTGAAGACTCACCAAATCTGCACAGTTTGAGCATGTCTCCCATTCTAGAGGGTCTCAAGGACAGATTACAAATCTTAATTACTGGGCAAGAGGACTTGCCTTTTTTCCTCAATGCTGTAACCTATACTCTTAAAGACTTCAGAGGGTTCACGGAAAAATATCCTGAGAGGACTCTTTAGCCGGAATATTCAGTTATGTTAAAATACAGACCTTCAGAAAATATTTGGTGGAAGTTGTATTTTGGGGCAAAAAGAAGGGAAAAGCTGCCTCTGGTCAAATAACCAAGAATGAAGCTTTTCAGTGGGACTTTTATTTTTAAGCAAGTTGTACTTGAGGAAAAGTCAAAAGGAATGGGAGTGTCCAAGTGGTTCTGTTGACAAAAATAAACATTTAAACCCCTTGCAGTGTCCACTAGCAGAAAACTTTATAGTTTGAGGAGGCAAGGATTGGTTTCTTTCATGGTCTTATTTTCAATGGTACTTCCAGCTGCTGCCCAGCTCTGCACTGACCTAAACAGGTAACTCCATCTCTGCTTTGCTCAGGGGCTTAAGATGAAGGGAATACGGTATGTGCTCATTGATGCAAGGATAATAGGACAGAGAGGAGGATTTCCTCCTTACCCCAGCCCTTCTGCCTACAACCCTGTGACCTGACTCATCCAGCTTCCCCCCATTTACCTCTGGGACACAGTGTGGGGAAGGAAAAGGTTTTTTAATACTGTTGTTTTCTTCATCAGGGCACAATTACAGTGTCATAACACAGCAAATTACAACTTTGCCTTTCCTGTTAGGGAGAGGAGTTCGCCTAGATGCTCCCACCTTTTATTAGCCATTACTCATCCCCCCGGCTGGCAGGAGAAGTACAGCGAAGTCAGGATTCTGGCAGATGCCCATTTAAAGCTCATTAAAATTCCTGGGCCTCAGCGTGATTGAAGTCACAGGCTTTCCACATTTCCTTTTGGATTAATGGAAAATGAAGCCCTAATGAATATTTGCTAAGCACAATTTTCCCCACTAATTTGCTAAAAGGACTGTCACGAAGGAACAGCTGATCCTTTGCATCTTGTGCATTTCCTAGAGGTCGTGAGGATGGTAACAGGGTTTCTTCCAAATGGGGGGGATAGTGGGATAATTAACTAATTAGGCACCCGGTCATCTGCTTAGCTAAATTACATTTGAACCTCAGTGGCCCACAATCAGGCTCCCCTATTTCATGCCAAGTTTTTCCATCCTCCTCCTCCTCCTGTCTGCCTCTTCTTTAGCCTCCTCACAGAGCAACTATCCCTTCTCCAGTCCTTGCTGCAGCTTATTTCCACAAAATGTGGAGTTACTGGCATGGTAAACTAGATCTGAAACAGTCTGAAAGTGTTAAACAAACACCGACCCCCTTAGGTGTCTGTTAGAATTGACAAAATTCTGCCCAGGAGAAGACCACAGGCCAGAATAGCAGGCAAAAATTCATTCCTTCATCTGAACATGCCCCAGAGCACTTCTGCTGTGGGATTTGAGATGCACATTATAATAGAATGGGTAAAATCTTGGCTTTGTTGTAATTAGTGGCAAAATTCCCACCGACATCACCAGAGCCAGCAGTTTGCTCTGTAAAACTGGCAAATTCTTTCAAAAATACCAGCTGCATTTCCTGGAATCTTGGATGTGTTGTGCATGAGTAGGGATTCTGCCTGCGTGTGCTGAGAACCACCTACTAAGGCGTAAGGGAGACCAGGAGGCACACAATTTAATCTACACCAGGTTTAAAGATTGGTCTCAAGGAGAGAACAACCCTTAGTTCACCTTGAAATCAGTCTTGTTTCACACTCCTTGGAGACTGAGAGGAAGAGACCAGGGAAGATGTGGAAAAGCAGAGACCACCGTCAAAGCCCAGATCAGCTCTGAAATGTGTCTGGGAAAGCCATACTTTGGCTTCCCATATCAACTCAGACATTCAAGGCCAGATTTGCTCTGTTCCCAGCTACAGAGGGTTTTCAGTAATTTCCAATGCTGAAAACTCCATCTGCTACTAAGAAACAATATGATGTACTTTGATTTGTTTTACCATCCTCACATAGGAAAATTCTGCCATTAGAATTTAACAGGTAATTTCTTGTTAAATCTATTCATCCATAACTTACCTATCACAGTTAGACTCCTTGATAAAGAATGCACAAGACAAGATCTGTCTGCCTCAGCTCTTCTACCTTGTGTTTTGTTGGGTTTTTTTTGCCTAAATCAAGTTAATCTGGGCACTCTGTGGAAGACTATATGCTTATGTGTATGACAAACTCTTAATATATTCATATATATTTCAAAGAATTTAAAGGCATGACTTCTTCACCTCAGAATGCTGTGAAGACCTAACTTAGCTCTCAGTGTACATATGCAATGAGTTTTAAAGGACTCTGTTATGGTCACTGAGGCAAGAGGAAGATCACAGCTGGTGTGGCAAAACCTTAGTGACAGAGTCCAACTATCTTGTTGGAGAGAAAGGTATTGTTGAGTTCAAGGGCAGGTTGGATGGGGCTTTGAGCAACCTCGTCTAGTAAAAGGTGTCTCTGTTCATGGCATAGGGGTTGGAAGCAGATGGTCCTTAAGGTCCCTTCGAACCCAAACCATTCTAGAATGCTTCTGTACTTATCAGAGATTGGAATACTTGGCAGTTTAGTGCTGAATACAGTACTAAAATTTTTTACACATGCTTTGGTTTTCAGAAGAGATGTAAGTCAGCTCTAAATCTAACCCTCATGACACATCATGAGAAGAGTGTCAAGGTCCATTTCTACTCTGACACCTGCAACAGCTCTTGCTTTTATGGCTTTAACTTATAGATATTTCTGTTCATTAATACACAGGAAGCACAGGTAGACTTGGTTCAGACAAAAATGAAAGAAACGGTTTAAGGAATACACAGTTTATGAACAGTCTGTAAATTACAGGCAGACCATACTCTGTCCATGCTCTTCACCCTTCAGCTCATTGTTAGTTTGTGGGGGGTATATGGTGGACAGCCGCAAACCCAACCTATCCCCGCATGTCCACTGTTGACATGAGTAAACTCCATACATATACCTGTGCTGACATCAGCTGTCTATTACTGCATCCTCAAGACCAAGAATCATGCTTGCTGTTCAGTTCCAGCATGTTTGAGCACAGAGCATAGGGGAGTCAGAAGCCTGCAACACTTTATTTTAATATCTAAGTGTACTTTTAGTTTCAGAAGCTACAAATTTAAAATTAGTCCCAAGTTTTGCCTGGTTGATGTGGCCCGAATCAAGGCTTCATCTCTATGGCTTTGATCTTTCTGAATTTGTTCTACCCTATATGCCCCGTCAGCTGCTGGCAGCCTCGGTGCTTCTATGGAAGTAATGACTAGTCTCTATAGGAATGTTGCAGCAGCCAAGTGGCTCTGGGCTTGTTATCCAACAGGGATCTGGGAGCAGAGAATTAACATTGTTATTAACAATGTGATCATCGATGTTATTGTTGTGCTAGGGCTGGTTCATTAACGAATCAATGTTTGTGCACATCCTTGCAAACATAAAGTACTCTTCTCAGCACTGAGCATTATTATTATTAGAGTTCCCTCTTGCTGTGTTTTCCTGTTAAGGGTTAGAGATGCTTAAAAATCTCTGCTAAAAAGGAGTGTTGTGCCTTAGAGATTCTCCCTTGAACAACCAGCAGAGAAAGCCACAACATCTAAACACTGCGGGAAAATGGAGATGATTCTATGTATCGGACTGGAGGTTCATCTCGTACGTCTGGTCCCCAACCATCCTCGGTATCAGCTGCTTACAGGAAGAAGTGAGGAGTTATGAGACAGCTTGTCCACTGGGTGACACTCACCGTCAACCCACAGCAGCACACCATGCATTGGAACACAGGGGGCTTTGGGAAGTGGGTCTTCAAAGTGTTCACAGCACTGCTTTGCTTCTGACGGTTCCTGGTGCAATGCTGTGTTGAGCAATGATCTGCTCACCATTTTGTCCTGTGCTTAATCTAACCCCAGTAAGTAATAAAAAGCAAAGTCCTTCAGCATGGGGGAAACATCTCTGTAATGATACGTTAGGTCTGTGCATCTGTTCTCACAGCAGGGACATGTACTAGAGCTAATCAGGAGCTGGAAGTTGTGTTCCCCAGGAAATTCTGACATCGAAAAAAAATTAATTCCAAATTAGATCGAAATGCTGACATTTCTAATTTTCTTTCAAAATTAGATTTTTCCCTCAAAGTAGTTCTAGTCTACTAGAATATTTTAGTTTGATGGTGTAATCCTGATTCATTTCATTTACTGTTGCACTACGTTAAAATATTAGATGTCATTATATATATGTAATAACACAGATATCATAGAGTATATCCGAATTAAAGATCTACTAGAGGATAAAAGTTGAAATGTAATTATTAAAATGAGGGTCTCTAAACTGAAGCACCTGACTTAAATGCCTCACTTAGGCAAGCAGGATCCTCTTGTCCAAAGGGAGCAGTGATTCTCTGGAGGATGACTGGGACCACCTGAGCAGGTTGCCTCTGAGGATCCCACTGCTCCCCACTGCCTGTAAAGGGAACATCACATGTCATGGTTGCCCCCCAAAGTATTTATATGCAGTAGTGGGAGATTCATGTCTCCTTACATTTCATGTCTCCAGTGAAGCCATCCAGTCCTGCAGCCTAGATAACCCAACTCTTTTTATATTCAGTGTAAAGAAACAGGTACTTTCACTACATGATTCGTCCCCTCCTGATGTGGAGATTTTGCTCTAAAAGGGCTGATTGATGTTTCCAGATTATCAAAGGGTGCTGAAAGGACCACATCAGCTCCTCTAAATAGCAGACCCTTGTTCTCTAAACAGCAGGTGTCTGAAACCATGTTACTGGCGTCCAATAAAAGGCCACCAGGGCTCTGTTCCTTATTAAATTCTTTATTCCAACTAAATTGCTTTTTTATCCATGTTCTTGTCACTTCTCTTGAATACAGACTGCCACTGGACATTACTGCCTATGCTGCTAGCAGGTCTTTCCATGGCCCATGCACTTCAGCATGCTCCCTTTCTGGAGGACTGAGGACATCTCAGTCACAATTGCCCATGAGGATGTTCCTGCATACTATTGTTAGTGTCAGTGGTGCTGTGTCACATATGGAAACAGGGAAAGGAGTCAGTGGGCCAAGGATTCGAAGAAATTGGGTGTTTAATGGGTACTTCTCTAAGTGTATGAGGAGCGGAAACAATGTGGTGAGGATGGTGTGTTGGGGCCAGAAAGGAGGACAGCCTGTTTACTCACCTTCTCTCTGTTGCTGTGGGATCATGGGAGGTGGCTGTGGGAAGGCTTGGCTAATCTGGCCATAAGCAGCAGGATAAGCAGCTACAGGAGAGAGAAAGGGAGAGAAGAAAGAGAAACAGATTTCAGCGGTGGGAAGCAAGGAGCTTTCATTTTTCATTTCAAGGAGTGTATGATGGCTTTGAAACCATCATAGCAAGCTAGAAGTGGGCTTTCCGCTGCACTTTTTCTCTGTGAAGGGCAGCCTGAGATATGGCAGAGCTATGGTTGTGCCCCAGGAGGTGCCACATGGCCCTAAGCACCCACCCTCCCTTCAGTTTCACCAGCAATAACACTGGGGACAACCATACCATGTAAATGGGGGTCTCTGCTGAGTTCTTTCCCAGCAGAGATGCGTAAGCATCCCAGATGGTGCCACAAACACATTCATTCATGAGCTCAGTGTGTCGATGCCCATGCTGACAGCCACTCAGTGCATGCACACTTTTCTCCATCTAATCTCTCTCGCACCCTAGTTAGTTCATATGCTTATAAAAAGAGTTCACATGCATGTTTCCTCCTTTATTCAAACCTCCGTATACCCACACCATATAAGCACAGTTGCACATATGCTCTCAGACGTACATTTTCTTTCACGTCCATAGAGACTTCCTCTCTCCAACACAAACACGGTGGAAACAGTGTGCAGCAATTAAACAATTTTCCCCATCTCAGCTCCCCCACCAAGAAGACAAGGGGAGCCATTCACTACCACAGATGGCAGATGATGTGCCTTGCTGCTAAAAATACAGAGTACAGGTCGCCTGTGAGCCCAGAGAGAGGGGGATAGGGGCCATGTGTGTGCAGAGGGGTTAATTAACAGCTCAAAGGGTTGAGCTGCTTCCCATCTATCAAACCTCACAAGCAATAAATGACAATAACTAAAACACTGGCAAATGAAGCCTTACATGAAGAATTAAATTAAGTTTCCAGATACAGTGCTGACATGAGATAATAGCCATTCCTCAGTGGGAGACCACAATTGCTCCAGTTACCACAGGAAATAATGACTTTGGGGTGGCAGCTTCCTTGCAACGCTGGCCATGGACACCTCGTGAGGGGAGGCTGAACACAGTGGGGTCATGGTCTGCACCAGGTCACTTTGGCTGGTGTCAGTCCATCAACTGCAAAGGAGCTGCTCAGCAGACAGGACGATAAGAGTGGAGGCTGGCTTACTATGAGCTGTGGAGAAAGCTGCTGAGAAGCAAGACGTATGTCTGCATAGCTCTTAAGTAAGCCTCAGACTACATAGCTGGGGTATGACTAATGTAGATGCACCCTGAAACATGGTTGTATGCGGAGATACCATACCCTGCCAGGCACAGCAGCAGTGGCTTTGCAGGGTCTGGATGCCCATCTCACCTCCTTGCTGCAGTACCAAGGAGATCTGTTACACAAAGTGTCCTCCAAACCAGTGGGCTGACTTGGCACTTGAGCACTGTTCTAAGCAGACTGGACCTGGTCCTGCCAATGAAGCTGCACCAAGGTACAGGTCAGTGGCAGCCGTTCCCTGAGGGAAAGAAGGAGGCTGACCCCACTGGGAGAGAAGGCAACGGGCTATATGTTTTCAGAAGAAGTGTGAATTTAACCTGACAGTCTGTGGCCCCCAGCTTGCCCCTGTATCACCAAACACCTCCCTTTCCCCAGGCTCCTCAGGTGTGTTCAGAGATTAAAGGCTTTACAGAAGAAAAAAGTTTATTGAGAGAAAGTGTTAATACTAACGACCTGCGTACTGCTGCACTCCAGCGTAGGCTTGTTGCAAGGGGTCTGCTGCAGTGGGGCTTTGTGCTGTGGAGACACAAGAAAGAGAAGGAATCAAGGGGTTAAAACATGACAGGCACTGTCCTTTTCCCCACCCTACCGGTATGTGATATGAGACAGACACACCAGGGGCTGAAGGTCCCAGAATGGGAGCAGCTCAGACACCCAAAAGACAGGACAGTACAGAGCCTCCCCATCATATCCAACAGGGCTCTGTCACCCAGCCACCAACAACTCTGTGACATTTGGAACAGAGGACACAGACACACAAACTTCTCCCCTCCTTTCCCAAGCTTAAATTATGGAGCCCACCTCTGATCATGTGCATTTTTGGCATGGCAGTAATGAACCCCGAAGAGCCCTCATCTTAAGCCAGGACTGACGCTGTGCTAGGTGCTGTGCAAACTCAGATCTCAGTGACAGCTACAGTCACATGGAACTTTCAATCAGAGCACAAAACAAGAAGGGCATAGCAGGAGGAAGGAGAAGAGAACAAAGCAGTGGCTCCTGCCATCCCAACATCCCTTCGAAGGATTGTGTTGCTGCCAGGCATCCCCCCATGAAAAAGGAAATGCTGCTTGGAGGGGAGGAGGATGCCACTTGTCTGCTCCAGGGAGGATGCTGTGAATCGCTGCATAAGGCATGCAGTCCCTTGTTGGCTTCAAAGTGCATTTTCTCTCTTTACAAGTGTGCATTCCTCCCCCTTAAAAACTGTTTATTTTTGAGAAACTTTGAAGTCTAGCTCAAATACAACCAAAGCTAGTTAAGATTTTTGTTTTCCTTTTCCCCTTTTGTTGATAGGGAGAGAAAGAGAGAAAGGTGGTGTATGAGCTCTTCCTTTATCTGCAGCAATAAAAAATTTAAAGCAAAGCTTGGCTGAACCTCCAGTCCAAATGTCACCTTAGCCCTAATATTTCACTTCTTGTTATGAGTTTAATTTGTATTTATTGGTGCTGCGCAGTTCTACATTTATGTGTTTCCTCCAGCTTCTTACTTGGAGGATAATCCCTTAGTGAGTTGCTACTTTCCACCCTCGACCCCACCTTTTTCCTTCCTACTAGCACAGAGGTGTGGCTGGAGGGAAGGGCTTGGAGGATGCAAAGGTGTGGGAATCTTGAAGGGAATCTGGTGCATTGATCTATCCAAGGAGAGACACTGGCTGTATGCAGAAATGTGGGGGAGGTTGGCACATGGGTGTTACAGGACCCAGGGAACATGGATAAAGTTATTTCTTACAGATGTAAATGGCAGTGCAAAGCTCATTTTCAAAGACCAGCATTGATCGTGATGGAAGCTTATAAGATCCTGCACTTTTCTCCCAAAATATGAGGAATCTTGGGAAGACCAAACTTTGAGGGGGAAAACTTAATTAGCTGGCTAAGGCTCAGAGGCTCCTGCTCATTAGGGAATAACTGAATCATAAGGTCTTTGAGGATGGGGAAGTCACAGGAAGAAATAGGTGGGATTGCAATCTTAGGGAGCCTGTGGGACATCAGTGGAAGGCATAGTAGAGGTGCAAAGCTATATCTTTAAAGAGTAGATACTCCAAGAAACTGGAGGAAATGCTTAGAAAATGTAAAAACCATTTCCACTTATTCCTGTCATCTTGGAACAACTAAATCCTGTTCAATTTCTGCTCAAAACTGTTTTCCTCTAAAACAAAACACTGAGCATATTGCTCCAGAAGAAAACTGAACGGCTATGAAAGGTTGAGTGATACACCAGTTCTTGCACCCTTTTGGGAGAGTGGATCATGATATCTTGAACCCTCAAAGTGACCAAGTCCTGTCAGGTAGAAGATATCTCCTGATGAAGATGAGGGGATATGAGGTAAAGGGAGCAAGTCTTTTCAAGACTATGTTTTTTGTCTGCAGTAAAGGAGATGATCTGCTGTATCTGCCCTGAAAGCAACTGCCTTTTCTTGGTTGCACTCAGTAGTTTATAGAGCTAGGAGAAGAAACTGTCTCTGCTGCTTGAGGGATACACTCACAGCATTTCTTTCCTCTCCAGCTGTAGCTGGATCAAGCATGCTCATTCTCTGTCTGATATGCTCACAATTAGTAACAATTGCCTCTGTTGATATGGATAGTCACTGAGCCGTACCTGGCAGACTGTGGTCCTTTCCCTTGTTCCCTGCCTTAGCAAGGCACATGTGGGAACTGTTCAGTATCTCAGCCATAGCTGAGTCTACGTCCTTAATAGGGCTGCTGTGCTCACAACCGAGCTCCTTGCCTTACCCCATCTATGTATATCTCACCTGCCTTTGGAGCTATACTCTGCCCATCATAACTACGCCATTATGCCTAGGAAATGTATACTGAAAATCAGCTTTAAAATTAAATATTAAAACCGGACAAATGCTTTATTTAAAGGGTTTGGGACAGCAAGCCTTTAAATGCAACCTTCATCCTCTCCCACACTAAGCTTTTAGATTTCATTATTTTCCTGCATCTTAGGAACTTGTCAGCAAGGGTAGTATCTAACTAGATGTTTCTTTCTCAGGAAGCTGCCTTGTATCCTAGATCATGCAGGAAATTTATTCCAGCTCACAGTACATGCATGATAGTGGGAAGACTTTTCCCTGGCTTTAACCAGCTTTGATCCAAGCTGGGAATCACTTACTCATAGGTGAAGAACATCAAGGTGGCTGACATAACAGACAAGACCCTAGCACTGACACAATAATTCCTGGGTGCTTTTGAAAAGGAGCAAAAGGAGCCCTTCCAGGGCTGTAGGAACAGACAGAAGAGGGAGCAGCAATCCTGGTCTGGGGCTCTGTGTTCTACTTGTAGTCTCATACCCTACCTTGGCTGTTTGGGAACAGCAGTTGTGGTGAGTCACCACCTGCAGGAATTTAACTTGGCAGCTCTTAAAAACAGAAGTGATGACCTTTTCTCCCTGAAGACCTCGCCTTCCTTAGCTTGAGGAGTGCATTTACTCAGACAGTGAAGATGTGGTTTCAGTACAGTAGATGTCCACATGCTGACCAACACAGCCTGTGAAGGTGCAGGGAGACAGACTTCAGGGCCACCTGGGTACCCCGGCATGAATCCAAGGTAGCTTGGGCAGCCATGAGCATATCTTCATGCTGCTGCTCACTCCGCCAGATGAATTAAACCTAGTGAAGGGCATAACTGCCTGCACTCCCAGCTGTAGTGTGGATGAAGCCAACTGCTGGTATTGATCCAGAAATCTCAAGACACAGATTAAAGGTTTGAGGAAGTTGTGGCCATGCTGTGTTCAGCAAAGTGACAGTCCTCCTACATATTAATGACCCATAAGAAGTTCAGCAAGGGCTCAGATGTATGACGGACTTATGATCCAGAGCCAAACTGCCCCAGGGATTATGTGTGGCTGCAGGATGGAGCAGACCATGTGCTAAAATTCAAAGTGATGGGGAGACATGCATCATTTCTGTGTTTTCACAAAAGGACACAATGAAGGAAGGTGGCTTTATTCCTCCATATGATACGTATAACCTAATAGGGTTTGCACCCCTATGGCCTTCACACACATCATGCTTTGCTAAGGTAGGAGTTACCCTTCGCCAGCTACCCATCCTCCCCATCCAGCTGGCCAGTCTTCTCTGTACTGCAAGTATTAGTTGAACACGGGCATGTCGGGCTGGGAACAGACCCCAGCTCTTCTGCATGCTGTGTGTGCCAGGGTGTAAGCCCACTGTGACCCAGATGTAAACAGCTGAGTACGGGCTGGTACCATCTATAGGGATACAGAAGACACCAGATGAGGGACATGGATATCGTAAAGCACATTAAATGGGGTTTTGGACCAGAACTAACCTGTATCTAGTTTTACCACCCTCAAAAGACCATGGATGTGCTGGTGGCAATCTGTGCAAATATGCCTATAGGTTGACATTTGAAATATCTTTCCTTGTAGTCAGACTCATGGAGATCTTATGTCCAACATACAGACATTTAAGAGATTAAGCATGATGTAAGATGCACACTGAGAATCAGCTGGTGGAATGAAAGAAGGAGAAAGGCTTCTGAGAGGCCAAAGGACAGCTATCAATCACATCAGTCCTGCTGAAGTTAATGTAGCCTTGCTGCTTTGCATAAGATAAGGATCCGGTATTGCCAGGGCAAACTAAAGGTGTACTGTGAAAACAGATGCTAACAGTAACTTCATTTGGCAGCTCAGGGCAAAAGCTTTATCCCTGGATATCACCTTTATATTAATTTGATCATTTCCATATCTCTACGGGAAAAATCCTGCTCGGATACAATTGTCTCTTTGCAAGATGATTCTGGCCAAGATGCCACAAGGTGACCATGGCAAGATAACCTTCCATAAACCTGGAGACATAAAACAAGCCAATGACCTACTATATGGCCATAAATATAAATTTAACGAAGGCAGCACTTATTCATTAGGCAGAAGTCAAGAAATGACTCCCTAGTCCTTCAAAGAAAGTAGATCTGTTAATGTCACTTTCCAAATCCTCTGCCTGATGCCAAAACCCAAGGATGATTTCCCAAGTCAGCATGAAATACCAGTGCTTTAAAATTAACACCAAGAAGCTTTCTTACTACTGATATATCTTGAGATTGAAATCAAACTTTTTTTAAAAGGGGCATTCAGCTAGTGTTAGACCTGACATTTAACTTTTGTCTGAGAATGAAAGGATGGAGGTAGTAGAATGAAGCACGTTGTTAAAAATAAATAAAATCAGTTTAAGTGATGTTCTATAAAGAATCCCTCCTGAGATGCTTGTAACCCAGCTACAGTGTCTGGCCAGGAAGAGCTGTTATATGGTGCTCAGGTGCTCAGGTGATAATGGAAGTAGGGGACAGAAGGCTGTTATGGGCAGGGGTGTAAATCAGGAGGAGCTGCACTGAAGCCAGTGGTAGTGGTGAAGTAAAAGGATGATGATTACTGTCCAAGGCATCAAAAAGGGGCCTTGCATTGCCCTCAGTGGGGTATGGGATAGTGTCAGGATATGAGAAAGCCAAAGAATCAGAGAAGCCCAGTGTTTCTGAGAGACAAAAGCATTGTCTGGCACATTTTCAGCCCCTAAGATCCCTGGGTTTTCCTTCACTTTGGTGGAAGGAAGTAGCAAACCTTACACTTACATGGCATCCTCTTTGGTCCTTGCTTCTGACTGCCTATGCGGTTCCCAACAGACATGTTTTATTCCATCTATATCATTCTATTTTGTAGCGCTGCTCCCTGCACTGGTCTACAAACAGATGTTAACACCCAGATCCACAGCTTTGTTCTCTGCCCCATTTATTCTTTCTTCTCACCGCCCTGGAGGTATTTTACACCTCTCTCAGGAGCTGCAGCTTGGCCACTGTCACCTCTCGGAGGGTGGATGAGGTGGAGGGTGGTCAGAGGCCAGGCTGTTCAGTCAGGGGTGAGGAGAATAAAAAAAATGATAGGAAAGAAAATCTATGTGAAGGCCAGGGTTAAAATAAATAAATAACTAACTGAATGGGAGGGGTCTGTTCACCTTCTCCTTAAATCCAATTTAAATCGCTTTCTACAGCCCTAATCTATATCCATAATTACATCATTTCGTACAACAAGCTTGAGAGAGGTCTTAAGAAATTTATGTAGATTAAAATTCATGGGTGCCATAGTACAGATTCCATATTATTAAGATTGATTAGGACAGCTGATGCTGTGATTAAAGAAGCCAGCGTTTACTGTTGTAATTAATTAGGTATTCAGACACAACAATAACTGCAATAACAGAAAGAATGTGCTGATCTGGCAGAAAACAGAGACCGATCCTGTGTTTTATAGTCTTGTTTCGCCATTTAGAGGCTGGACACCACTCAGTCAAAGACATGTTGTCCCACACTTTCTTTTCCCTTACCTCAAAGGAACAAGAAATCCAGGGCATTCTACTCCATCCTGTTAGTTGGAAAAACCCTTTTAGTAGCATCCAAGGTATTGTAGTTGCTTGTTTGGGACAACATATGGGCCTACTATAAAATTCATACAGTTCATTCCTGGAAATCAGGATTATGTTTATTATTTTCTTAATAGTCCCACCCCCAAGCCCCATCCTTACTAAAGCCCCTACTGAGATGGATGCTTTGAAAAAGCATGACAGAAGTTGTGTCTTTCAGTGAAGGGATTCCAGTGGGCAAAGAAAGACACAGAATACTCAGACATGCAGACTGGTGGAGGTGGCTGGCCAAGGTGACAAACTAATTCAGCAGCAGAGCCAGGACCATGACCATAAAGACATGAGTCAGGGTCAGGTTTTAAAAGCTGTTAAGGAACTCTAACATCATATTGCTGGGGAGCTCAGTTTAAGTCACTTTTAAAAATAAAGCTCAAGGCCTTAACTCACTTAGATGCTTCTGAAAACGTCAGCACAGAGCCTGATTTGTATTTACACCTTCTTCCAGATCAGAGAAGAAAACACTTTGGCTCTGGAAAGGCTCACACAACTGCCTTAAACAACCCCATTCATTATTGCTGCAGCGTAATCATTGGAAGTACATGGCATCATTAAAGTAGCTTAGACTACAATTGAAGATGGCAACTTGCTATTATATTTTTAATGAGTGCATTGCTTCACTTATTTATTTTACCAGTACATTGTGGTTTATGGCATGTGGCAGATTGTTACAAATAGGTCAAATAAATGCTTCCTGGTCATAATGATGTTTCAGGTGCTCACTGTTGCAGTTTTGGAACTGCTTATACAAAATATGAATTGGAAAGCTCCCACACAGAGATTTAGGGTGGACAAGCACAACACAGCCAAAGATTTCCAGTAGTAACTTATCCTCAGGACCACTGTAAGGTCTTCTATAGGAGTAGGTGAGTCAACCTTTTTCTGATCTCCTGCTTCATCTTCTCTCCAAACTCTTCTTGTTTGACATAGAATCATAGAATGGTTTGGGTTGGAAAGGACCTTAAGATCATCCAGTTCCGACCCCCTGCCATTGACAGGGACACCTCTCACTAGACCATGTTGTCCAAGGCTCTGTCCAACCTGGCCTTGAACACTTCCAGGGATGGGGCAGACACAGCTTCTGTGGGCACCCTGTGCCAGGGCCTCACCACCCTCACAAGGAAGAACTTCTGCCTAATGTTTAATCTAAATCCCTCTCTGTGAGTTTAAAGCCATTCCTCCTTGTCCTGTTGCTACATGTCCCCTTCTCTTCCTGCATAAGTGAAGCTCTGATATTGCCCAATGCCCCTGGATGGTGTCTGTCATGATCAGGACTGATCCTGGGATGGACTGGTCCAGAGCAGCACCCTGCCCATCAGCAGCACTGCTAGCCAGTTGAAAAGCTAATAGATAAGCCTGTCATATTAGACTACCGGCAACTCCTCCCCTACAAAATTAGCTTGTGTAATGATAATAATTACGCATGGAGTTTGAATCCTGTCTCTGCTGGCAATGGGTGAAGTTGGTTGCTGCCTGATAGCAATTTGTTGAGCCAAGGAAAATGAATTGATGGTCTTGGTTCAGTTCCTAAGACATGAGTTTCTACAGCACAGGAATTCACCTGTGGGGGACAGCTTCACTGCCAATCTCAGCAGTGGCTTGTAAATATGTGGGCATAAAAGCTTGGCTGCCCATTCGTACTGACAGCTAGTCCTCACCTGAGAGGGCTGAACCCCAAGTAGGGCATGGAGTGGAGCTGGCTGTCTTGCTAGCCCAGATGTACCCACAGTGTAACCAAAGAGGAGTGGGGGAACCTCTGCTGTCTCTGTAGAGAGGACAGACAGAGCTAGTCCTGGCAGTGGTGGGCAACCACTGTGTGCCTGTGAACAGTAAAAGAGATGACACGTTTTTAATATATTATGAGCAACTGAGGGAACTGCTTTTGTTTTCCTCAGCAAATGCACTAAAGCCCTCAGCATCCTGGAAAGCTTTCCCTGTCTGAGCCTCCACAAAGGTGCCACACCACTGGTCCATCCCCTGCTTGGTCAATCTGGACATCCCTTGGCCCAGGAGGAATAATTTTGTCTGGAGCTGTTGGATGCTATGGGCACATCAATGGGCAGAAGACCACAAAGCAGTGCACACTCTTTGTACCTCCTTCCAATACCCCCATTTCACTGCTCCTTTGACAGCCAATCCCTCCTCTCTCTTGCTTACTGCCCTTTGGTCTCTTCATTTTTTTTTTAATCTCTTCTTCCCCTTCCCTTTCAAAGGAGGCTTTATTTTTGCAGCGAGCATTTCATCCAGTCTCTCACAATGCAATCCAGTAGGGCAGAACCTGTTACTGGAGAGCAGAGTGCTGCTGGTGTGAGACACAGCACAAACCAATGCAGATGGTCTCCACTGTTATTGTACATCACACACTGTTACAAGAGAGACACTGGGCAATGGGTGGGTAAGAATCTTTGGCAGAAAAACACAATCCCTGTTACTATGGTTAATGTGGAAATGGCAAGTGCTCTTGCACTGCTGCAAAGTGACTCACAAGGTCATGGCAAAACAGATTATGCTTTTTTTGTCCCAACTATATGCTGTAACACATTGCCATGTTCAATAGCTCCGCAAGCTGAAAGACTAAAGGGTTGGCATTAATACACAAAAAGGTCAGCTCTCCAAAGAGGCTTAGACTAGTGGAAGTGGAAATATCTACTCCCTTCTGTTCATACCAAAAGGTGCACTCTGAAGCATTATATACTGGCTGAGCTTGGAGAAGGTGAGAGCATGGCTTGCTAAGATTATGCCTACAAGGAATTGTTTTCTAGTGCTACTGCATGGACCCATAACCTCACCAGAGCCACAGAAAAATCTGAGTCCTGTATGGGCTGGGGCTGTGATCAGAGACTTGGTGACTGGGGACTTTCAGCCTACCCTTGCCTTTGCCTCAAAGCCATGGATGGTTCAGCAATCAAATGCTACCATGTTTGTCCCTGCTCCAGAAAAAGGGAATCTTAGAAAAAGAGCTCAGGGGAAGACAGGAAAAAAAAAAGAAAAAAAAAAGGGAATGAAACTACAGAGTAAATACAATTACACGATATGGACCTGTTTTTATAGTGCAAAGACTGTGCAGTTCTGGAGTCCTTTAGATGCAGCACCAAAATATTATAGCTAGACAGAAAGGTGGATGTGTAGACAAACTGCACAATTAATGGGATTTATTTGGGTCTGAATTATGTGTATGTCATGCCTCTATAGATTTTGATAGTTCTGTTTTTGCTATTTTCAGGCAACAAAGAACATTCTGTTATAGCATAGAACAGTGTGAGCCCACATTTGAGATTTTTGTGAACTATGAAAGAGTATCTGAGAGCAAAAATTCAGGCTTTAAACAATATATGGCAAGCCACAATCATAGCAAGACTATGGTTATGTACATAATACTGCAACACTCTTAGCCACTTTCAAAATGAGAAATATACCATAAAATAAAGTTGTTTGGAAGATGCTGACTTTGGATGGGGACTGGCATGGTCTTTTCTTCTCTATAATGTTAGTGCAATTGCATGCTGAGCTTTAATATTTTATTTCTACCCTTGCATTTGGAAGCACCAACATGCAGAATCACAGGGCAGTGCCAGTAACAAAAGCTACAGAGGAAAGCGTGAAAAATCCCATAATGAACAATGATGGAATAAGCTGCCCCGTGATGAAAATTTCTTTCTAACCCCAAGCAATTAGTGGCTGTCTTATATCATAAAGCATAAAGGTTTGTGTCCTTCCTACATTTCTATCCAGTCTAATATGGCTGTGGATGTTCTCATTACCCATATAAATGTCTAATTCATTTTTTAAAATGCTGCTAAGCTCCAGGCCTCAATAAAGCTTGTAGCAAGGAGTAACATTTGGGAGAGTGCATAAATGCTCATGAGAAGGAAGAAAGTAAGATGGAGCAAACACATGATGCTCATGAGCTACATCCAGGAGCATCCAAGCTGCTACAAATGAGCTTGCTTTCAGGGTTTCATTGCTGGTGTGGACTGGCAGAAGTAAACTGAGAGGTGAGGGAGAGATCTTACCACTGTTCCCTTTGCACCTCTGCTATAACTTCAGATGCCATTAACTTATAGGGAAGCTGAGCACCGAGAAAGACCAATATATTGCTGAAGACACACTGAGATAAATTGAAACTTTACACAAAGCAGACTATTTGGATGTCAGCTTCACTGGTAGAAAGGGGCCCCTCTGCCTGCAGCAAAGTGCAGCAAGACTTATTGTCACCTTTCAGTGTGTTGAGCTGCTGGTATTTGTGCAGGGATGCGTTGTGAATTGCTGGCTGAGCAAGTCTCTCCACAACTCAGAGAGAATCAGACTAAGGCCATTGACTTTTATATAGTCATGGATGAAATACCTAACTGAAAGCTTGCTTTAATTATGGGGGGTAGTTTGAGATAATAACAAAAGCTCAAGTTGTTAAGTTTCATCTAGAATGACCATCTTTTCTCTGATACCTTCAGTAATGGATCATGCAAAGTTACCTAAAAAGAGCTAGATGAACCAGGAAAAAGATAGAAATGGAGGAATAAACAGAGAGATAATAGACTGGCAAACAGACAGATGAACAGTTGAACAGATTGTTGTATTTGTAGAACCTTAGAGACAGGGTACCATGGTTGAGCTCAGAGAGCATAAGGGCTCTAATGTGCTCTAATGCCTCCATAAGCCTCCAAGAGCTCCCCATCCCTCTAAGCTACTGCAAACATGTACATACATGCCTAACTTTTATCACAGTAAGGCCCTTGATTTCAATTCTGCTTAAAGCTGAACTCATGGTTGAATGTCTACAAAGTGTATGTGGGGAGGATGATAATTATTTTACAGTACTCTTGGTATATCTGGGCTTTGTTGCATTCACAGGGTTCCTTTTTTCGGTGACACTGAACTGTAACTAGACTGCAACTTTTGTATTTCTATGTTATGTGGTAATTTTCCTTGCAGCTCACAAAGTCCCCTGTGATATCAAATCTTCTGAGATTTCAGGACTGGTGAGATTGAAAGAATTCTTTTTCTTAGGGGTTTTGTGGGCTTTTTGGCTGGAGCATCTAAGTCAGTATTTAATTTCCTAACAAATTAGATCAATCTATGTGTGCCCCAGAATAAAACACTCTTTTTGCCAGCTGGTGGCTAGGATAAATTAGTTACATTTACTTAAATTTTTACTGTTATAATTGTTATCATTATTGGGGTACAGCAACAGTGAGGAATGTCTTCCTAGCAGAAGTACGGCTCGGAGTAGATGGCTACCTCAAATACTGAGGATGCTGAAAAAATTAGGTGTTTGTTAAGGTCTTGTAGACTACTGAGTTCGTTGTTATTACAGCATCAGAGTGTCCACATATATAAGTATGGGTATAGATGCAGGTATATACCCTTTAATGTCCCTCCTTCATTTCTGACTGCCAGGGCTTCCAAAATTCCATAATCACTCTTTCAGTGCTGCCATCTTTTGAGCTAGATGGAACTGAGCCAATTCTGTGGGTGTATTAAAGGTGCTTCAGTCTCCAGGCCAGGTAAGGCAATAGGGTTTGGATGCAGTGAGCATTTTGGAGACAAACATGTGCTACTTGCACACATAGTCTGAGACATGGAACAGTTTTGGTCACCAGTCATGTGGACTCCCTGGAGTCAACCTCTCGAAGTGATTCAGCTGAAAGGGAATCCCAGTAGGAGATACTGATGGTGGGTGCTAGGAGATGCAAACAGGCTTAGCACAGCTCTTTCAAGGTGAGCCAGGAACAAGACCTTTGGGAGAGCTGCTGGGAGATCTGTCAGTATGAACTTGTCAGGCCTCAGACTGAATTTTAGCTAAAACAAAACATGCTGGGTGTCCTGATTGTATTCAGGCAAGTCATCCAACAGATGAGGGCTCAATTCTTCAGCATAAAAATTTTCCACCTCCAACGTGCTCTTAATCCTTCTCATCCAGATTTAAGTGTATAAAAACTGCATCTGGATAAGATCTAGCTACACCAATGGTAAAGTAAGCCACAGTGGTGTGGAGTGTAATCCTTCTGAGGTGGATCATGCTGGATGAAGCCTGTGGATGTGGACAATCTCCCTAAGACTGACAGAGAAGGCTGTGGGCACAACACTGATCTGACTTACCTGGGTAAGGGTGAATGCCATTAGCAAACACGGCTTCGGCGGCGGGCTGCCCATTAGCCTGCGGCGGGAGGCCAGTGAAACCATTCACCCCAATTGGAGATGGGATGCTAGGCACAGCTGGTGCAGTTATACCAGGAGGCGTGCTTCCACCTGCAAGCGGGGAGGACACAAAACCAGAGCTTGTGAGTACCGGAAGCAAGAACTGCATAGTAAAAATACACAGAAACCTTCTGATAATAAGTGAAAGATCTCCCAAGCTGTTGTGCAAAGAAAGGGACTTCTTGCCAATTGTTTCTCTGTTTGGAAAGCACTTAAGAAAGGCTTGCAAAACTTTCTTCAACAGAATGAAGGTTTTGCTTGGTGATCAGTCTCTCTAGGCTAGATCCACAGCTAACATCAAGCAATAAAAAGTATAGAAATATGACCCTTCCTCCTCAACTTTCTCCCTAGAGTATTACCTGTTTAAATTGCTAAATAAGCAGATGTTTCTTTCCTAGATATCATTTAACACCAGAAGCAAATTCTCAATCCCACCTTTCTACAGAAGTCCCTCTCAGTTTCTCTTTGGAGATATCAGCTTTGCGGGTGTACTGATTTCCAGGACTACTCTGTCTGCAATCCCTCATGAATGTGCATTTTATGCACAAACTCATTCTGAACTTTCTCAGCACCAGGGATTTAAAAGGTTTGGCAAGTTGACTCGTAGCCTAAAGGCAGCCAGTGATACTTTCGTTTTTGTCAATGTTTGGCCATAACTTGACTTTTGTAGAGTTTTGCACAGATCTCCCACTCAACAGGGGCAAAATTTGGGCTAGATTTCTTTTTTTCATGGAATAATGCTCCTCTCCCTCTTCCCAGACACATCCTGTGGAGGACTGCGATGCTACAATTCAGAAGAAAAATGTTTTGTGTTTTGGCCAGGATCCTGTCACCACTGGTAGAGAATTTTTTAATTTCTGAGGGGAGAATTAAATCCCTCTGCTACCTCACTGCCTGCTCCTATGTATGTTTAAAATGACTGGACAGTCTGTGCTTCTTGCTATGTATTCAGGACGGTTTTAGGGACCTAAAATGAGTTTTCAATGGGTGAGAAATTGTTTTTCTCTTGATAGCTGTGAGTGGGAAGTTAAACTATCTTATCTCCACCAACGTCTTTCTGTGTCAGGGTATACTACTGATTGAAAGCACCGTTTTTGCAGTAACCCCTTTTTTAAACCAATTGGAGAGATTTTCTTCCCCATAGCAGCGTTCCATGATAAGTTAGTCCAATAACACACTTTAATGACTACCTAAATCTGTGTTGGTGCTTTAAGGAAGCCAATACAGATGCATGGGATGCTTTAATATGTTCTGATTTGAGTAACCCCAAAAGAAGGCAATATTTCAGCTCTTTTCCTATACCCTGAGCAGACAAGCTGCTGCTTCCTCTTTGCTTATTTAAATGGTGTTGGCCTTTAAAAATGTCCTCTGTGGAGGTACAGGGAGTTAGCAGTGGCAACTGAAGTCCAAAGGCAATGCTCTTAGCATATGCCATCAGTTTGCAAATCACAAAGTCTAGTTAAAATTTCAGTTGCTTTTCTAGATCTCTCCTTTATTTGCATAGACAGTGTAAGTATTTTTTCTAAAATTACAGCAAGGGATTTGTGCTTGCTATTTTCTGCATGTCTACGGAAGTTTAGGCATATTCGTTGGAATTCTTTAATTTCCTTCTTATAAAGGAAGGTCCCCCATGGGGAGGTCAGATCTGTAGCAGGAGTTAAATTTGGCATAATGCCACCGCAAAGAACAAATGGTGGTGGTGCATGCCAGTTGTGGATTTCACCCCTGGTTTGAGGTCTCTTGCTGCAGCTACACCAGATGCAGATTTACAATATGGAAGGAGAGAGAAGATAAGGATGGAGAGATGCTTATATGAAATACCATTTCTAGTCTCTCTGTGCAGTTAAGGAGTAGCAGCCCCACTTTTCACCCAGATTACACCAATGATGGGAGAAATGCAAAACTTCAACCAAACTTTCAGAGACGTCAATTTAATTGCCTCATAATCACGGGCTGTTGTGTGAGATAAACCTGACTCTTGATGGGAAACCTGACTCTTGCTGTCTAGATGCCAGCAAACGGCATACAATCTTTATGGTCTGAATTACCCACTGGGACTGCCTACTGCACTCCACTGACTGCAAGCAAACCCAGTGACTAGTTTAAACTAAATGTCTAACTTTTGTGTGGTTAAACGGGGTGAGATGGATCCTGTCTCTAGTCTGTTAGGTTTGCCTGGAACCAAAACTCTTTCTTACGTACCATGGGAACTCGTGAGCCTGAATGAACTCATGGCCATGTCCCAAGGAACCCACTCTCCTAGAGGCAGGACACACAGAAAAACAGCTGGATTAGGAGGCCTGAAGATAGAAGCACAGAGGCACTGTGCTCAGCTCCAAAGCTTCTAGGACTTCTGGGTTACCAGTGTCCTTTTTCTAGCACAATTTTTCTTTTGCTTAGGAAAGATCAAAACACTTCAATTTTTTTCAATGTTCCAAACGCTTTTTCTAATGTCTGTTTTTCAGAGAACTTTGAAATGTTTCATTTTCATTCCAAGTCAGAACAAAGATATACTTCAATGACTGGAAATCCTGCTATGAAGCAGAATGATCATTTTCCATTTGGCTTTCTGAATGCTAACAAAAGCCAGCAGGAGAATTCATGTTAGGCTTCAGATATCTCCTGGCTACTCAGAAATCGCTGCTAGTGTTGTAGGCTTGCTTGCTCAGACGTTATGTGAAACATTTTCTACGCATCTTATCACAAGCTTTGTGAGTGTTGTACTAATACAAGGAGTCATTTCAAAGTATAAACATTTCACCCAAGGAATAATTGTCAATGGACATTTCCACAACCCGTTACAGAGGTTTTTAATGAAAGAAGGCACCCATTCAACACAAATCTGCAGTAACGCCAAAGTGCGTAGACTCCATGATTGAAATCATGTCACGAGGGAGGAGGCTGCAAAATATGCCACCATGAACAAGATCAAGGGATCTTATTTACAGTAATGACCAGTCATGGGTGCTCTGTAAAGCATGTGAAAACCATGAGCTTTCCTCTCCTGTATTCTGATAATAAGAGTTTAACAGTCCCCAAAAGGCACAAGGCACACCAGAAGGGGAGAAAGGGTTTAAATCAAAGAAGGGCTGGGATATTTTTCATGTCCTGGATATCATGGTAGGCACAGGATTTGGCTGTTGTACTGGTATTTCCACACCTCTTTCACAGAATTTGCTAATCCTCAAGACATTTATATGCACAAGAGTTTGTGCTCTTTTGTGGTGGGGATATCATAAACTGTCGACTGGATTCAGTTCTCCGGGCCCTGAGAACATTTGAATTCCAAGCAGTCTTTGTTTGACGTTCTCTCTGCTCTCACCAACACAAAACAAATCTAGCTAATGCAAATACGATAATCTTTCAGGCAGCGGGTTTAAAGGGTGCACATATAATTAAGCCACTTTTATATTTGGATTTGCAGTAGCTCCATCGACTTGTTGTTTATACATTTATCGTTGTGTAAACATATATTTTGAAATGTGTGGTATGAGATTTTTGAGTCAAGTGCTTTTCCTTGGGTCTTCATAAGTTTGTGTGGAATTAAATCTGCCTTCCTTTCTCTCCTCTTTTCCCCTCTTCATATTCTAATACAAGCAAAGGGAAAGACAGGTATCTGATCCAGTAGCTTCTGACATTGCTCCCAGCCCCCCACTGCAAAGATATGCTAAGGGAGGTTTTCTTCAGCAGATAAGGTTAACAGAACTCAATTGGTCAGGAGCAGCACCTCAGCCTGCATTGCTGTGGTGCCCTTGCCCTGCTATCCAGTGCATCTTTCCTGGCTTCTTTGAGATAGCTTTTTCCTGCTCCAGGGCTGCTGCAGGACTCTTTATGTCTGGCTTCAAGCTTCCCCATCCTCTCTTACTGCTCTTCTCTGGAGTCCCAGATCCTGCTCTGCCAGTGCTACATGCACCACAGCTAGTTCCTACATCCTATCTCAGACCTTTGTCAAGCTCATCCCCTCCAGGCCAGCTTGATGCTCCAAGGTTCACACAAAGGCATTGCTATGCCACATCTGTCTAAACACAGTCTCATCCCTAGTGCCTCTCACAGGAGCAACCCGCGTCACCCCCAGGGACCCTCATATTCCAGCCGGTCCCTTCTGGTTCGTTGACCTGTTCCTGCCCATATGATCTCCTTGTTCTTCAAACCCCAGGAAAGCTACTCCTCTTTCCATCTCATCTTTCTTCTCTGTCCATTGAATCATATACTGCAGCTCCTACCATGGGTTTCTGTGACACTTTGCAGCCTACCCAGGTCCTGGCAGCACTTCACTGACTACCTGTCTCTGCTTCAACAGCCAGAAATGCTCTCTCTAAACACTTGCATTCTAGAGATCTTCCCTGAGTACCTCCTGTTCTATTTCACAGCAGGAGAAAGGCTTACATGTCCCAGTGACATAACTCATCTTGTTCATGATATTTCAGCTCACAACAAACCTTATTTCCTTCGTCTTTGTACCAGCCTGGCTTTGTATCAGCCTGGATATCTATATGCACTGGGGGATGTTTTGTGACATTTGAAGGGTACTCAGAGCTAAAGGAAAGTTCTGTGAGGGGTAAGGCTGAAGGGAAGGGTCTGAGGGCCTTTTCCAGTGCCTTCCCTGTCAGCACCCTTTCTCCTCCCCAGCAAGCCCATTGTGTCTCGGTTCTGATGGGTTTCAACCCTCTTCTTCTCCTCACCCACCAGTAAGAGCCATTCAGCACAGAGCAGATAGCCTGACAGCCCACTGTTGGTGAGCCGTTTGTCTTTACCCTTACAACTGCTTCACAATGCAGAAGTTGACCTGCAGCTTGCCCAGCCCTGGAAGAGGCAGTGACAGCCTTCTTCTGCCACTTTCCTCTTTTCACAGACCACAAAAGGATCTGACCGGCTCCACTCCTCACTTCTGGTGGCCTTCACCAACAAGACCAACTTTTCAACAGACAACCACTGAGGGAGGACCTATCAGTTAACAGGTCTCTTCTGGGATTTTCACACCCTTTCCCCTCTCCATCCCACTGCCCCCTTACCTGAGGTTGGTGTCATGGGAGCAGCAGCCAGCCCGTTCATGTTCAGGGCTGCCATTTGCTGCATCTGGGCTGCAGCAAAGGCTGCCATGGGGTTCAGGTAGCCGCCCTGCGCCACTGATGCCATGATCGCGGCTTGCTGCTGCATCAGCTGGAACAAAGAGAGAGAGCAGGGAAAAAACATCACGCGGTCACCGGTAAGATGGACCATGGCACCGGCACCAGCATGGGGACCAGGGCAGGGTGTGAGGCAGACTCTGCTATGAGACGCCAGCTCAGCATGCCTGTGGTACACCACAGCCTTGGCCTTCCTTTCTGATACATGAACTGGAGGTAAAGTGCATCTTTGCATCTTGGCATCTTTATACTCCCCATCCCTATTATGTGTTGCCGAGTGTGGAGGTTTCCTATGGATTGGACTCAACCTTCTGAGTCCATAGTACTTCCCTGAGTAAAGCAGAGAAAAGCCTTTATATGATCTTGAGCAGAGAGGTTTGGTGGCTTGTGTCAAAGCTCTGGTAAAGCACTGAGACTGATAATGGGAGACCAGTCTCTGCTGAGTGATGGGGAGAAGAGACGGTTTCTCCAGAGCAGCAGCTTAGCTAGATCTTTGGGGGAAGCTTGATTTGTTTCCATCTGTCAGTGACAAAAATAGTTTTCTCATATGTTGCTGGGAAGTCTTTAGAGGGCACTGGACAAAACCATAACTAAACCTTCCAACAAGGTTACAGCGCCTATTTCCAGCACAACCAAGCAGAGAATCCTGGAAGAGCTGCTCAAGAGAAAGGAGCTCTCCTACTTTAGCAAGATTAACACTATATAGTTGGAAAATCCTTTCCTTGTGGTTTTGATCTGGGATGACTTCCCTAATTATTTTAGTTTTTTCCAGAAAGTAGTCAAAATGCTGCCTTTTTTAGGGCAGATAGGCAGAAATAACGAACCCAGGCTATATTTGTTTGAATGGAAGGACGATGAATCGTTATGCATGCTAGAAATGCTTCTTGCATTAAAACCAGACTTTGCTATCATTATCTTACTCTCTGAACCTAGTACACAAGTCAGTGCAGTTCATGTGTACAGAATGGTGAAGTGGGCTTGTAAAATGCTCGTGGTGTGAAGGAGACAGAAGCTGTTTCTTGTGTTCCTCCCTGATGCTATATGAAGACCCAAACGAAGTAAGTCTGAGTCCATATACAACCTCCACTAGTGACCCGTAGTGGATCCTTAGAGAAAGTGTGCAGGAAAGAGGATCAGCAGAGAGGAAAATCTCTGTTCATTTCCAAGCCTCTGGTAATTCATGACTTGATGATAATCTTGGGGAAGGAAAGCTTTTCTTCAGTGATTTTAGCAGTGACTTGTTGGATTAGCAGTTGGACTTGATGATATGAAAGGTCTTTTCCAACCTAAATGATTCTATGATTCTATGATTCTATGTCTCTGCTATCTCTAGAATTGTAGTAACTGTTTTTGTGCTCTCTATGGTTTCACTCTCTCCCATCAGGAAATTATCCTCTGATGCTGTTGTTTAAGCACATAGGACGTGCTTCTCAGCTTTAAACAGCCCTCAAAAGTCATGGGAAGGAACAGACTGTTCCCTACTGTTCACTTTAATGTTGAATTATTATCTAAATTAGCTGTTCATACACATGCACACTAAAACAAATCCTTGAAATCACTGTGCTTATTCTAATGCTGAAACTTTCCTTGTCACCATCAGTAAAGAAGCCAAACTAAAGGATGCTCTGCCACTGATCTGCAGTATAACTGTGCACAAATTGTGTAAACCTGTCTTGGTTTCTTCTGTGATATAAGAGGACACGGGATACATGCTTCCCCACCGAGGAGTGCCTTCAGATCTACAGATGGAAAGTGCTATACTAGATCTGAGTACTATTATTTTTTGAAGCCTAATACAGATCAGTGGCAAGGTGGTGGCTTTCCCTTTGATTGTTAATTACCCTTTTTTATTATACCCTGCCTAAGACACTTTCACATTTTAATTAGTGATATCCTGTTCTTTGTAATTACTGATGGAGTGATTAGACAATCTTTTCTATTACAGCACAATGCTGATTCCCATTTAAAGAGTACATTTGTTTCTAGGCATCATTTGCGTTTATTCTCCAGAGGAGGCAATGAGCAGGTGATTTTAGGAAGTATGTCAATGCAGGTGAATAAGGAAGGGAGAATCCATCCATTTTCAATACCGGCTTGACTCCAGCGTTAGGGATCTGGACTCGTACCTCATTTTCTGTGCCAGGTATCTTCATTTGGGGACAGCTGAAGAAATAAACTGCTGGTTGCAGGAACAGTAGCCTATAGCAGAAATTATAGCCTATAGGAACTGTTCAGAGCTGATGATCAAAGAAACATGTTTCTGAGATGGACACACTTGCAAGGGCTGGGAACAGCTCAGTCTGGTCTTTGTTGACTTTTGTTTGTGTTTCTCCAAGCTGACTAGAGCTGCATGAACAAACCCACCACAAGCCATGGAGTGACATGTGGCTGGTCATGTGTGTGCTGTGGTCATTCTTGCTGTCAGATGCCAGCCAGGTATTTGTACCACAAGCCTTCTAAAACAGGCAGGAGACTACTGTTTTGTCATTTCCCACCACAAGGTTTTGTAAACTAAACACACATGAGGTTTTCTCTGAGCTGGACACCTATTATGGTTGATGTGATAATGGGCAAAGGATTCTAGGCCAAAAGTCATCTCCCCCTTTTGTACACTAATGCCTCTGGGCAGATGTATTGCAGCTTTGTTTCTCTCTATTGAGAGTATGTGGAGCTCCAAGTGATCAGTTCCAATGCACATGGCAGCACAGTCAGATGAAATCATTCCTACCCCTTACCTGGCCCTCAGCAGATATTTTTGGACTTTGTTTCTCAACCACTTAAAAGAAAAGTGTTAATTCTTTTTTTTTTTTTTCTTTTGTGTGTGTGTGTGTGTGTGTGTGTGTGTTTCATCTGTGCTGCAAGAGAAACAGGGCTCGACCTAAAAGATACCACATTGCCAGGAGTATAACATATGATTGTCGTGCTCTAAAGACAATCTCCATTTCGCACTAGGAAATCACGTGTGATATTACTGATGGCTTATGCAACTTCTCCTGGTTAATGATATCTCTAAACTGTCCATAGTTAACACCACAACAGAAGGTGCTCCTCCTGGTTTGCAAACCAGGTAACCTGAATATGTGACTTGTGTTTTCAGAAGGCTTATAAATTTGCACTGAAAGATGTGTGTTTGTAGAATATACCTTGGTTACATGCATGCTCCTTTTTGCAGTGTAATGTCATTCATGCAGTTCTGCCACAGATCTTCAGAAAGAACATATTTTTTCTCTCCTTATGGGAAGAACTAGATAATCCTCATCTCATGATTAGTGCTGAAGGTGCAGGGTCTGCAGTCTAAAGCCAGGTGAGTTTTGGTGAAATAGTCACTTAAAACTGGTCAAACTCCCACAGAGTAGGAACTTACAGGAAAGAAGTTAAGTTTATCTTGGTGTTAAAAAGCTAGTGCAGTTAAAATAAGAACCTAACCTTTCATTTGGAAAACAAGATTCAGTTGCTTCTGCTACAGCCACCCCATTTCTGTCATGCTTAGTGCTCTGGGGTTGTGCACTTCAATATGCCCTGGAGACCTAGCAACAAACCCTTTGGCATGTTGAAATGAGCTGGAGCCCTACACTTTATGACCCAGAGGATGTACACCCCTCTGCAGCCTTCAGAGCAAGTCCTTGGGGTAAGCCTTGGTGTCCTCCAGAGCTGGAAGGATTATATCATCCCATACCTGAACATAGCCATGTACCCCAGTTAACTGGCTTTGCTTCTCCGGCTCAGAGGGGACCCAAAACATGTACCAAGCATGTGTGGACATCTCAGCCTTTGACAGTACTCTTGCCACACTTTTGCAGTCACGTTTTCCATTCTTACCTTTCATAATGGGGTAGAGAAGGGAGGTCCTACTCAGCCTAGCAGCTGATAGCCACAGCTTGGCCAAGTGCAGCAGAATCACTGAGATGGGAAGACAGGGACTTGGTCACCTTGAAAGAAGCTGACAGGATAGAGCTACCTCCTTCCCCCCAGGGTAGCTCTGAGCAAATTTGCAAAAGGAAGGCAAGTCCTGTGAGGGTCACTAGTGTCTCTTATAAAATCTCCAGGCATTCCCTGTAAAAGTCACCCCACTCCTTCCCCAGCTCCCCCTGAAGACAAATGTCCCATCCACTCTCCTTTTACTTTGAAAGAGGCCCAATGTTTGGTCCCAGCTAATAAAGCTGTAGAAAGTGAGGCACTGACCCCACCGGAGGCAAATCAATAGCAGCAGGGCCCCTGGGTATTGTGTTCTTTAAAATATGCCATTTGAAATGCAGATTTTCCCTGCCTGGGCTGGGGCCACAAAGCACTAATCAGAAAGGCAGCAGCCTTATTATCTCAGACTGGTCCAAGGGGATAGAGAGGAGCTTTTCAGCTTCCTCAGCTGAAAGGATGTATTTCCTTTTGCTTCTCTTCCTTAGCATGATCTATACCTCAGCATTTAGAGCTTTTTCCCATCCAGTTTTAAAGATTAATTCCCTCTTTCCTCCAACCTGGACTTTACTATTTCTCAAATATTTAACTTCTCAGGAGACCAAGAGGTTTTAACAAACTGGTTCATGCCAATGGACAGCTCCTCAAGAGCTAAAAACCTGCAGTCCTCATCCTAATACTGGAGAAATGATGGAGCAGCTGGGGAAGCACTGATAAGGCCATTCAAAGCATGGAAAGGTGTAGTTGTCATGGATCGTCATCAGAGAGAGATGGGAGGATTTATCTCACACACTTTTTTGCTACCTCAGGTTGAGGTGGTTAAACTTCAGGCATCTCTGCCACCGGTGAGTAGATAGATACATCCAACAGGCTTATCCACTCTATCCTAGCACGGAAGATTAAGACAAAAATCAGAAAGGGGTGAAGTTTTGCGGCAGAGCTGTACCAACGCAAAAGCTTGCTGATGCACAGCTCCTTCTCCACATCTTGCATCAGGACAGATGCATGCCTGACTCCGATGAGCATCAGCTGAGGAGCACCAGTGTTGCATTAACCGTACAACACAAACGTGGCACTTACTGCCAGTTTTCCTCCCAGAAGTGGTTTCTAAGTGGCCACTGGGAGTCTAGTGGTGTGGGGTGAGGGCATGTGAGGGCTCCACATGTGGCAGCTGCCACACGAAGAATATCCTTTTCTCACAGGAGGAATAGTTATATGGAGAGATGAAGAAACCTTCTCAAAGCCAAAACTCCTGCTAGAAATAGGACAAGGATGTTACTGCTTGTTTTCCCCAGCCCCCAAAAGAACTGCATGTGAAACTGAAGAAAGAGGAGAAAGAAGGATCATTTCTGATGATCCTTTTGAAATAGCATGATCATTACCCTTGCAGAAAGCTTACTCTGAATGAGCTGATGTCCTTCTCATTTTTTGAGTGTTATTTTCTATCCTTGTCTATTATATGTTTTTCTTTGACTTTTCATATTCTTCATTCAGTAATAATAATAAAAATAACAACAACATCCCACACTTCCCACCTCTAACAATTTATATAACCACTTAGCTAATTAATCCTCACAGAATCCCAGCTATAGAAGGAGGTAGGTAAGTGATCAATCAAGCAGTAAAAGGACTCATATTTGGTAAAATCACCAAACTGATGGATTCATGTCTGTTTTACTTAACTGGCCATTGGGAAATATAAGCAAAAATATCTCCCACACCTTCAAGCAAACAAAAGATATTCTGTAAAAAAATCGTAATGGTTTTTCAGATATTTTTTAATGTCTTTGGGAAACAGAATTTTCTGCTTTAAAAATAATATTTAAAGTTAATATTTTTAAGAAACTAAACAAATGAGGGACACATGGATTCATGTGTCTTAGTGTCTTTGTGAAGCCTGATACACAATAGTTTAGATTTCTAAGTTCCTGAGACCTCTGGAAAAATATAAAAAGCTACGAAAAAAATAAAAGGTATAAAAAATCCAAACCTGAGTGTTCATTATTTCTGAATTACCAGGGAGCTCACGATCAGAAATATGGTATCAGCCTTGCTGCAGAGTATTATGGCTTCAAAATAACTTCCTCTTCTGGAACGGATCAGAACAAGTGATTTGCATAACAGGTAGTATACTGTCCCATTTTGGTCGTTTAAATATAATAGCTATGATATGCATAAGACATATTGAGTAAATTTTCCCTGATTTCATAGGGCTAGCTGGATATTTTTAAGTATCTTTCCAAAATAATTTCACAGTATGAATTGAAAAAATATTGGAAGAAGCGATTCTTCCCTTCAGCTTTACCAGAAATATCCTTTCATCTCCACAGGAGCTGGGACAGGGAAGCAGAGGGGGGCACTGGGGCTTTTATGGTCAGCATGGTGGTTGCTTCTGCTCTAGCTTCCCAAGGTGACCACTTAGGATGATGAGTGAGATCTTTCTTGTGCTGGATGTTCCCATATTTGTTGCAGTTATTGTCTACAGTTCACAAACTGCAGCCATTTGTACTTTTTCAGTGCGGGGATTTACTGATGGGAAAGGACTTGCTCCAGGCCAGAGAGCAAATGTTACCACTGCCTACGTTGCCTCTGTACCCATCTGTCCATTTTTACTCACTACCTTTACGCCTGTCCCCTGCTGCAGGATGCAATCAGTCCACAGCTGGAATGTGGCCAGGAGACCACGGCTAACACTCCCACCCCATTTTTTATGCAAACTTGATTTATGACTTTGATCTTATTTTAAATAATTTAAAAATTAAATAATTTATACAGTATCTGTGACTTTCCAAGGCTCCTTTCTTTGTTCTTGCTTTGCTGTTCTGCATTTTCCTATCTTCCCAACCCTTTTTGATCTGTGCACATTTCCTTTTCTGCATGGTGGGGCAGCAGCGGCATGAGGCAGCAGCTAACTACTTGCCACTTTCTTCATAGATGGAAGACCTGCAAGAACTTTTGCCACTGTTGCTTATTTGGACCAGGACTATACTATCACCATTCATAATCTGGATTGATTTTTACGGCCTGTGATTTTGGCCTTGGCCACCCCACTTACGAGGGTCTGAGAAGATGTGCTGCTCTGAGCTGGAGTGTGTGCCTCCAGGTTCATTCTCTACTGGCAGCAAATCAAGGGTAGTACCACTTAACATCAGTCTCCTTCTATCCAGGCTGTGTTCAGATCTATACCTCAAGCTGGCTGTAACTGAGACTGCAGAAACAGCTATCAATACCCAGCTGATGTACATTCACAGCAACCTGACAACAAAAAGGGCTGGTGACCTGTATATGTGAACCAAAATAAATAATAGCCCACTAGAAGGGGTAGTTAAATGAGTATGGGAAAATAGTGCTGAAAAGGAAAAAAAAACACTAAACCAATCCAAAAACCCTGAAACAAATTAGTATAGGGGCTCTGGGAGCTTTAGGGAGCCATGAAACCTGGCTTGCCTTAAGCTGCATACAAAAGAGGTGAGATGGGTCTGATGTGACTTTCTGTGTCACTGAAACAGCACACGGAGTTGGTGCCAAGCTCTGTCTGGTGTGCTTGCAGGTGGCACATGAGGAGGGGAGGTAAAACCACACACTGAGGAGAGCTCCCTTTGCTTCCTGACTTTTGTTTTACCTCTAGATCTGAGTCCATATGGCTGCTGAACCTAAGGACTCTTTGCTTAGCTGATGTGATGCCGCTGCTGCTCTCAAGGTTAAAGTTGCTGAAGCTGAGGTTGAGTGGCTTGGCAGCTAGCAGCAGCAGGGAATGAACTGTGACATGGCCATTTGCTGAGCTGCAAAGGAGGTAACTTAAAGAGGAGCTGGGGCCCAAAGCAGGCCTGGTGGCAACACTAACAACTATCAGTCAAACACTGATGGATGGAGACCCTTACTACCCCTCACTGCTGCTGCTGGTTTGCAAATCCATGGCTGCCTACCAGTCTCTCAAACAGCTCCACTATGTGGGTTTCTGCTGCACTAGTTGATGCATGAAGACCTTTTCCAGGAACTAATCCAGTGCTGGTGATGTGCATTATGCCTCTCTGGGGGAGAGTCAACAAGAAAATGCTGCCTATGGGACTTGGCAGCCTTCTCCATGGGGACGGACCATTAGAAACTCTCATGGGATTGCTTGAGATCTCTTATACGGAGACCTCAGTCAAGCTTAGACTGCAGGAGAATAGCTGGGAGGACAGGTTATGAGTACAAATCGGAGAACCTAGTGCCTCATGCTAGTCTTGGCCTTACTACTAAGCACTGAGGCAGCTCCTAAACTTGTGTCGCTGTCATACCACATGGAGAGACAGCACAAGAGAGAGCTGTGTCCCTGAGGGAGAAGGGAAAATAAATAAATCTGATCACCAGCTTTATTTGGACATGAGGAAATGAAACCACAGGGTCAAACAATTCACCCAAGGTCACACAAGTTGCTGGTGGCAGTGGCATCAGCTGTCATCACTGCCCTGCTCTTGATGTTTCACCTTCCCTCTTCTTGACTTGCCTTAGCTCTTCAACTTCAGTTCAGGCTGAATAAAACTGCTCCCCCCCCCCCTCCCCCCCCCCGTTCCCCTATCGATCCCTTCATCTCCTGCTGGCATTTGTGAGGTGCCAATCACCCTGATATCTAAGAGCCAGCAGTCCAGGTTGGATTAATCGGGACCAAGGAAACGTCACAGAGCCACGGCGCTCCCTTCCTTCTCTTTTGTGTGAGACTGTGAGATGAAGTAGATAGGGAGGCTGATTGAGAGACAGCATCCGAGCACACTCTGGGTGTACAGGCACCACACGGAAATGTGATCCCATCATTTAGACAGCTCTGAAGTCCCCAGGGTAATTGATGTCATCAGCTTGTCATATCCAATGGGTCAAGATCTAAAACTTATTCTTTCTTCCTTATTAGCATATTTACCAGAAGAAAAAAAAGAAAAAAGGGAGGATGGGTCCAATTCTGCTTCCACAGAAATCAGGAAAAATATTCATTAGTTTCCAGTGGAATGAAAGCAGACACAGGAACTGCTTTCACTCTTTCTTCAGTAATAAATCCTCACTCAAGCACCTACCCTCATAATGTCCTGTGCTATCTGGTGAGAAATAAATGGAGGGTGTAAAGGTGCAGGCTGCATCCTCTTTTATATCAGTATTACACTAGATTAGCAATTAGATTAAAAATAATGCAAAAAGGTTTTGGACCAGAGCATCAGGACAGTGATGCTTTTACCACTCTCCTGATCAGTACCTGTAGTGTAACACTGGAGCCACATCTCCTGCCTGACAAACTCTGTAGATATTTGTCCTGAGCTGCCTGTGGGTTTCATCCTGCTAGTTCCTTTGTAACATGGGGGCACAGATACTGCATCCCTCTGCCAGGCTGCTGGCCACTGACCTGGGCTCAGCTGTGATTTACCCTCTCTTATCCTCTTCCTGCAGCTTTCTCTGGCTAGGAGGACCGTTAAAACAGCCAGGCTGGAGAGGGAGAACTCTTCTATCATGTGAGGAGGGGAGCAGAGGACAAAGGAAGAGGTAAAGTCCTTGTGAACAAAAATAAAGAAGGCAAAATGAAAGGAAAAACAGAATTTGTCTAGTAGGGAGAGAATAGAGTGCAGTATAGCACCAGAAGGTGCAGGTGGGAGAAGAACAGGCACTGCTGTAGAGCTCTGTAGCATGTCCTCAGGACTCTACACAGCACACTCAAAGGTTCGGTTGTACAAAGTGTTCAGTGAGGCACAGGACACTCAGCCAAGGCCCTCAAGTTAAAACCAGATCATGTGGATGTGATGGGAAATCTATGCTGCCAACACAACAGAAAGAAATATGTAAGCAGGAAAGCAGAGCCTTGCAGTCAGTGTGCTGGAAAGGAGCACAGGTACACTGGAGTGTGATTCCTGAGCTGGCCCTAAGACAAGGCATGTGGTCTCTGTCATTCAGGAAGGTGTCACTCTGGAAAATGGGATTAATGGCATTTCCCTCCTGCACACAAATCTAGCAGAGTACAAGAGCGACACATGACGCACTGTCACTGCCTGCAAATCTGCTCCAGAGAAGGCAGCCAAAGTCACCTGGCAATGTTGTGTCTGCCTGCTTGCAGAGATCACCTCTACTTTCCTCTTCAGACAGTTCTGACATAGGGCAAAGAATTAAGATAAGCCGAATCCAGGCCTATTTTATCCAAATCTTCAAAGGCTCATTGTGTTTGGATTTGACAGCAATGGCTTATGCCCCATAGGAAGCAACTTGCATAGGTTTTCAAATGATCACAGAGTGGTTACTGCGAGAATTACCTATTGCACCTCTGAGACTTGTCTTCGAGATGCCCTTATCTGGCCTTGATGACATGGCTTCGTATTCTCCCATCATGTAACCAATTTAAAGAAGAAATCTCTGTCTCCTCTGCTCAGTTGTTCCTTTGATCCTGTGCTTTTGTGCAGTTCTACGTGCTATTCATAGAATCATAGAATCATAGAGTCATAGAATCATAAAATTATAGCATTGTTTGGGTTGGAAATGACCTAAAGATCATTCATGGACAGGGACACCTTCCACTAGAGCAGGTTGCTTCAAGTCCAGCCCAACCTGGCCTTGGACAATTCCAGTGATGGGGCATTCACAACTTCCTCAGGCAAACTGTGTCAGTGCCCCACCATTCCCGTGAACATGCACAGAGCCAGTGTCTATACTTACTGCCTGTGCATAGGCGCCATATGCTCCAAACTGGATGGCCATGGGGTTGAACATGCCCATTTGTCCTGCCATTTGCTGCATGCGTCTCATTGTACGCTCCTTGTCCGTATCTGCAAACTTCACCACCAGGCTTGAAGAGGCTCCCTGCAGGACACAAAATAAAAAGAGACATGCAAGGGAATTAGCTTGGTACACATATGCCTATGTCTGACACAGATTTAGTAGCATGGGATCCAGCTGAATCTTATCTTTTCCATGCAAACTCTCAGGACTTTTGAATTTGACCTTTGCAATAGGCTGAGAGCATCAGGAAGGAAGTAAAAGACCCGGGAGTGTAAATAACTGAGGTCAGAAGCCTGGTTCCTAGTTTCCTCCAAAATTTGAGTTTCCAGGTTGTCATTAATGTTCTCTCTGCAGAAGTTGTTTCCTTATTCATTCAATCTATAGACAGCCTTTTGGACCAGCAGGCTGCCCTTACTAGAGGATCTGGACTCAATGCAGCAAAATGTAGGAGCTTTTGCTGAATAAATGTTAGGATTTGAGAACTTATCTATTTTGATGGAATATGTTAGCTCAATGTATGCCAGACCACTTGAGCTGGATCACCCCTTGACGCTGGTGTGTCTTGAAGCCCTGATGTCCAATGAGAAATCTGTACCCCTCGGAGACAAGATTCAGTACCCTGAACAGAGTGTACATCTCATCATGAGGCAGCACTTCTTCAGCACTGTTAAACTAGAAGAGGAAAAATAGTACCTGATGGACCTGAGTTTCTTTTCCATAAACAGTAAGAAATAGAGCCTACCACAAAAGAGCCCACATTTAATGCTAAATGTTTCCAGGAGAGCTTTACAATGTTTGGGTTATGTCTGCAGTCAACACAGGTGGAGAACTACAGATGATCATCAGACTTCAGAAGTCTGTGAAAAATACAGACCTTTAGGGAATGAAAAAAATTTCTGTTTTCCCCCAAATGAGATGAAAGGTCAATAACTGCAACTCTAGAATTTCTCAGAGGAGGCTGAGATGGGAAGAAACTGATCTGCTTAGGAAGGAAGGCACCAGCTTCATGGGTTGGCTGATTCCCCATAGTGCAGTCTCCCTGGGGAAGTAGGGTGCAAGGGCGGGGGGATGTGGCAACAGCCCTGACTGCAGTCAGACAGTTGCCTTTGGAGCTGGGCTGCCACCGACCCTGGGGAGATGGGCAGGTGAGCTGTCAGGAGACTGACAAAGAGCAGCTGAAATTACTGCGTTCCCATGGTGCACATCCCTTTTGACACGGTGATGGAAATACAGTCAGTGGGGAAATTGCCGGCTCAGCCTCCGGCTGTGGTGGTAGGGGAAGACCAGGTCCATACTAGAGGAGCTGGTCTGTTGTGGGGCCCTTGTTTTTCTAATGCAGGTGAGATTGCACAGGAGGAGTGTTATTAACTGGCTCACATACACCCCGACATATCTGTAACCAGAAAAACGTCTCAGTGAAAGCAGAGCTGCTCTCCTACAAATTGGGAATAGCGTAGTAAACCACAGCTATGGTTGTACATATATATAAGTCCAAGCTATGCATATTCAATAGCCTCTCCAGATCCTCAGTTATGAATAAAGACTTAAGGAATTAACTTGCTTAAAAAAAACACCCTAAAACAATCTAAGGCTACACAATGAGCAATGTTCCACTGGATTTGCAGGCTGTTCTGGTAGGAAGTGATTTTCATTGGCAAAGAATCTTTTTGACCTGTTTGTCTCTCTGTAATAAATCTATAACCCACTCATACAATCTGGTGAAGAGCAAGCGGCTGAAAGAAGTGCTTCAGGAAAACAAAGGGATGGAGAGATGAATGCTCTATTCAGTGGTGGAAAACAGTCTACAAAAGGTATTACAGGAGAAAAACAGAAAGAGGGTGAGGGGAAGAGAAAAAAACCCCAAACACTTAGCTAAAATTTTCCTGCATTTCATTTAAAGTCTGGGCAACTTGAATTTTTTTTTTTTTAAATCACATGATGTAGTTATTGATCCTTCCCCAAATCACACTCTTAATTGCAGCTCATCGACAAATGAATATTTTAATGCATACATTTCCTGCTAATTATCACCTGGACCAGTCTTTAATTAGATTTCAGCACTCATTTAATTAACCCTGATCCAAGAGACTGTTTGGTAACCTGAATCTAATGATTTAAACCTATTTGCAGCTGTATTGGAGGGAGGCACTGGTCCCCAGCAGATTCAGCTGTTCAGAGCTGCTGTTGTTGCAGAGCAGAGGCTGCATTATGGTGGGCACAATGCGGCATGGAGGATTTTGAAACTGAATAGACTGAGTGGGTATTCATCTCTGCAAACGGGTTTTGAAGAAGTGACCTGCTCTAGTTAGCAGGACTGAAAAGTGTATACAAGTTAGTGTTTTCTTCTGCTTTCTTCCCTTCTGTTTTCTTTCTGTCTCTATTTGCCCTGGAAGTCTTAGTGACAGAGAACTGCCTCAGGAAATTGTTATTTTCTCACACTGTTGAAAATCAAGATATTACTGTAGATGGCATCATGAAAACATGGGTAACTGCCACATGAAGTTCTTGCCCCTGGAGTGTTCTTCTCTCCTGATGTGAGTCGCAGGGACTGCACAGCAGCCATTTGACCTGATGGGATCGAGGACTACTTCTCATGAGATGTTTCTGCTGGGTTGCCTCTCGCAGCAGGACTTCAGACCTCTTTGAACATCACTGTCATATACACAGGGCAGAAAGGCCATTAGCAAATAGAAGAAAGTTAGAGGCCACACTGCAAAGAAAGAGGAGAAAAATGATGTGTTTTTAAGAGTTCTCTGCAATGACGTGCATGTAAGCAGTTAGAGGTATGTATCCAGTAGGGATGCTGCATTGCACTTGAATATGAAGATTGACCTTGGGATTGACACTTTCTGTATGTAGTTCCTCATGTGTACCCTTCTCATGCGGCCTGAAGTAAATCAGGCAGTAAACTCTATCAGATCACCCAGTGCAGGATTTTTAGCAAAGTGCTGTTTACCTGCAGCAGGACAAGACTACTTTCTACTCCAGTGACTGCTACTAATCCACTGGATAGCATTAGAAATAGCCCAGAGTGGGCCAGATTTTCTATGGGATGAAAACTGCAGAGCCATTCATCTGAACTATATATTGTTTCTGTAAGCAGTTAAATGATGGTGTAAATCAGCTGTTGTCTGCTGACAAAGGCAACAGGTCTTGTCTGCTCAGTCATTTATTAGTAATACATAATCTCCCTTTTGCTCTCTCTGGTTGTTAGACTGGACCTTATATTTTGCCAGCCCCCAAGAGAGTCACAGTGGGTGAGTCAATAATGTTTTAAATGTACTTTGAGATTTCTCTGTTAATTCTGCATTTTACTGAGGGAAGGACCTCTTTATTTCTTTACCCTGCAGATCTACAGTTAAAAAAGAGTATCAACAAAGTGAGCATTCCTGCAGGTGCCCCTGCAATAAGTTATTTGGAATTGGCATTTATCTCCTTTCCCATCAAATCAACCTCTTTTTTCAAGTGCTTTGGTATCTACTGATGAAAAGAGTAATATAAGGGCTAAGTATTATTACGCTTTCCCTATTTTCTCTTGGGCCAGCAAGTCTGCTTAACACAACTATCTTGCTTCCTGTCCTACTCCCATGTGTGGTAATGAATTGCTCCCCTTAGACATCAGAGTCACGTGCTCTCTAGGCTGGCAGGGCGAGGGAAAAGATGGAGGAAAAATCACTCTGCACCACATTCACTTTGTAATCCCTAATCAGAGTCCTCTGTGGGAAAAACTAATTTCCCAGCCTGTCTTGATGTGTGAAATAAAGTCATTCTTGAAAACGGGAGCTTGACAGGTCGCTTGTGAAATTTCATATTCAACTAAAAATAAAATATCCATCCATTGATATTTAATTTAAAGGCGAAGGAAAACAAATATTTTGCCTGGTTGTTGGGACTGTTTCCCATTAGTTATGACCTTCCAAATGGAGTGTATACACAAATTAAGCAAAAGCTTTTCAGGAGACCAAATATTACTGCATGGCCTCAGGGAAAGTTGTTTCTCCCTAGAACAATATTCATAGGAAAAGTTTTGTGAAGGTGTTTCCTTGCAAAATATATGCCTGAATTGTCTTTTCCTGTCATCCCTTTAGGTTTCCTCTGACTCAGTAGGCTACTGATCTCTACAACTTCTTACACGTCTTTTTCTTGCAAAATGGCTGAGTCTCGGCCTAATTCAACAAAGCCATTAAACCATGTTTCACTTTAAGCTTAGTGAAAGTCCCTTTGGAGGTAAGCATATAGCTAAGTACTGTATATTTATGCTTACCTATGGTGGTAAGCATACAGTTAAGAACTTTATTGAAAGGTTGTCTCTGTCATACAGGTGGACTTTTATACCTTGGTTATCTCAAATAGAGGCAGTTAAAGGTTTTGGGCCAAAAAATTTTTTAAAGAAGCTTATTATGTTAAAGGTGCAATGAATGAAACTGTTGAGTATAAGAGATCTGGAGGTGCAGATCCTGTTAACTACCTTCCAAAATGTCAGCCATACACACCAGCTAAAATGCTTAAGTGGATAGGTGTTGCTGGATGCTTCCGGTTGGGGCAATCAGACTACCTTCTTAGGTGTCACCACCTGAATGGGATCGCTTGTGGTGGAAATTTTGCCTTAGGACTCCCTTTGCAAGTGCAAAGTGGAACTGAGAGGATGCTGACCTTTGGCAAGCCATTCAGGGTAGCATTTCTACACAGGGATCCTTGGTATTAGTGCCTTAAAGCCAGAGGAGAATTTCTTTGCTTTGGGCTCTGTCAGATCAGGCTATTTGGTGTGATGCCTTTTAAGTCTGAAAACAAAACCAGGTATTTTTTCTGAAATGCCTGTGTAGCTCTACTGAAAATAGGGCTGCTGAATTAACCGGTGGGGGGTTGACCCCAATCTGGGATTTCAGACAAGTGCAAAACAAACTACCGTCCAATTAAAACTGTAGAGCAGAGGGAATTTTAGCTAGGTAGAAATGTAATTACCCATGCTGGAAGATGGCCAGAAGAACAGTACTAACATCCCTCTCCTCTTATGAAATATGCTATGTTTTTCTGTACTCATGGCTTCAATTTCATGTCTCATCTGAAAGATGAGTATGATGGCAGTCACTAGGAGCTATTACCCCTGTACAGTCCTGAGAGCTGGTTTAGACACACTTGAGATGAGAGTGGCAGAGACGGAACAGGGAAAGGAAGTCTTCATCCAGGGCTGGAGTTACAGAACCTTTGATAATGCTGCTCCCTTAGTAGAGGGTATTCTTCATGCAATGTGTAAGCAGAGAGAGTTGCTGCTGGTACTTCCCTTTAGAAGTCTCTGGAGCTGTAATTTATTTGGAGTGGAAGCTTGACTCAGGTTTTACTTGCCCATACACTACTTAGCAGGTGTCTCTTCTCTCTGAGCTAAAGTTATTGCTTTCCACAGGGCAACAGAATCATTGACTCTGGATGGCGTCATACCTAGTTCTAATTAGAAAGAGCTCAATATGTAACCTGGGTATTAGTATGCCCCTCAAATCAAAGCTACACATTCAAACAATCTGAACTTCAAAGCAGAGTTCCTCAAGCAGCCCTGCATTTTCCAGCTCAGTCTATGTATGATAAAAGTCCTCACAGAATCATTCGCCCTCCTTAATGTGTTATGAAATTGAAAATGTTGTTATACCAATAGACTGGAAATTCTTACCTCCTATTTAGGAATGTGAAAGCAATAAATAATTCTTTTGTGTCTGTTTGGAGAAAAACTTACAATCTATAATTAAAAAAAAAAAAGTTACAGGTTTCCCTTATGCAATAGGAGTAACATGACTGGAAGATAAGTTGCGTTCAGTTCTGTATTTACTAAAAATATACTTCCCTTCAAAATATTCTTACAGCAGTGAATGATGACTGAAATAATTTTATTTTTATAAATTACTATTACTATTGAGAAAATGTTTGGTGGCTGCAGCATAGAGCTCCATGAAAGCTAGTGTCTACTTGATCTCTCTTTCTAGTTACAGGCAAGGATGAAAATAAGAGAATTGGAATCATTTCAGAGCCATAAAGTGAATTGTACATTGTCACAGCAAGGAAACATCACAATCAGGTATGGAGCCCCTGATACTTCAGGGCACTGCTCTCATGAGCTTCACTCTTCCTTAGCAGTTCAGAATGAGATGAAAAACCTAAGATGACTTGGAAAGAAACAGATGTTGAGAAAGGGCTGGCAAGCTGAGCAGATACATTTCAACAGTGCATGTGACATAAAGGAACATTTTAGCAGCATTGTGCTCCAAACATGCTGCATATGACTTGTCATCCCAGACCGCTGTCATGCTCTATGACGTGGTGTAAAGTGTGTTGCCTGATTGGCATAGTAAAGAGTGTTTGAATTTTTTGCAGCATATTTAAACTGAAGATCTCCTAGCGCTGCACAGCAAATTAAAGGTTCATTAACGGATAAACGATTCTGCCTGCAGCATGGTATCACTCATGCTTTAGTGCTGTGAAGCAGGTGGTCAGGTGAAGCTGTAAGAGTGTAAACTCAGCAAAGCTCTGCTGGTTTTGGTGGAGCAAGAAGGTGGTTTATGTTGAAGGATCTGCCCTTACTGTATTCCACTCCACCAAGACTGAAACGTGTATCCCTGCTGCTAAGCTAAGACTTTCCTGTGAGCACCACACAGACCTTGGGAATGGGAAGTCAAGCATATTCATCTACCTGATTTCACTTGCCAGGGGATATCTGAGGCAAAGATATTAGTGTCCGGTAGGTTGTTTTGAATTTGTAGACTGTGGACTTCAACTGAGGGTATTCTCTGAAAGATGATCTTAATACTTGTACTTTCAAAACTTGTTTTGACTTTTGCAAAACTCGTTTTGATAATCACTTAATGTTGTCTGTATTCTAGATAGAGGTAGCAATCTACCTGTTACTGAGGTCTCTCTGTTTTCCTTACAATATATGTTATCAATCCAGATGACACACTTGAGGAAGCCTGGGAAGGAACGGATTAAAAGGAAACAAACCAAAGTATCCAGAGTGATTTAGTGTTGGTACAGAGCCCACTTAAATCAAAGGGAAGATCTTTGGAGCAAAATATGGAGGAAGGGAAGAGAGAGCAAGAAAGAAGCCCCTAATCTAAGCCCCTAAGATCTAATGCTGACATCCTCGTTCCTGTCTGTGGTGGGGAAAAAGCATGTCCCTGTTAGAGTGAATAGTGATGCCCAGTGAAGGGTGATGCCCTCCAGTAGGGCTGGAACACCCCTGCACTCCTACTAGGCTGGGACTGGTTTATGCCTCTCATGCTTATCGATGTCTCTGGTATCACAGAAAGGTCAGTTCTTGTGAATTATTCTAGCCCTTAGAAGTCCTAATCTTATCCAAATGAGATGAGTGTTGAGTGCAGTGGGCCTTGCAGGGGCTTCTGCTGGCACCAGTACTTGGGCAATGATTGGCAATGGCGCTGTCCTGCTCCCACTTTCTCCTGTCCACCTCCATGACTATTGATTTAGTTCCCAACTTCCCTTGGACTCATAAAGAGACATTACAGTGCCAGTTAAATCCTTTTGTCTAGGCTGAGGCCATGTGCCTCATAAGCAGCTATCCCTCTTATCCCATTTGGAGGCAATGAATACTGCAGTTCAGGGGGATCAAGGAAGCCCTCAGAAGACAGCGACTGAAGCCTGTCACATCCCAATGGTCTCTTTGCTATCTTGCTGGATGCCTGTGTGGCTATGATGTTGTGGCTTGAGAATTAAAGAGCATCTTTGGCGCCAGTATGATTCATACCCCCTGTCAGGCAGCCAGACTGCCTGTATTTCTGTTCTGGGACCCTGAGACATGTGATTTATTAGTTCATTTATGCAACAAGGGAAGAGGCAGGGAACATGGTCTTACGATTTTTTTTAATGGAAAGAATTAAGGGAAATGGGGTAACCCCAGGAAACTGCTGGCTCAAATGTGCTAGAACCTGCTGTCTTTGTGGCAGCAGTTGGGTAGGATGGCCTATAAGCCTTAGTCCCCTTCCATCCAGAACCCACTGACCAAAGGAAAACAAGGCTGAGCTATCAAGAGCCATTGGATTTGATGGAAGAAATTCTTTCAAATTAACACCTAGATATTCACATCCATTGCTTCTTTCATCCCAAAGGATGAAAGAATAACTCATGACTTTCTAAATAGTGTTTCAGTAGCATATTCCGAAAAAATCATTCATTGCTGGAAGGAGGGCCAGTTCTGCTGCTGTTGAGCTAAGAATGGGTTCCTGATGTATTAGTTTTTGATAGAAAGAATGTATGTGCTGTGCCTTAGTCTGAGTTAAACAAGCCAGTCTGTGTGTTACACAAAGGCATTGCATGGAGTGCATGTTCTTAGGAAGCAGAATATCAACAGTGAGGACAAAAAAAAAATGGGTCTGAGTTGGCATCTCTATTCTCTTCCATTAGTTTCTTCAACATCAACAATGTAAAACAAGGACTCAGCCTTCTGCATTAACTTGAGCAGATGGACATGCATTGATGATATTCCGGGGAGCCTTAGACTTTATGATTTTGGGCAAGTAACTTTAGGGCAAATTCAGCTGTAAGGCATGAAGGGCAGTTAGATGCTGGGCTCTAATCAACTTTCACCCAGAATTACCTTTGAAAATCCTCCCTTTATGTTTCTGTGATCATGTAAAACTGAATTTTCATGACTTTATTTCTATTTACTCTAACAGCCTGAGGGGGTAAGCGACTCTATCTCTCTACTGACTGTCACAAGGAGGCTTTTATTAACTGAGAACTTGCACCCATGCTAGAACCTCAATGAGAGTAAATTTTGTTGGTTAATTTATACTCTGAATCATGGCTCGTTTAATGGTTATCTGTTTGTATTACTGGTTTGTCTAAGGTTCTGTTGACGTTACCTGGATATTTTAAAGACAACCTTGGGAAGAGGTGATGGACTGATGGCGTCATGTTTGACCTCCTACGTTTTCTACATTTAAGTAAATACTAAGATTTAGATGCTCAAGTATTTGCTGGTTATGATTTATCTAGTGGGATTAGGAATAAGAATTGCTGTGACTTTGGTTGCCAACTGCATAAATATACTGATTGTGTGTAAGACCAGTTCGTTCCCAGACATTGTGTTGTTGCTTCTTTTGCTTATCTCTTGTGTCTTGTCCCTTAGAGACACACTTGGATGACCTAATTGCCACCATTTGGGGCATCTGTTTTACACCATCAGTTAGTTTAGACAGACATGTGTCTCTATGAGCTCCTAGTCTCTCTCCATTCAATGTAAGAGAAGCATAGATGGTAAGACTATGGACAACCCAGAAGTTTTATGCTTTGATCAATAATTTGACGTAATTTAGCGAGGTCAATCCTGGCCTTTAGCTGGTAAGCTGCTGAGTCTGGGAACTTCCCTGTAAGAGGTTTGCATGGTGGTTAGCACACAGTACTTCCATGTAAGATCAACAATAACCACTGAACTCTACTGTTTCCAACAGTAGCAGGGTGAGAGGAAATCCCCGTCTAAGAGGGTGAAGAGCATGCTCGTGATGAAGTGAGACCTGCAAATATGAAGCTGTGGCTTCCTGAAGATGTGTCTTGCTGCAAGTGGAATATGCTGCAAGTTTTGAACTGGAGTTGAACTCCCTCAACTTTGTGGAAATAACAAACCTTTCTTACGAGCACTAAAGACTGCCATGAGCCTGAAGGGAGAATGGGAGTGTGCAGCTGGATGTGCACGCATATTTGTGAAGAACACAGGAGAGACAAGGAAAGTTTCTCCTATGAAAGAAATGATCTAATTTAAAGCAAGTCCCTCATGGGAAGAGCTGTGACAGAGGCTGCTCTGTTCCTGTTAATTTTCACAGTGCAGCTGTCAGCGGGTCTGTAAATAGTACTCCGCGAAGCCAACACTTCCTATCCACACATCAACCATTCAATTAACAGAAGAACAGAAGAAGGAAATAAAGTGCACCACAGCCTTCTATCACGGCTTTGATGTTTCCCAGCAATTTATGAAAGTGTACACAAATCTAATTACAAGCCCCACTGCTTCCCATTTACATGGAGCTCCTCAAGTTCAGAGCTGTTTATATCAAAATAATTGTTAAAAATACCTCAGCTGATCCATGGCATTGTGGCCCCCCACTCACCGGAGCTGCCACGCTGCTCCTCTCAGGGAGTTTCTGCCGACTCAGCGCTTTGGTGCCAGCCTGCGTGCATCATAACAGCCGCTTCCCGCCGCTCCGCAAGCGAGGCGCCCTGCATACAACTTCATCATGCCCACAAAGGCCTATTTTCCTTCTTTCTTCCACCTGCTCAGAGCTCCTTCTGCAGGCTCTCACTGCTTTCCCTCCCATCCCTAATTCACCTAGATGCTCCTCTGCTGTGTTGACAGGGGGTGAGAACAGCTGCTCAACCAAGATCTGCGATGAGGCCGTGTCTGAAGGCAGCTTTGTGGTGCTTTGCAAAGTTGTAACTGCACCATAGCAATGCACAGCAATAATAACAGCAGTCACAAATTAGAGCTAGGGCTGTTCCCTTTGCCAGGGTGACTGAACGCTCAAGCCAGGAACATGAGAACTGATACCCCGTTTGCCATTAGTTTGGAATAGGGCCACTGCACATGCTGTTCTGCCAACGACGCTTGTTTCCTGGGGTAATTGTTTGATCATTGCATATTTAAGTCACTCCCACCTGGTAAACAGGTGAAAAAATTCCACCAGCTTAATTAATGGCAAAACTTTCTGATGGTATGAGAGGGTAGATAGTGCATTGTATAAGGCAAGAAAAGAATCCTTTCATCTGACTATAATCAAATTTCTCTGGGTATTTTAGTGCTAGTCAGACTTCCAAAGGACATGGTGGGTGGAGGCTGAAAGTCAACCTTCTTCAAAGTGTTGTGTCATTCATACACTCTTAATTAATAAAAAAATATTAGATACAACAATTAGAGATCTAATCAGTCTGTAGCCTAAGAACACTGAGCCATAATTGCATAATTTGATAGAGGTGGCCCCTGAGCAGAGGCTTGAAGTTGGTTTTGTCATTTGTGTTGATAAGAGCTGCACAGAAAAATGTTGAGATGAAAACCCCCAAGTTACCAAAGTTTTGGGTTTTAGACTTTTTTTTTTTTTTTTAAGTTCAGCTAAGTGGAATCTTTCTCTGAAAAGCAGACATCTGTTCAGTGCTTGTATCCAAGTCCTGAATTCCCCTTTCTTTTCACAAAACCAAGGATTCCATTTGAAAAGTAATTTTCATGGAAGATGTTCAGCCAGGCATAGATAGACTTGGGATGTTATTGCCTGGGCGCAGAAGAAATGCTGTGGTTTGACCAAGATGCTGCAGACTTCTACATAAAAAAAGAGGACTTGGCCTGTGTGGTGTTGGAAGCCACTTTACAGGGTTCTGGAGGTCTTAATGCCCTTAAATGTCATGAATTGAAGAAAGATATAGAATGAACGTAGTGCTGAAAATTAGGGTGTTATACAAGTCAACAGTACATCTAACAGATCAGAATTCAGAATACTCAGATGTGGGATGTCTGTTTTCTGAATCCCAAATTGTTTTGCTTGGGCAGCAAGCGCCCAATGTAGGATTTAGTTCCCCTCACACTGGATGTGAAGTTAGGTGTCCACTCTGAGCTGCACAATCAGTTCAGCTCCTTCCATACTCAGCTGGGAGACAGATGCCCCCATGGCTCAGTCAAGCCAATCTCAAACTACATGTTTGAGGTACGTGTGAGGAATCACCATCAGACAAGAGGCCAAGTCAACAGCTTTAATATCTGACTTGTAGGTGGCTAATACCTGCTGGTATAGAGTCACCCGAGGTCTACAGCTTCAGCTCTAGCTGTGGCAGTGACAAGTGCAGCAGAATAATTTCAGGGTGGTAAAAGCAATTGTAGGCTCCGAGACAACTGCAGGAAACAAGTATTTTTAGTTTTAAGAAGTATGGGTCCTTTTTCATTCTAAGTTGCACTTTGGATGAAGAACATTATTTTGGAGCTGCCAGACCACGGGAATCTGACACCTCAAGTTAACTAAAAAGCACATTTCTATTTGGGTTTTGGTATGACAGATTTCAAAATGTATTTCTGTAAAATAGAATTCCTCCAGAGGTATCTATTTCTTTTTATTGATTATAGTAGAAACTTAGACGACAAACACTTAGATGACAACCTCCAACATAGTTCCTTAGCTTCTGGATGTTTCAAATTAGGAGAGATGAGTCCCACCTCAGCTATTCAGTGTAATGTTGTTATTGAGATCTCCAATATAATTAATGAAAGGGACAGGCATGCCCAGAAGGTGATTTAGCTTATCCTAGCACAGACGGATAAAGGGAAGAATGCACAAATATATAGAAATGTCTCTCTCTCTTTCCTTTTGTAGGAATGCTAGATGATAACTAGAATATATTACAAACTTTTAGACTGTTAAAGGTAAATCAGATGAATCACATTCTTCACTTCTCACCTGTGTGCAGAAAAAGTAGATAAACAATAGTGTTCTTCCCCTTCCAGGAGTCAATTCATAACAAAAGAGTTTCTGAAGTGCCACAGTGGGGGAGACAGTGAGAAAGATGCAACAGTAGCATAGTTTTTAACCCTGTGTACATTCTGGGTACAGGATAAAGGATACTGTGATTTAGGAATGCATGACGACATGTAGAGCAGAGTTTATTCTGTGTGGGTAGATGGGCAAGTCCATATCTTAGATGCTTTAGATGTGCTTTACAGAACAACTCTTCAACATCTGGCTGATGCTTATCTATGAAGACATGGAGAAAAAGAGAAAACCAAGATGAAGATGATGTCTAGATAGGAGCATGACTGACAGGTAGGATGATAATGTTGTCCACATTGTTTGAGAATGGAGGCAGAGGAGAGAGGAGAGAAGCCTGATCTGACAGCTAGACGTTCATTAGGGGATGCTGGAAAGACAGGCCAAGATTTTAGTTTGGTCAGGAGTCAGTCTTGCAGCAGAGAAGTTGGATCTGCAAGCTGTCACTACAGAACAGTAGCTGAATTTGTATTGGCAGACAAGGCTGCTAGGGGTATGGCTTCGATGAAGAAGGGAAAAGAATCACGTGAAGAGACCTGTATAAACAGGCCCCCATATTGTTGCGGAAGAGAGACAGAAGGTGACAGAGTGGCCAAGCTAAAAGTAAAAGTTATTATAAATAGATGCAAAAGTACATTATGATCTCTCATAAAGGAGGACATGGAGGTCATGTGAAACACTATTATAAAGCTGATGAGTTGATAGGCAATATGATTAAAAAAAAAAAACAAACCAAAAGCTCTTTTGGCAGGCAGGTACTGAAGGAACTTTGGGCCTGCTCAAAAGCAAGGGGTTTGGGGAAAGTTATATTTAAAATTAACTGGTTGTGTGAAAATTGTAAAGCTGCAGATCTGTTTGGTCGGGCCTTAGGAGAAACAAATGCCTTACATAGAGAAGTGGTCTTGTGATGGATGGTGGTCAGGCACCTGTCCAAGGAAAGGTTAATTAAAAAAAGAAAAACAACCCCCAAAAAAACTTTCACAAAAGAAAGTTGCCTTTTGAAACTATTAGGCAACATATGTTGTGTGAACAGGAAGTCACAGTAGAGCAATAATCCTGACAGCTGTGGAGAAACAGGAGTCTGCCGCAGGAACGAACGGCTCGAGACCTGACAAGAATGATGATGGATGCCCCGTTGGTAGTACACAAGGACACAGCAAGAGACGTTTAAATTGGCTGAACCACAGGAACAACTCTGAGTTGGCATCGCAGCCGGACAAATGAGGCCAGTCCTAATGGTGAGAGAAATGGGAGGGGGGACTGAAGGAAGATGGCAGCAATGCACCCCTCCTTTCCAAGGACGAGGGCTACATCGCCATCTCACCACGAGGTGGCTGCATTTCCCTGTGAACATTTAAGCCCTGAAAGAAGCTGTATACCCTGAAGCACCATGAAAATGAGAATGGGAGCGGAGATCTGCAGGATATGGCCCATCTCATTCAAAACGACTGAGAAATTCCGAGGTTCTGTGAAAAAAAAGCAAACCTGTGTTCCAAATCTTGATCAAGTGGTGGTCATTCAACAAGTCCTCACTAGTCTGCTGAACTGTGGTAACTGCCCATGCGCTTGAATGCAGTTCATGGGACATACAAGGTAACACCACATAACGGAGATTATAATGAAGAGGATGAACTTAATTTTCTAGTTGCTTCTCCTGTAAACTAAGAGTAGGTTTGTGGACTTTCTACAAATTCCACAATTTCCATGAATTGCTGAGGTTCAGCCAATTCATGGGAACTTGTCAAGCCATGGGAACTTGATTGTGAGCCTGGGATGTGTGTCTGGTAAAGAGTTAAATTGTGATACTTTTTTCAGATGCTCATATTAGTTATTCATGAACATTTCTATAGAGGTATTTCAGCCAAATAAGTCAACAGTAAAAATGGTGCCATAAGAACCCGACCCATGAAATGGCCAAATTCTTCACAGTTTTGCACATTCTAAGCTCAGTTGGTATCAGCAGGATTAAACAGAAATTTGCTCCCAAGTTGTTGAGAAACGTTTTGTTTTTTGTTTTTTTTTTTTTTTTTCTTATGTAAAATGTGCTGAAAGTAGGATGGATAAGAGCTGGGGAACAATAAGGATATTTTGGGTACCCTACATCTAGATAAAATCTTCAGCTCTTTCTGGGTATTGTCTGATTTACCCTGTCTTCCTGTCACTTCTGTCAGAGGAGTTTGCAAGACTTTTGGAACAAAGACTGGCTTTTTCTTACTCTTTTTTTGTGGTACCACACCCTGTGGAACTCCAGTTCCTTATCTGCCTTTATAGACACCCCTACTTTGTGTCCAAGTCTGAAAGAAAGTCATTAAAAGCACCTCTTTGAACTGTCTCAGGGAAGATGCCCATTACATTTCATTATGAGATGTCAACATCAAGCTCAACATCTTGGTTCTATTGGAAAGAATCTTTCAGAAAGAGAAACCTAAAGGTATCGCAATACTTCCAAAAATTGAGACCCCTATCATTAAGGAGATCTTTTCAGTACTATCAATGGTAAATATGTGCTATTTTTAAACAGATTTGTCTAAGATGGGGTTCAAAAAAATGAGATCTTGATGATGTGCTGCATTTAGAAACCTTTTCCCCTGCAAAGAATATTCCATTTTCATCCCTGCAAAGATCTAGAGACAATCTGCCAGGCCCACTTTAATCTTACTTGGATAAATTAATGAATTTACATTAGAGTCTTTTACTGAAAGGGAGATTTTACACTGTTAAATATCCTTTATTGAGTTTTCCTGTGTCTTTTCCAAATTGTCAGCGTGCTTCTTAGTCTTTCATGATTTACACTGTGAATAATTAATAATAAAAATAATATACTATTATAATAAACCAAAACATATTGCACCAGATTGCCCTTCTAGCTGACAGTGGCTTGTCTTAACATTCCTCTGGGTCTGTGTGACAGTGTTTAAAACTCTTTTTGCATAGAAAATGCATCTTCATTTCTACTTTCCTGAAGTATCAGGTTCAAACCACATATTATTAGATATTTGTACAAGTGGAATGATCCCTCAAATGTTTCCTGAAAGATGCATTAGTTAGTCTGACTGTCTTTCAAAAGTTGAATGGAGGGACCACACTTACGCTACACTTTTGTAGTAGCAGTGAGAGGTGCCCATTACTGTGTGGTTTGTCTCTAGCTTCTAGTGAACAACCTGCTGTCTGCTGAATATATTGGCAAAAGGCTGTCTAAGCTTCATGTAGAGGCAGGGATTCTTTGGGAAGGGAGAAAAAGAAGCTCTTAGACAAAGGTTTCTACTTCATCCTTCTGAAACTTGGAATGTTACACTTACACTGAGTTTTACTGAAAGTTTTTGACATCTGTGAACCATATGTCATTTTTTTCTGGTTGTCAAAACTGCAGGTAGCAGAATATAACACCCCTTGGTCTTCTGCACCTATGTGAAACAGTGACATCCTGGCCTTTCCACTGATGAGTTAAGAACACCTAAAGCCCTACATGCCTGAGCTGTTACCCATCCTTCCTGGAAGATGTGCTGCAGAACACAGATAAACCAGCCCTCCTCCATCAGGCCACAGGGAAGCAAATACTGGACCAATCCTCACTTGCCCGTGTCACAGAGCTACTCACCGGCATTGTCTGGCTGCCATGCAAGGCATTGATGGCTGCTTGGGCCTCTGCATGTGAAGAGTATTTCACAAATGCACACCCTGGAAGAAGAAATAGAAGAACATAAGAAAAGTTGCATGGGTACCATGACAGTCCACCTAGCTGGATGTCCTGACCTCAGAACTGGCAAATAAAGGTGGTAGTGGAGAAAGTATAACAAGTTAATGTGCTCCTGGTTATTCTTTTCCAAAGTCCAGTCATCAGCAGCCTGAGAACCTCTTAAGGCAAAGCTCCATCCAGAATTCCCACACTTTGTGTAATGGGCACTGATGGAGACAAACTTAGCAAGTACATTTTGAAGCCACTTATGTTTTGACCTCTGCAGGTTCCCATGGCACATTGCTGCACAATTTTACCACTTACTGTGTGAAAATGAGTTTTATTTATATTGGACTTAATGTTAAATGCTTCTCCCTCTGGGGTTGTGAGAAACAGTAAAGAAGTGTATAAAAGTTATCAGAAAGCTAAACATACTTGTTGCAAACAAACACAAGTCAAATATACAGAAGTCATTCAGGTTACTCCAGACCCACAAGGTACCTTATCATACCACTGTCTGGTAAATAGCCTGTTTTGGTCATAGTTTGTTTTGGCTCCAAGCAGCTTTTGTCTGACATAGTCTAAAAGCTTCTAATGAGACAGAGGGATGAAAGATCTGTATGTGATGATTATCAGCTCAGCAGCACCAAAATTTGAATCTTAGACTTTCATAGCTGCAGAGCCAGTGCTTGTATAGGTGCTCTCCTCTGGACATTAGAGAAACGTAGGCAGTGCATCCCCAGCCTTCATTGCCACGTGAGGACTTTCATACCAAACTCTTACGTAAGGTTTTAGGGCAGAAAGATGCTTTTAGGAATACATGCCAGTGTGCAGAAATGATCAACACTTCAAAGGGTCACATGCACCACTAGAGTGGGGGAAAGTATTGCTAACACTCTTAGCTACAAGCAAACTGACTCAGAGAGAGGAAGAGTAATTTCCATATGCTAAGGCGGTTTTTGGAGCAGATTGGGAGAGATCTGAGAAGTTCTGGCTTCCATCCCCTTCTATTACTACTAAAGATGTTTGAGCTTTTAATCAATTTGTGAAGCCCTAGCTATTTCCCTGAAGGGGTGCAGATCACTGCACAGGGAGTGGCAGTCCTAACAATGGGACAGCTCTCCTTTATCCTCTTTGCAGACTCTTTAGAAAGTCCACACACACCTCTCAGAACCATACAGTGCGGGGTAAAAGCTGAAGCATTAGAACACCCCATTTGCAAATATGAAGAATGAACACCAAAGGTCCCCAACATCATCACTGCAGACTGAGAGAAGTGAGATTGATAAAAGCAGCTATCACCCCTTCTAAAAATAAGCAGACATAGGAAATTAGCTTACAGTTAGGAGCCCTTCACATTGCATTACTCTCTCAGCACTGTGCTCAGACTGCATTTCAGGAAAAGCACAATGATTGTTGCTAATAGTTGGATCTAATTTATAAGGAGCTGAGAGGAGACAATCATGAGAAAATGAGATAGATAAACTTCAGCTGGAAACAATAGGGATCAATTATGACATAATCTCAGCCCAGCATTCCCCGCTCCTGAGATACTGTGCCTTCCTCTTCATTAATCAGAGATAATCCAGAATTAGGGTGTTTAATTATTTGCAGAGATTCTTTTATACTTTCTGCCTCTAAAAAGAAGATGCTGATTAGCAAATATACAAAAGCTTTCCAGCTCCAGTCACCCATTGCATTTAGGGCAGGATTTTTGGCTGCAGTGTTGCTGTCATGCTGAAAGCTTCACTCTCTTCAGGTGGAATTCATCCCTGTGCTGAGGAACCTGGCAGATCAGCGGAGCTGGATAAAGGTGGGAATAAAAGGAGTAGAAGGCATTTATCTTTTTTAATAGCCAAGATGTTAATGATCTCCCTCCTACTGCTGCCAGTAGGTTTTGAGGTAGCTGGACAAAGGAAGATTCAGCTTTTACTGGTGAATGGTGGCAAGTTAATAACAGAGATCCCAACTTTTTTTTTGTCCTTTTGTTTGTGTGTTCAGTGTGATGGCTTCTGTACACAACACCAGATGTGCACAGAATCTTCTTCCTTCCCACTGACTACAGGACTCATGAGCCATGGGACATGAGGCATGCTACTCTCTTCAGAAAAATCGTTTCTCTTTTTCAGGAGCATCTCTGACCTTTGAAGGGGTTTTGACACACAGATATATAACCTGTGTGGAACAGGGACATAGATGTGCCTAAGTTTTTTTTGTTTCCTTACTTCCAGATTATAGAGCTGGAAGGGCTGTTCTTACTGTCTTGTCAGCTCGGACGAGACTGCAGAGTCAGGGCCTAAGGTAATAATTGCAGAGGGTGTTAAGACTCCTCGTGTGGAACTTCTGGGAAAATCTTTGCTTTCTGAGTTACTGAACAAGACAACTGCTGAATAGAGGGAAAAAAAAGGGTGGTTGGGGGAAGATGCTATGCAGACAGCAGCAATGCAGTCCCTGCAGGTCCTGCTGGCTTGCTCTACTGGATCCACTTCAGCTTCCCTACCTGAGGACTCCTTCACAGGATGGTTGGATGGGATTGAGGTCTATGGGATCTGAATTATCTCTGGCACTTAGACAGTCTGTTAAGATATTAATTTAGGTAGAACTTAAGCCTTACGGGCTTTACACAAAATAAGTAGCTGACAAGCCATGTGTGTCACATATTGGTTTCTAGCAGATGGAAAACATTACAGACTGGGAATAACTTTGTGGGAGATGTGGCTTGCCCGACTGTCTTCTAAGATAAGGGCACTAGCCTTAAGTTTTCTGTTGGATTGACTGCTCCTTGTGTGTGTCTGCGTGTATGTAACTCTGTGTGTGTAAATTAGGAGCTTCACATTCTCAGTAAATAGCACCAGCAAATGGAAGCTGGTAATATTAACTCTGTCAAGGCTCAGTATTGATCCTGAACAGCTCAGTGAAATCCAAGGCTGAGACTGCAGCCCGCTAGCACTAATAATTAAACTGGTTAGCAATATGGAGCTGCCACTCAGATTCAGACTTGTAATGAAATCGTTTAAGATAAAGATAAAAAAAGATAGAGCAAGTATGAATACAACTCTGTGGGTTGGATTTACTTTGAAATCTGTTTCATACAGATCTTAGACTTTATTGCCTTTATTATTACTCTGTTTAACTCCTTTGTCATTAGATTTTGTTCCGTACAATTGTAAGTGGAGGCAGACAGATATACATTTTTGCTCTCCTACAATTTACTGATTTGTTCAGTGAATGAAGTGTTTAACTGCCTGCCGTTGTGATGGTTGGAGGTCTTCTAGTCCAACGTAGCTTACTGCTTTCCAGTGGGGCAGCCCCTGTCTTTGGGTCTCATGGGAACTAAAGTAGCTATCTAATTGAAGGAAGGTGCCCACGGTTTACTTTCAGCCCTTTATATCAGGAAGGCTGAGCTTGGCTGCTGTATCTCAAACAGCTGCCCTGTAATGTTGGTGTGAAGTCTTTTTTGTCCGCCAATGATTTTATGGAACAACAATACCATTTTCCAGTGTATCACTATGATTTGGATTTTTTGCCTTCCCGCTGCAAAAATATGCTGGCTAGTGTTTTCACATGTCAAAATATCCATTGAGATATGAACTGCACCTGCAGAACTGGTCTCTTCTCTGGTGCTGCACATTCCAACACAGCTTATGATATATTATACGCAGATCAATATTTAATGGACACATTGCACTGTAAAGAGGCAAGGGCTTCCTATTCAAATTGAAGTTACTTTATCTAGAGACTGATGGGGGAAAAAAAGACCCTCCTATTCAAGAGAGAAGCCTCATTCTTACACTTTGGCTCTAGCAGAGAATCCTTTGTGCTCTCCAGATAGCAAGTGATGCCAAAAAGTTTAAGGAGGTAAGGTACTTAGTTTTACAATGAAGAATTTGCGTGTTTCACATGGTAAAGGTCTGCTGGGTGTCATATTTAAATAGGCACCTATACCTTTGCAATTGTGATCACCGGTTAGCATGTGTCTATGCAAAGACCAAGAAAAGAGGGGGGAACATCTGGGGGTGGTGGGTGAGAAATAAGCAGAGGTAATGGTTGAGCCATTGAGTCAATATGTAAAACACCAACCCTGGCTTTGTTTAAAGACAGAGCTGCCCTGTTCAACAGGGTGGGGAGAGCACAGCTTGAGTGAAGGTAATGGCATTGTGTTCAGTGTATAAGCTCTGTCCTGCAAGCAAATAATAGCCATCAGTTTGCACATGGCAAGACATAGCTCATAAGGAGCATGTATTTTTAAGTGCAATCAGTTTTTAACTCTCACACAAAAGCAGACAGCAACCAGCAAAGTAATGGCCTCCCTTGGCATATGTGACCATTCCTAACGTAAGAGAGGATTCCTGGCAGCTAGACAGTGACTTTGTCACACCAGAAAATGATATATACCCTGAATGTGGGTCAAGCTTGACACAAGCCATCACCTTACCTTTGCTGTTGCCATCGGGTCCACGAAGGATCGTACACTCCTCGATGTTGCCAAATGCCTCAAATAGCCTGCGCACATCATCTTCTGACTGCTGCTTATTGAGCATGCCCACAAAGAGTTTTCTATCTTCTGGAACAAAATAAAGAGATGCTTACCATATTTCACGAGGGATGTGAAAGCCAAGATGGCTCCGTATTACATGCAAAACAAATAGTGATTTCATTGAGGTGACATGTTTAAGAAGCTGCTAGTCTCTTCAGGTGGCTGGCTTAAAAACCTTAATAGCATTTGACTTTCAATGAATCATAGCGTCATAGAATCATAGAATGGTTAGGGTTGGAAAGGACCTTAAGATCATCAAGTTCCAACCCCCCTGCCATGGGCAGGGACACCTCACTCTAAATCATATCTGAATATCTGAAAATAATTTGGCAATTTAAAAAACAAACAAATAAAACCCTGAAAGATTTACTTATATATAAAATCCCTGCTTCTCAAAATCTAGGCACCAAAGTCTTCCAAATCAGCCTTTTCTGATCAATTTTTACAATCAGCTTGCAGTAACTGAAATGACAACATTGCTCAGACTGCGATCCAAGAGGAATGTGGATAAAGATAGCATATAAGAATAAAGTCCAAATGAAAAATAACATAAGTTAGTAGCCCTCGCAATACTAAATAAGTTGCAGGGAAAAAAAAGCAGATTTAACATAAGCTGTTTATAATCAGGGTATAAATCTGGAAGCCACAGCCTGTAAATGGAGATTTGTCATTCATACCCACTCACAGACATATACATACGAGTTTGGATGAGGTTTTTAATATATTTTTTAAGTTATTTGAAAAAAAAAGTTTTTGAAACATGAAGTAAACTTATATGATTGCTAATATCTGAGATAGTTCAGGCAGGTGGTATTTCATGTCAAAATAAGACATGGTCTGCTAGTAGACAGATAATTGTATTTTGAATGAGGAAGCTCAACGTGACCCAGCTGTGTGTGCTTGCATCCCAGAAAGCCAACTGTATGTTGGGCTGCATCAAAAGGAGTGTGACCAGCATGTCGAGGGAGGTGATTCTGCCCCTCTGTTCTGTTCTCATGATACCCTACTTGAGCACTGTGTGCAGTTCTGCTGTCCTCAACACAAAAGGGACATGGAGCTGTTGGAGCAAGGACAGAGGAGGCCATGGGAATGCTCCGAGGGCTGGAGCAGCTCTGCTCTGGAGCCAGGCTGAAAGACCTGAGCTGGTTCAGCCTGGAGAAGAGAAGGCTGTTTAAGGGGAGACCTTAGGTTTTGTTTCCAGTGCCTAAAGGGGCTACAAAAAGCCTGGAGAGGGACTTTTGACAGGGGCCAGTAGGAACAGGACAAGAGAAAACAGCTTTAACCTGACAGAGGGGAGATTGAGGTGAGCTCTTAGGCAGAAGCTCTTCCCTGTGAGGGTGCTGAGGCACTGGCACAGGGTGCCCCTGGAAGCTGTGGCTGCCCCATCCCTGGCACTGTTCAAGGCCAGGCTGGACAGGAATTGGAGCAACCTGGTCTAGTGGAAGGTGTCTCTGCCTATGGCAGGGGTTGGAACTGGATGAGCTTTAAGGTCCCTTCCAACCCAAACCACTCTATGGTTCTATCGTTTATACTTGGGCTTACACCAATATGGGGATCTTCAGTCCAGAATGAAATACATTAAGAAAATGTTGGTGAAAACAGACTAAACTCATGATTACTAAGCTGGTAGAAAGATTTCAGAAGGCACTGAGTGATGCCTTTATATTAGGCTTATGTTCAGTCGAGTACCATCACAGCAAAAAAAAAAAAAAAAGAAAATTACATATGTTACATTGTGTATGTAAACAGGCCATTTGCACATGATTCGTAAATGTTGTATTTATCATTCATTAAACACTATGTAAATGTGTGAACCAAGATTTTTTTTTTTCAGCTTACAGAGCAGATGTAGCCAATTTGAATAAATACATGTAAATAAATAAATAGTTTGATTTTTAAAAATTTATTTATTTTTAATGCTCATGTCACACTAACGCTTAACAAAACATTAGTTTGCAACAAACCTTTCCTGGCTGACTAATTGGGTGATTTATGTCACTTTTGTTCCCTGAGAAATCATTCATATAAGCAATCTGTCCTGATTCAACTAGTGTGTGCTCAAAATTCCCCTCTCCATGATGCACCTGTAAATTGGAAATGACTTTATAGCCTTGGATGAGGATAATTTTTCATGTAATAGATACTGAGTGAGGATATTAGGAGTTTTCAATCCTGCAGCCAAGTTATGTACATGAATTTAAAGTTTACTGCCCACAGAAAACCGAGTTATGTTGCCTTCATTCTGGCTGCTGAAATGGTAGGAAAAATAGGTTGAGGAGTATACATGTGCATTTTGGTAGGGGAGAAAAACAAGAATAGCCTTGTGATAGACATGTTAAAGGAAGAAATATGCCTACTTTATGCTGGAATTAATTAAGCAAAGGGACTTTCTGAGGTCCTTGTTCACAACACGAAGTTTGGGATTTACTGATGCACAAAGCCCTAACTGACACTGTCTACATTATCCCCTCTCAAAAGAAGGTGCTCTGGATATCTAAAAGCTTTGTTTCCTTGATGGCCAAACTAACCTTCCAAAGAGACTCTCAGAGGTGAGATACAAGCCTTAGAGAAGCAGTTACTGAAACTGAGGGTGGTAACACAGTGTCTTTCAGTGTAGGCTTAGACAAAGCCTTAGAATCATAGAATAGAATCATAGAATAGTTAGGGTTGGAAAGGACCTTCAGATCATCAAGTTCCAACCCCCCTGCAGGGACACCTTGCTCTAACTATATCACCCAAGGCCTCGTCCAACCTGGCCTTGAACACTGCCAGGGATGGAGCATTCACAGCCTCCCTGGGCAACCCATTCCACTGCCTCACCGCCCTAACAGGAAAGAATTTCCTCCTTATATCCAATCTAAACTTCTGCTGTTTAAGTTTTAACCCATTACCCCTTGTCCTACCACTACAGTCCCTAATGAAGAGTCCATCCCCAGCATCCCTATAGGCCCCCTTCAGATACTGGAAGGCTGCTATGAGGTCTCCACACAGCCTTCTCTTCTCCAGGCTATCCAGATCATGGAATGGTCTGGATTGGAAGGAACCTTAGAGCTCATCCAGTTTCCAACCCCTGCCACAGGCAGGAACACCTTCCCCTATAGCCCAAGCTGCTCCACATCCCAGGTTCCTTCACTCACTTCCAAGTGCTGGAATAAGCAAATATCCCCGTGTTTAAGGGCTGGTTTTGTGCTCAGGAGCAGGGAAGAGCAGAGACTGCTGAGAGCTGGCTCCATCCTGCACCCACCACAGAGGCTGCAAAGTCCATCCCGGAGTGCATCCAACACCCAGGAGCAGGGACAAAGGTCTCCTGCAGAGCCCCACAAGCCCCAGGGCTGCACCTCCCAGCACTGGGATCATTTCCCCTCTTCCCTTGGCAGCACCAGCACCGGTTTTCCTCCTCTCCTGCCTGGAGAAGCCCAAACTCTTGTATTAAGGCCACGAAAGAGTTCAATCCAAGCTCTAGTTGTTGTCCACACATTGGAGGAAAACCCACCCAGTAAATGAGACCGGCTGTTCTGGAAAAATGGGAGGATTTTTAGGTATGAGGCAGAGCAGTGGGAACAAACTAGGAACACCAGCAGCAGAAGGTTTTGCCTAGAAAGACTGTGTCTAGTAAATACTTCCAGCACAGGGGAAGCTGTTATATTGTACTTCATACAGTTTTCCCTGTTTCAAATAAGCTGCATCAGCAAAAACACTCCTATAGCTGTGTAACTGTATTTTCACTAGGTTTTTTTTTTTTTTTTTTTGTTAATATAAATGTATCATTAAAAAAAAAAATCACATCCCTCCTCTGTCAGCAAAACTCTCTAGTGTGGAACTGTCCTGAAACTGCCTCGTCTGGTTTAATTTATGCAAAGCTACAACCACGTGTTTTAGGAATCTCTTCATTTTACTTTCTATTTTATTTATTTTATTTTAGGTATTTTATCCCCCTTTTATACATCTCTGCAGGACACTGGGAGTGATGATGCCTTTCTACAGCACTGACTGGCAGTAGATGTGGTTCTTTGTTGAGCTGCCTACAAGGTGGCCATCAGACCACCAGGAACAGGCTCTACCCATGGTGAGGATCACCTTTGCCAGGAGCTGCTGGTCCAGCTGCAATAAAGGAGGGAGCATGAAGAGCGGCCCCATGGCTAGCCAGAGCTCAGCACTGCCTGGACATCACTTCCAGCCCCGTATCCAAATCAGCACCCTGTCTGTCTCCTGAAAACCCATGCCTTGGGTGTCAGGGGAATCGTTTGTCACATCTGCCATCTGAGAAATCTGCACAATCACACACTCAGCTGATAATAAATGAGTCAGTTTAACAAGCTTTTTTGTCTCTGAGAGCTGCTTCTAACAAAGTGCTGCAGTTACCTTCCACATCCCAGCCCTGCCAGGGAGCTCAGCAGTATGTTTTAACAGTGCTCCTCGCACATCTTGGGTGGGAAGAGAGAGGCAAGTATCCAGCAGACTGGACCTTTCAGCACATTCCAGGTCTTGGCTAACGAGTTTATTCTCTAATGGACTTATATAAGCCTTTTACACACTGACTGCTTCCATACACTGCTCTTCCAGGTCCCAAGTAAAAAGCTGACATATCATGGACCAGGTCAACTACTCCTACTTTGTAAATACATCTGAACAAGGCCATGAGATGACAGAATAAAATGATGACAGGATGTGCTGGTGTCAGCAGCAGCCTGAGCAGTGCCACTGCCCTGCAGTGTGGGGACTGAGTGTGGTGTCTAAACCTCTGTTCCACTTTTGTTTTCCCCACGTGGTTATCAGCCTTTCCCCACAACCTGAGTCCATCATGCCTGCTTGGCTCACGGAAACAAGCATGGATGGATATTTCTCTGTGCTGTGGCACCTAGGAAAGCAGAGGAGGCTTTGGCTGGTGCATTACAAGGCCCTCACCATGAGTAAACTGAGGCACTCCGATAATATTGAGAATTAAGTTCATCCCAAGTCTACTTCATTTTGACATAAACAAGCTACAGCAACAAAAGGAGCCAGCACCTCTCTATCCCTCCTAGCAGGGCAGGTAAGTAAAGAAAGGCCACCACAACAGCATATGAGCTCCTAGATGTCACCCCTTGGTGATATTTCCAATACCCCCATGGAACCAAGCTTCCCTCTTCTTGACCAGCAATGGGGGTTTGTACCCATACGAAAAGCTGGCTGCAAGGCACAGTGGTAAGAAATGTAACTTGTCAGGTAAATATACAGCATCTATAAATCTCTCTGCCTGTGTTTATACAAAGCCTCAGCACCTTCCCCAGTGCAAATAGGGGTTAAATTATTCCCTGTTCTATTTGTATTTAAATGTTATGTTTCTATGATAAGTGTAAGGCAGAGGTGTCAGATGGGCCCAGGCGAAGGAGACGGCACGCATGAAAGGTGAAATAATAGAGCATTGCAAACCAAGTGCTGAGAAGAGATGGGAAGGGGGGACATGGGAGTGAGGGGGAGAAGGGGGAGGACGGGCACTAATTAAAGAGACAGAAGGGGCAATGAGATGCAGGATGTTTGACCCTCTGCTGAGCAAGAGGACAAGAACAAGAATCACAGCAATTGTGAAGGGAATGGGGGAAAATTAGGGTCACTCACAGAGAGACATGACACAGGTTTGTGTTTATCCAGATAGCTCTCGCTAATGTATGTGTGTGCACGGGGGTACATTTAGATAAGAGTATATAAATACACTTGTATTCTTGTATTCCTCATGCAAACAAAGAGGTTGAATCCTTGCATCAGGAAAGCGTAAGTTGGCTTTATCATCTAGAACATCGCATCCAAGGCCTTCGAAATAAAGAGGGACAGATCTATCACCTTCATGACCCAGGCTAATCAGGAGGGCAAACCAGAAGATCACTATGGTCTCTTCGAGCCATGAAACCCCTTATTCTAAAGCCAGTGAGTTTCTCTGTTTCATTCTAAGTTCATTGCCAGGGCATCACACATGGTTGGTGTGTGTGCTCATACATGCAAGGGCAAAACTGGTATTTGCATATTTCTGTATGGGAACAACCATCTTCTGTATGCACATGGTATTCAGCAGAGCAGCTCTCTGATGTTACTCGGTGCCTCTGGCTTTCTAAGCTTCAGGACCAGGTTGCTGTATGGCTCTGTTTCAGAAACCAGCTGATAATTAATTCCATTATTTATATAGCTAATAATTATTTGTCCCTGCTGCTATTCCCCTCCTTCCCAAACACTGCTTGCACACACAGTGAGGGACCAGCTGCAGTGCCTCGGTCCAGGCATTGGGAAGGACTTTAAAAGCTTACCTCTTTGGCACCATGACAGAACAAACGAACACTGCAGAGATGTTTTCTGTGTAAGTGTGGGTAAGAAGAAAATGCTGGTGCATAAGACCAAGTAGCATATCTACCATAGAGTATGCAAAAGGCAGAGTCAATCTTCCTTACTCATTATTCTGACTGGTCTTTGGCAGAGAGGGGAGAGGATGCATCACTGAAGGTGTCCATCATAGAATAATGCAGAATCATGGAATGGTTTGGGTTGGGAGGAATCTTTAGAGGTCATATAGTCCAATCCATGCTGCAATGAGCAGGAACATCTTCAATTACATCAGGCTGCTCCGAGCCCTGTGCAATCTGATCCGGAATGTTTCCAGGGATGGGGCATCTCCCAGCTCTCTGGGCAAGCAGTTGGAGTGTTCAGCATTGTCGTGGTAAAGTGTCCTCTTAATATCTAGCCTGAATATAGCTTCTTCCAGTTTAAAACCCTTATCCCTTGTCCTGTCCAGGACAAGGGATTCAGAAGTCTGTCCCTCTTGTTCTTAGAAGCCCCTTGCAAAGATAAGGACTGAAAGGCTGCAGTAAGGTCTCATTGGAGCCTTCTGTTCCTCAGGCTGAACAACCCCAACTCTCTCAGTCTTTCTTCACACAAGGTATTCCACCCCTCTTATAAGTTCTGCAGCCGTTCTCCGAATCCACTCCAACAGGTTCATGTCCCACACTGTAATCAGGAATCTGCCAGAGTCATAGTGGTGGAAAAAAGCTATAAGCCTGGGTTTTTTGGACAATCATGGGCAACATATCCTTCTCAGGCCAAAGAAGAAAGGAAGAGATATAGAGCAGAGGGGTGATCTGCAGGTGTCCCAAACGCTATGAATGTTTGAGTTCTGAACTCAAATCTATAAGCTCAACCTGGATCCCCTCTTCATCCAGAGTGGCTCAGCACCACTCTCAACCTGTGCTAATCAGGTGGATCAATAGGCTAAAAGCAGGGCATTTCCTGGGGCCTGGGCTGCACACTCCTATTGCCATTTTCACAGCAGTCCTACAGCTCCATGATGATGATTACAGCCCTTTCCACAGGGAAAGCGATTAAAAATTCTGTTGTAGTTAATTGTAAATTAGCTAATTATCTTCTCTGTGGTACCTTACTAGAAAATACATGAACCTTGTAAAATGGAGGTGTTTCAAAAATAAGGATGGGGATAAAAAATCCAACAACAACCAAAAAAGCCCAACCCACTCTGGAAACCTACTGCTACCTAACTCCCAACAATGGCAACTGAGCCCCCCTTCTGCCTGCATAGGCTCCTGTTCCCCCCCCTTTTTCACTCCTCCTCCCCATATCAAACAACACCCACAAGGGGCTAATTCTGCTGCAGGCTTTAAAATGTTTGCTGAGTTCACCTGTTCCTTGCAGCTGGGTGTTGTGGGGCATCCCTAATCACATCTTAGCAGGAGTGATTTCTTTGTGCTGATCTCTTCCCCTCCTCCCTCTTCAGTTTGGTTTTACTTAACAGATTCTTTATATCCCATACGTTAGCAGATATGATTGCACAGCTGCTGGTCTCCAACTGCTGGAGACAGAGGCTTTGAGACACCCAGGCTAGGGAGAATAGCAGCTAATCTGAACATCTGTGTGATGGGGACAAGCACAAATGAATATAAGACCAGGTGTGGGAACATAATTCTCTTGCACAAAGAAGGAAGCTTCATCCCACAGGTGCGCTACTCTCCACTGTTACATCTGATAAAGTTTGAAGGATTTCACTTATTTAATCACTTGGCTTCGCTGTAAGCCTCGATTTGGACATGGATCCTGCATACAGAGTGAAAGAACAGCTGTACAATAGACACCAGGTCTAACTCAGTGTGCTGCTTCTGACACTTGCAGATGTCTTGTGGAAAGTCTACAACAGGGGAAGAAATTTCATTAATCCCCTCAGATATTCTCCTAAACCCCAGTGATCTGCAGTTTAGGGACTTACAGAGCCTGTTTGTTTTTCTTCATATGTAATTGTTTTTAAAGTGTCTTTCTTTGATGTAATTGTTCAGTTGTCTGCAGAAACCATGTGAACTGTGAGTATCCACCACATCCTTCAGCAAGACATTCTGCAACTTAATCACGCGTTGAGTTAGGAACCCTTTTCTTTTTGTGTAATTTGAACGTGCTACAAACTATTTTCAGTAGAGAGGCCCTAGACATTCTTTTAGAGAAGAGTGGAAATCACTCCTGATCCAGTTATGGAAGAGTGAACCCATGAGGATAGGCAAGAGCTTGACCAAAGTCTGTACATTTCAGACGGGTGTTTGGGACTCCTGGGTCCCATCTCAAGCAACGCTCTCAAATATTGTGGAAGGCAAAATCACTTTTCCCTCAGAGTGATTTGTTATTCCTTGTACTAGTGAGATGGATGACCATGTAGTTACTGTTATTAAACACTTACAATACATCTCTGCCAAAGAAAGTGGCCTCAATGGAAATATCGGCTACATAAATTAACTAGTGCAAAAGGCAGCCTCAGTTTCCCTATCTGCAAAAAAGAATTATTGGTGCTTACATGAGGCAAAATTAAGCACTGCTGAGGTTCCTTGGTGTTTGCCACAAGCCATGAATACAAGGAGCTCTGGCAGTAATAATGAAAGGTATCTATCAGCCTGGTGCTGATTTGACAATCTGTGGCTGAACCATCTCATGCTTGCTAACAGATCGGAGTGGCTGTAACTTCCACAACATCTTTTTCTTACAGGAGGAGTCCCTGGTGAGGTAGTAAAGGCAGGGTTTATTCTGAATGGAAAACCCTGCTTTTGCAAATGCCAATTACTATAGATCTTGGAGTCATCTTCCAGGAATAAATTTTCATGTCCTGCAGTGGTGTGATCCCTAAGGACAGTGCCACGCTCATTTAGGTGCATGTGGCCATGAGAACACAGGTATTGTTTGCTGTTGACCCTATGAGCATCTGGGAAGATACTTAATGTATTACCAACTGGTTAACCCAATGTCTAAGTTTATACTTTTTAACTAAATGTGTCTGGGCCTATTCTCTACTTTTGGGATCTTCATCTGTACTACAGTCCTACCCTCCTGAGCAAAGACCTGCTTGTCAGAGAACTGGAAATGGTTCTTGGTCTGCATGAACAGATAAACCATGTCTAAAAATTGTTTGGGAGAGCAAGCATGTAAGCAGGATGGATAAGGTGTGAAACTAGGACAAAAAATGGAAGAAGATGTGGAAGGTGGTTCAGACCACGAGGATGAATGCTGTTTGGGCTTGCCTGGGCTGGGCTCCTGTGGTAAGATCTGCTGTCTACCTGCACTGAATTTGAAAAACAACGTTAAACCGACAGCCTCATCTGGACAGTTTAGATGAAAAACCACTTAGGCTTCCTCTGTGCAGACAGGTTATAGAAAAAACTCGGTCAACAGGCCAAGAAAACTCTGCCATGAAGACATAAGCTAAACAATTCTTTTAACTGAAGACTGTTCTTGTGCAGCTGAGAATATTATAACCCCAAGACAAATGTCAGTAGTTCTGACTTGCTGAACTGTGCCGTCACAACTGTCCATTGCCAAGAGATGCTATCCCCTGTGCAGATCATAAATGACAGGTTTTATGGTGTTCAACAGCGAGCTGAGAAAACAACAGGCAACAACCCGCTTTATTAGTAGCCATTGCTTGGATGGTGAGAGCCATCTAAAACCTGATGTCATGCAAAGCAGAAAGATTCTGCCTGATTTGTGCCTGGCAGATCATAATTCTTCCACATTTATTCATTATCTGAAACACCCAACTGGAATATTTTTGAGAACTATTCATGAGGCTACGCTTTTTAGGAAAAGACTCAAGAGTAAAAATCTAATCTTTCTAAATTCAGTGTATAGTCTAATCACTCACTTTCTCTTCACCATCCCTACACAATAAGAATATCTGAATTCAAATCAGCCTTCCAATCATGAGAAAAAGAAAACAAAACCACAAAACCTCTTTCCCTAGATATGAGTAGCCTGTGCTTACAGTTCCCATTTCCTAGGAACAACCCCTGGAAATGTTCATGGGGGAAAAGCACCTAAGGAGACCTAACATTGAAGTGCCTATGTATGAAGCTGTGCTGTAACTAAACTCTGAAGGGTTTCCCAGAAATGCCTGGGCTTCTTCCTCCTGGAAATCTATGGATGTTTCATTGGGCCAAACTTTATGAATTTCCTGAAGAAGAAGGAGGTGAAGGAGAAGACTGTCTTGTACTATCAAATGACACCTCAAATGAACACTGAATCATACTTTTACACTTGTTTTTTTTTGGAGGCAGCTCAGATTTGAATACAACTCCTACTGCCTTTGGTTCTGGGGAATTTAACACATCTTAATTCCTATGTGCAATATCCCTTTTTCACTCTGTAGCCACACAAGGCTGAGGCTGAGCCTGAAGGGCCGTTTGGTTTTCACGCTCACTCAGAGTAAAGCTTAGAAGCTTCTTGACAAACTCCGCAGGGTCAATGGTGTCAAGGCTGGTATGTCAGGCAAATAAGTTTCAGTTCCTAAACTCATCTCACTGGTGACCTGTCAGGGCTTTGAAACCCTTTCCAGGAGCCTAGAAGGCCAGGACATTAATCCATGGTAACACTCCAGCCTTGAGCACCGAGGACTATTGAAACAGCACAGACATGGGCAGGAGGAGGGTGGGAAGGATATATTTTCTCTTGCAGGAGCTGGGACGACATTTCAGATCAAATTAAACTTCAGTTTTTAAAGACTTCAGTGGAGGTAATTGAAACACTTCCTCACAATTGCCTGAACCTAAGTGTTATCTCTCTTTTCCTCTGTATATCATCCCTTTTCCCCCAAGCCTGAGACAGCCCCGCATGGCCACAGCCTCCTTAATATTAAACACGGTGATTAAATGGGATTCGCCAAAAGACAAAGGGCTGAAAACCTGCCAATTGTTAATCCCTCTTTCGCTGTGCTTAAAAATTCCATTTCCTTCATTTGAAGAAAGGGGGGTGGGGGGAAAGAGAATTATACGCCTATGTCTAATTTAAATTCTGGTGTCGCGGGTCCTGTTCCCTTCTCCCTCTCTTGACGTCTGAATATATTCCTTTATTACCATTATTACAGCTTTCTGATTGCATTAAAATTCATCCACACGCTTCTCTCCACATTCCACTTTTCTTTTGCCAGTTTTTTTGCTAATTCCCTTTTTCTCTCCCCCTTCCCTCCCCACTTTCAAATTATACAGAATGTCATTAAAGATCTCCACAAAATGCCTCAACTCCTTTTTCTCTTGCTTTTATAAACTTGCTGGCTTTCTTCCTCCCAATCCCCTTGTCTACAAACAAAGAAAAAGAAGGAGAGGCAAAAGAATAAAATAATAATAAACAAATCCAAGCAGCATGTCTTGTAGGTCTCAATAACACCGTTCCTACATCATACAGCTCCAGGCCTAATGCTCACTTCAGTTATGAAGCTGTATTTCACACAGAAGTTTTGTGTATTATTTGTTTGACGCTTGTACCTGGAATGCTCAGCTGAAATAAAAAGTGGAGTGTGCCAGGCTATATATGTAAGTGTGGAAAGAGGCAGTGATGCTGGTAACCAAGTTTTGTAAGCAGAAGAATAAGGAGGTTGGAACAAAAAGATGATTTCACTCTGCTTTACAGATGAAGACCTGAAATCTTGTAAGGATTTGCCTATGGATATGAGCAGTGGAGCTGGTCATGCAGTGGATATGCCCAGTTGCAGGTTCAAGATAGGAACTTTAATGAGATCTACAAGTTAAACCCTTCAGACATTCTACTGACTGCAAGAAAACATTAAAAGTTATGTTTTTTTCCCCACAGGGCAGATCACCTAAAAAGAAGGTCTATCTTTGCTTAAACCAATCCCACTTTATTTAGGTGTAAGACCCAGTCTGTCAATTTTATAGATAAAAATAAAGGTAAGAATTGGACTCCTCTCCTACATAGAATACCACGTGCCTTATTTAATCTATAAGGTGAAGGAGTGACATAGTGCCAGTGTGATGAGGCTGGGGTGACTGATCCCCCTAAACTGTCCTTGCGACATTCTTACCCCAGCATTAGGATGAAGCTGTTGTTGAGAACTTACATTCATTCTTGCCAGTTCTTCCTGGGGTCCTTAAGTAGGTTTGCTGTTTCTTTTTTATTACTATTTTTATTGCTGTCATTCTTAATTACACTGACGAAATGACTGAAACTGACATGAAAACATAATTTTCTTTCTATGGGAAACACTCATGTCTCAGAAAATGTGCTTCCACTTTTAATTGGAGAGTCCAAAGTTCTTGTGAAATGGAAATTCTTCAGTTGTGAAAGTTACAGGGCATTGTCTCAGAGGAATAAAAATACATTTGTCTTAATAGCCTCAAAACATTAAATATATAAAGCAGAATGGCTGTGGTTGTCAGCCAGACAAAAGAGAGTACATTTTCACACACTTTATGAATAACTGAAAAACGTTTCTGCTATGGGATGTTGCTGAATGTAAAAGTAATAAATTAGCTTCAAGGAGAATGAGACAGATTACTGGTGGTTGTGTCCACTTGCTGCTATTAAACATGAATATCCAGATGCAAAATATATCTAAGTCACTAAAGCTCTGCCTGCTGGAAGCCAGAGGATATTAACGGTATTAAGGGAAGGGTCACTTTATGAAAGGCCTGCTCTTACTCTTTCTAATGGGCACTGCTGGAGCAGAAGATGCAGGACTAGACAAACCTTTGGTCTTACCCAAAATGGAAGCTCTTATGTTCTTAGTGGTTTAATACAATGCAGACTTGAAACAAAATTAATCAAAAAGATCCTGTTAAAATGACAGGTTTGTACCTCCTGAAACGATAACTCAACGCATTAATTTTAAAAAATGTCCCCCGGCAAAAATCTCATTGAAATAGACCCATTCCAGGGGAGCGCTTTGCCTTTTACAAAGCCACACATTCAGCTAGATAACTGTTCCTTTGAAATGCCTTGGCCATCTCAACAAATGACCCAGGAAATGAACAGGTCTGCTTCTGGATGGCACCTGGCAGGATCTGGCTTGACTTATGCACATACTTATTTAGACTATTACCCTAAGGTAGACAGAACATTATATTCCAGTGATGCTACACAAGTGATTGAAATCAACATCAGGGATTCAGGTTAGAGCTGAAGATTATTGAAGTTAATGAAAAAGAGTGCCATGGAGCTGTGGCAGGCTTTGGATCAGACCCTCGATTTGCTGAACTGCTGCTCAGTATGTCACTACTGCTGCTGGGAATTGCAGGCTTTCCCTCATGCAGAACAACATATTACACCTGTGCCAGGGGAGGTCTGGTGAGGATAGAGCAGAAGGACAGCAAGAGCCTGAATGGTGTCAGTCACACCTATGGTGCGTTAAGGTTTGGGGGTCTGTATGCATTTCCCAGATTTGGCCTGTTTTCTTAGCCTACTTTCACCACTCTGCTGGAATAAGGAAAAGAAAAAAAAAAACCCTGTGAAATTTCCAGCAGAGGTAAAGCTCATCCTTGCTCTGAGTGGAAGACTTTCCTGCAAGTATGACCCCAGGTTTTAAAACAGATGTGCAGAGCAGTGAGGGAATGCAGAAAAACTGTGTCCAGACAGTGTGGCCTGAAATACCAGGCAGCAACAGCAACATTGGGGTTGGATGGGTTGCAGTAAAATTTATAACCAAATAACCAACACACTCATGGAATAACCCTCCTTTGGCGAAAACAATATTCAGTACCAACTTGGCTGGAAGTAATGTGTGCTGGGGCAGCAAGAAATTACCCATAAATGTGGATGTCCTGTACCCTCGTCTGCAGCCCCAGAGGCACTTCATCTCTGTATTTGAGCTGGTTTCAAGCTCAAGGGAGACTTGCCTCACTCAGCACACTGAGACAAAGATCTCTTCTCTAGCTGGGGGAAGCGAGACTCCTTTGATGTCACTTAACATCCCCCTGCAAACGTTTTATTGAAGATTATTTCTTCCACCCACCCACCTCCCCAACCCTCAACTCCGGCTGGCTTTAAATGCCACTGTCATTTCCATCCGCTGACAGAGCTCTTTAACTGCTGCGCCAAATGGCATTCGCTAAAACCAACTAATAGAGGGAAATGAGGTTAACCTTTAAGAAAGGTGAAAATGAGCTGGGTGCTATGCTCATTCTAAAGAATAGTTCATAAACAGCCTCCTGCTTCAGAGGCAGTTTACCCCAGTCACTGCCATTGTTGGTAGCTCTGTTTGCAGGTGGTTTCAGGGATGAGGTTTGTCAGGAGAAGGAACAAGACCTCTCTGCTCACATAGTTTACTCAGTTCTTGCCTGACAGGTCTGGGGTGGCAGTCCCATGACTCTTATCTTGGCTGCTGTTGTCTGAACTCACAGCAAAAATGCATTGGCTGTAGTGGATGATTACGACGTAATGGTGACTTGTACCAACAGACGTTTTCTCCACCATTTTCTTCCTTAGCATGCAGGGAATTGGGAGTGGTTTGGGCCAAATCCCTCCCTGTCTATCTATTTGATGAGTTCCTTCTTTTCACTGGTCTTTTTAAGTCTTTCACAACTCAGCCTAACACTGGTACTGCTGGATGGCCCTACACTCTCTGAAGGACCATTATTAACCTTCTATTTTCCTTCACGCTTAATGAACTTGTCTCTTTGCTCATCCAGGAGTTAGATAAAATCTTGGCTTTAAACCACAACTTGGTCCTACATATGTCATTCCCAAGCTCCTACCCTGTGCTATTTAACTCATGAAGGAGAGCAAACAGGGAGAGTTTGGGAGAGACTATGTACTTCCATACAACAACTGCAAGAAGAGGGATATCACTTAGTCTACACAGAAGCTTAACAGCAGGTGGGTTTTATAAGATACCTTACCAGTTTGGGTACCAGAAGAAGGAGATGCAGCAGAATGCCATGATAGGAACAAGACAAATACTTGTTAAGTAATTTTCTATTGCCAGCACTCTTTCATCTGGTTTTAAGAAGACCAGAGAGCCTGAAGCATGCATATACTACCAGCTATATTAACAGCAACTGGCAGTATAAGACTGAGTCCTTATGAAGTGGGGATGTTGGTGTCCTATTTTGAGTCAATTTTCTCCTTTTACTTTTTTTTGTCTCTTTTTACAGAAGTGGGCTGAAGTTGGTCCTTTGTCTTACCCTCGCACAGTGCTGACCATGCTATTGTCTTTCTCCATGCCAAAAGTCTTTGAAACAGAATGTTATACACCTAGGCCAAAAAATCAGTAAGCATAAACTTAGAAAGCTTCCTGAAACAGGGTCTTTAGTAGGTATAAATGAACAGTAAAGGCACACATCATCAATGATAGAATTATTCTCCTACCAACACAGCTATGGCCAGTTCAGTAAATATAAAAAGCAGTTGTCCCATTCCTACCTGAAGCCAGTACCTGGAGAAATTTATCCCCTGATTCAGGGTAAAATCTGAGTGCCAGAAACGCAAATTTCCAGCTGCTAAAATTTCCCTGTCCAAGTGGGAAAACATAACCCTCAGTAGGCTCTTTCCACCTCAGATTTCATCGTTGTAATAATGCTTTTTGGCTAACAATGCTTTTTTGGGGTCTATGGAGAAAGCACGGCTATGCAAGCCAGATTTGAACCTGGCTCTCATCCCTATTACTGCAACAGTACTGTAACTGTGCTAAGGGGAGTCATCTCTTCCCTTCATCAGTAGCCAGGACTCAGAGACACAGAGAGAGACAGAGAGCGAAGGTGCTGTTTTATAGGAAGCCTTTTCTGAGCTTGAGAGCTCACTGTGCTATTATTTCCCCCTTTTTTCCCTCATTTCAAGCCTTTTTTGTGTTTCATGTTTGGCCCTCGGCAGGCTGAGAGACGTGCTGACAAGTTGTAACTCTCACTCGGCTTTGCAGGGGCTTTGTTCTCTGCGTGCGTGGCACAGACTCGCTTCCTCTTTTTAAATGTGACAGTGAGCGATAACATTGACACAGAGAGCCAGCACGTGGTCTCGGCATGCTCCCCATGCTAAAGACCCTCTCCAGTGATCTGTGGCATCAGTCAGGAAGCAGAGATAGGCCTCATACAGGGAAAAATATAGAAGTGACAACCCCTTTTTCTTCCCCAAAAACCCTTAACCCTGAGCTGGTCAGAGGCTTGCATGGCTTGTCATCAAAAAGAGATTTTCAGTGATCTGGTCTCTCCCCCTGTGTATGGGAGATGCCCACAGAGCTGACCTCAGGAGCTTCCCAGCACACAGCTGAACCACCTTGCTCAACCATTCTGCTGCTGCCCCACAGTTATCTTGTAGACTGTGTTTTGGATGTGTGTCCTGGTGAGGGGCCAAGCCTTACTACAAGGACAACAGGCAGAACAACTGTCAGCATCACAGTTTGCTTTGATGAGCATTCTCTTGACACAAGAGCCTGTCCCTGACTTCTCACTTTAATGTGTTTGACACCATGTTCAAATTAGAAAAGTTTTGGAGAAAAGTTCAGTCTCTCTCAAGCTGATTAAAGTGCTCTTTAGTATATAGGCTTTTTTCGTAGAAAAGATACTTCCATAAAGATCCAAGTCTCTTGGAGGTCTCTGAGGCAAGGACAAGCACAGCTCTTTAAGCCTGACACTTGGAGGTATCTGTTTCATTTATACAGGACTTTTCAAAATCTTTTACAGTTTTCAAAAGGTGAACACCAAGAGGGAATGAGTTTGCCACAGTACTTTCCCCACCAACACTGCCTGCTAAAAAAAATCTTTGTCCTCCAGTTTCCTTGTTTATACAATAAGAGGTCCCATTAGATAGTTCTGCCCAACACCACGCTGAGAACTAACGTTAACTTTCTCAGCCGTGCTAAACACTTTCTAGGTCATTGCTTAGGTGCTTTTCTAGGTCGCTGTCTTATGAAATATAACCCCTCATTCTTTAGACCTGCATTTAGCCTTATTCCTCCATGAGGCAGGTTGGATTTGGTCCTGCAGAAACATGCAGATAACGCCTCAGCCAGCCAGAGTTTGTTCTGAGTGACCTAAGTGATTCAGACGACTCTGTATCAGAGACCTGTCCTTACAATTTTCCATTTTGTGCTATCCACAGATTTTATCAGCCAGGATATTTAACTCCACATCATTCATGACAATGCTGACTAGCATCAGAGCTGGTACTGATCCGTGCAGAACCCTGCTGCAAATGCCCTCACTCTATCATGCTTTCTCTTTGACAACTACATTTTGAGATTTGTCCATTACCCACTTCTTAATCCATTTAATGTCTGCCCTCTTGAACACTGTACTCAGCAGAAACTACAAGGAAGTTCCAATTCTAGAGATCCAACCTTTGCAGTTCACGATAGCTTCTACTGATAAGGAAAACACAATCGGTCAGTTTTGCCAAGGGGAAGATAGGATCTCAAAGACACATAGCCCCTCTTCCTTCCATTGCCTCCTCACCAGCTTGCACAGCAGGCCTTCACCTCTGTTTCAACACAGTTCTCTAACATTTAAGAAATACTGTATTATCCTGTAGAGGGTCCATGTTCTCTAAATATTGCCACAAAAGCTGGCCATATACCTTAGTTATTTCTGTTATTTGCTTTCAGCTATTACAGCTTATAATGCCTGGTTCATTAACAGGTTTTATTTGCCATGCAGATGTAGATATATATCTTGCAAATACAGTGACACATTTACTGTAAGAAGGACCCTGTTCCTTTTTACCATGCCTTTGCCACTATTATATCTGCAGGACCCTGTGATGAAGTAGCCTTTACAAGTTATGCCCACAGAAGGTGTGAGATCTGGAGAGACCAGCAACTAAAGGAAAGCAGTCACAAATCTGGAAAATGTTTCATGCAATGGGAAATACAGGGAAGTTTTTTCTTTCCCTATCTCAACATCTTTTTCCTGGAGCAAAAGTAATTGTATTGAATGCACTTAGAGATTTCCCTGCATGGTGAAGCAATGTAAAGGCAATGGCATTCTTATCATTCAGCTTCCCTGAACATTTCTCTGAGCCAGAACCAAAGCCCAGCTCCCAGCTGGGATGACATTTATTTAGCATATGTAATATTAACCAAAAGAAAGTCAGGGAACATACCCTGAACCCTGCTTTGACTCTTCCACTTTTTAGCTATTAGCTTGTCCTGCCTCATTTTTGACCTGTTCCAGCCATTTTGTCCCAGACTGAGGAATGTGTTGTCCTGGTATTACAGGCATCTACTGGCCTTGTCCTTCTTTCAGGTAACAGCATGCACTTTGTCTCTCTTTCAGGTAAGAGCACACACCTTGTCTCAGTGGAAGTTAGAACACAGAGAACAGAGGCTTGAAGGATTTGGACCTGGCTTTCCTTACTTTTAAGAAAAAACAGTGAAAATTTCCCCATCAATAACCCACTCATGAGTAAGATACAACAGCTCCCCAGGTAGTGGTCTTACAATCAACAGAAGCCCTTTATCTCCCTCTTATGCTATTAACTGTGAGACTAGTTTGGGGTAAATCTCTTTATTTTCTTATTTTTACCTCTCCATCACCAATCCAGGGAAATTTTGGCTTTGGTTGTTTTGGCATCCAATCAGAAAGCACATGTTGTCACAGAAATGATAACAAAGCCATAATGTTGTTCTTACATATACGTTCAAATATTGCCCAAGTAATAGTAAGTGGTGGTGCTGGCCTCAATTCAGGTTCAGTGAAACACATACATAGTGAAGTTAAAGAGGAAAGCAGCCTGGAATAGACTCTTGGGCTTGTGACCATTTGCCTTGCAGCACAACCTGGCAGAAAGCACAATCTTTTTCTCTGGGTCTGGACTTTTCTATAGCACTTTCAGAGCACTAGTCTATTATCCTGACTCCATAGAGCTCTTCAAAGGCTTCTTAAATTATATTAAAACACAAGATTCAGGGTTCAGTTCACTCAGAAAATGTGTGTGTATGTCTGTGTGTTTGCATATGGATGCGTGCAGTGTGTGGGCATCACTCCCTAAATATGAGGCGAAGTGCCTATCACAGAGAATAGACTTTAAAAGGGGCTTCTGAGATGTGAGAAACCAAAGCTGGGAAGAAAAATAAAGCAAAAATGCAATCTTCCCACCTCCACCGTCAGCTCAAATTAAAAACCGATTGTGTGTGTAAGAAAAACAAATCTTTGGAAATACGGGTATAAATGACATTTGTTGTGATAAGCGTCCCCCACTCCTGTCCCCGAGTGATAAGGAAATGAGCTGGATGCCAGGGGAACTTCAGGTTGGATTCAGGCAACAGAAACGTTTTCAGGTCAAGCTTCATTTGGCGTTAGATTGAGTTCCCCCATTAACTGCTATTGGGCGATGTTGCCACTGCCATTGCTTTCCAATCCTGTGTGTCCACATAACTTGATGGAGATGCAGACAGGTGCCCATGCACAGGCAGCCCTTTCATGCCTTCCTCTCCAGCAAACACTACCACTAAAATGCCACTCCAACCTGTGCTTTACATGAGGTTCAGGTGTGTGATAGCATCCCAAGAGCCTGGCACTACCTTCCAGGGAGCAAACCTGCAGGAGGGCTTGGGAAAGAGGAGAAACCACTCCTTCCCAGGAAAGCAGGTGTGATCCAGGACGCTGCCGGGACTTTCCATTGCTCTTTATGGAGGAGCAGGGAGCCAGGCTGGCAGTGCTGCCAACTTCTGAGGATCCAAGGTAGCTGATGGTTCTAATCAATGCTAATACAAATGAGAGACACCCAACCTAATGGTACACCAGCAAGCGTGGTGGCTGCCTAGCATACAGAGAAGAAAATCAACTGATATATTTAAAATGCCAGAGGGAGTGTGAGAGAGCATGTTTTCCTTGTCTTTGGTGGAGTTGAGGTCACTGCCTCGTCTCTATTCCCATCAGCCAGTGAGTGCTCAGAAATCTCTGCAAGATGCCAGATCCAGCCCAGCACTGAGCACTGCCTTGGAGGTGATAAAGGTCTGGCAGGATGGGGACTGCTGCTGATTTACTTCCTCGCTCCTGTTTGTGTGAGCAGCAAGGTAGGAAGAGGCAGATGATTGAAAGGAGTGGGGAGAGAAGAAGAAAGAGGGAAGAAAAGATAATAAGAAAGCCCCCACTGCCCTCTGCCATTGTGCTGTTCACTAGAAGGCTCCCTACAGAATTACACTGTCGTCTTGCAGGAAAGCATGTAATAACTGAAAATACAGTGTCAAAAGGAATTTTTCAGGCTTTGACAGCTCATAAATTACAGTTCGTTGACTTCTTCCTGGGTCTAGATTTAAATTAATAGGCAGGCAGATATATATTTCTTTTGCTCCTTTCTCCTGAGCAGTAGCAGTTGTGGAAGTGACGCAGTTTCTCTCACTTCTGTCTCCCCCTTCTCTCTCTCTTTTCCTCCCTCTCTTACAAGCAGTCTCAACCCTATGCAGATCAGCTCAAGTCTCCCGAACCCCAGGGTCTGGCAGAGCAGTCCTCCTGACACCTCCTCTCACAGGCAGAGAAAGCAAAGGCAAAGAATTTCACTGTTTCCTATTCAAATGGTGTCTTTGCAAAATCAAGCCCTTTCAGATGAGGTATTTGGCAAAAAATGGTCGTAGGCAGTAAAGGTCAGGGATACTCAGGTAAGTCAGTGATAGCTGCAGCATCCAAAGTGAATGCAAGCAAAGTGAATGCAAGGCCTGCCTTCTATATAAATTGAGATGAGATGAGATGGCTATCGATGAACAAATGTGTATTGCCCTTTCCACTAAACCGTAGGTGCTCACTTATAGTGAGAGCAAAATTAGCTGTGTGGATGGATAGGTAGATGGATGGATGGATGGATGGATGGATGGATGGATGGATGGGTGGATAGACAGGCAGTTGAGTATAATGGAAAACAGACTAGACAGGAGATCACAGCTCCAAAAGGTAGTCATGTTCTTAAACACAATCACACTCTGCCTGACTGACATCTCTTGCAGATATTTCCTTTTGGATGTAATGTTAGCCTGCTAAATCTGCGGGTCTCAGTGGAACAGTTACCAGCATTTTGCTGCTAGGGGAAACGATACAGGAAGATGGAAGTTTGCACACCACTTGTAATGCTCTGGTGATCAGAAATGCTCAGATTGGCTCTTTCTGCACAGATCTGAAGTTGTTTGGTGGTGCATCAAAGCACAGTGAGTAGCTGGAGTGTTGGAGAAGACCTGTTTTTCTTTTGTATGGTGATGCATTTATGAGTTTGGGGTAGGACAACCTGAGGTCTCTCTGTGCCCTTGCGCTGCAGTTACAAGTAATTCTGCCTGCATCAGTGATGGCTGTGAAATTCCTAGGAGGACGAGTATTTGCAACACGGAGGTTGTAAAATGAGTCAAGTGAGTCTGGGTCCTGCAGTCTGAAAAGGTCTCATGTGAAAAAGGGGTTATTAATAGCATTAATGGTTCCTGCTACAAGTTGTAGTCTGTAGCTGCTTAAGAACCTAAGGTGGATACTGGGCTGCGTGCTTGTCAGTTCTTGTGAAAGAGCAGTCCAGGACACGTTTGTCTTTGGGAAGGCAGCAATGACTCAGAGCTGGGAGCTGAACATCTCCCCTGTTTGCCATAGTAACACAGCAAAAGGGAGTGGAAAGCGCAGAGCCAGAAGGAACATGAATCCTGGCTGTCCTTATGGAGGTGTGTGAAGGGACCAGTGTGATAATCACACATTTAAGTCATCTGAAAGGTCTTTGCACTCTCACTACCAGCTGCGTGAGCGCAGGCGCTGAAGGGTGGTCACGTCCCTCTGAGAGAGCAGCTCCTTGTGAAGCACTGCATGCTGTGCATTGAGCTACTGCCTGGCTCAGCAGTCCCTGTGAGATGCTCTTTGCAGTGGGGCTGGGTGAGCATAGGAGGTGAAGAGGGGAGCAAGGGGCTCTGGGGTCTTGCTCAAGCAGCACACAGGAAGGGCAGGAAAGGCAGAAGTGCCAGGGTTTTGCCCTCTGGGGAAGTCTCTTGTGTAGAGACACAAGGATGTTCCTCATTGTGGGCTCTGGTGCCATGACTGCAAGAATGCAGGAGGGACAGAACTCTATTTCACCTAATCCAGGAGGGAAATAACCTATTTAGTGCTAAAGGCTCTAACTGCAGTTACCTTAAGCTCTGACTGTTTAGAGGGAGGTGCTGTTTGGGTGTGCTGGTGTATTGAATGGGGAAAGTATTAGGTCTAGGTGTTTAAATCTGTTGGCTTTATTTCAAGACTTATTTCAAGAAAACCTGTTCTGAGGATGACACTTATTTTCAGCGCAACATTCAAAGGAGTACTCCAGAAATGTTCATCCTATCTTACTGAGGGGGGGAGGATGGGTGATAGTGTGAATTTTAGACAATTTGTACAGCAATGGATATCCACCAGCCCCTCTCAGCCCCACATGTAACTGTGTCAGCACTCTTTCAATTGGAGTTACTAGGAAGAAAGCGTAAATCAGTTCCAAATAAGTAAATGAATTATTCAGCAGAGTTTCACAAACCCACTGAAGGCCCTTTTCTGTGGCTTCCAGACCACCATAGACCACCAGAGTGGAAAACCACTTTCAGCTAATGTATAGCACTGCCAAAAAGACTGCACTGATGTCCAGCCTATGTCCTTTTGTCTAAATTTCAGCTCACAACTATTTCCCATCAGCTCTTGCTCGTGCCCTCTCACTGGGACTATCTAATTTGTTATGCCCCTACAGCCTTCTGTGCCTTACTCTGATGAATAGTTACTGCAATCCCCAGCTTTATGATTTGCAAAACAGCATTTTGCAGAGGACGCAAAGGCAGAAATGACAGAGAAATAAGGCAACCTTTCAATCCATTTATCAAAGTCCTTGAAGTCCCCATTTCAAGGAAACAATCAGAAACAGGGAGCATAAAAATTGAATGTGAAATCCAGGGCATTTTAAATAAATGTAAAGGTTAACAACAAAGCAGACTTCCCTTGATGATAATAAGAGAAAATCAGTCTTGAGACCTGTTGATCCTGAATGGATCTTGTTTATTAGGAAAAGCCAATTGAATGAACTGATAGAAGAAAGACACAGAAATAAAATGTTTATTCATTTCCTGTTTGTGTTTTCTTAATTGGATGTTTTGCTTTCAAAATGCGAAAAGAAATAAGGCTAATATGCTGAGGCCAAGCGAGATCCATTTAATCACATTTGATGTGTCAAGGTCTACATTAAGCCATGTGCTGTTGAGCTGCACCTGTATTTCCTTTGCAAAGGCATCATTAGCTAGCAAAGCTCATCCTGACATTGCTGAAGACTGAGCAGCATTACAAACCACCCCACCCTCACTTGGAAATGGCATCAGTTAAAGCAACAACTGAGCGGAAGCTCACAACTGGACTTAGAAGCTAAGAAGTCGTGGCCATTAATTTATTGCTGCCCGTAACACTGTCTCCTGGCTAAGGAGAAGTTGTTTTCATGGTAGATGTCTGGTATAATTATTGTCAAGCATAGAAAATTTAAAAAATGAAGCTCAGAAGGCATGGGGTTTTTTTGAGCTGAAATCTCATCTGTTTAGGTGTTTACAGCACACACGTCATGATTGTATCTCAGCTTCAGGCGTAATGAACCAGTGAGACCTTTAAAAGGTCCTGCCCTCCCTTTGCTATGAAATCTGCAAGGTTTCTTTCATCTTCTTCTAGAAATTTTGATGCAGCCTGTTCTAAGGAAAGTGGTGCTGGACAACAGGATAGCAGGACAACAGGTCCCACCATCTGCTCATTAGAAGTTGGTACAGCTCCATGCTAAAATGAGGCATGGATGAAGGAAGCCCACACACATCTTCTGGACAAGGAGCTTGTTAAACATGAAACAAACAATTAATTTACCCATCGGGGATTTTCAAAGGAGCCTATAGGGAATGTGGGCTACTTCAGGAACAGCTGAGTGCCAAACTCTCTCGGGCTGTGTGGGAAATCTCTGATGCTTTTCAGTACTGGTCTCATGTAATATTGATCCCAGTCTCAGAGCTGAGTGCCACCACTTTTTTCACTGGCTCCAACGATGATCTTCAGGAGCACCTCAGCCACTTAGAATCATGTTTCTCTTTCTTTTAATCTGAATATTCTTCTAATTTCCCTTGGTAGCCTGCACTATTATTTCCCCTCCTCGCTGCTGTTTGAGGTTGTGTTGGCTGTACTCAGTCCTTGCACATATTTGCTTGCAACAGCCTCAGATAAGCATCTGAAAAATGAAAGATTGAAGGATCCTGAGCTCCTTTTTACCCTTTGGTTTTGGGTCCTCTGGGTCAGGCCCACAGGAGACTTGGGGATAAATTGCTCTGACTATCTTGTGGCTAAACAGAGAACTGTTATGCCCAGGGCACTCAGTCTGACATCTCTTACCATCATGAAACATACTAATTGGGCTTTTGTGTGTGTGTTTTTTTATTTAATGGTCCTCTAGGACGCTGAACCTGCATTATGATCAGAGGTTGATGAGATAGGGATATGGGGAATTAGGCTCAGCTGGGCATCTCTGCCAAGGGCTACAATAGCTTATGACAGTCTGTACAGTATTTCCAGCAAAATGCTTTGAAATCCTAAAGCACCTTCTGTGTGAGGGACAGGGAACTCTTTACCATCAAGGAGGCAATGTGGAAAAGAAAGCAGGAAGCTTTTAACCCCTGTCAGTCAACTGTCTGCTTCTCAAATCAAGGACCAGCATATCTCCCCCTTTAGCTGATGGGATGCTTTTTCCATGATGTAGTCCTGACAGCTCTGCACTCACCCAGGAGTGAAGTACCCTGACTGCATGCGTCTGTATGTGTGTATGTGTGTGTGCACTTAAACCCAAGCTGTTAAGCAAAATCTGGCATCATCTACTGAGCATCGTTTTGGTAACCAAATGAAAAAAAACAACACTCCCCCGCTCCCAACTTGTATTAATGTCCTACTAACCCCCTACTTCCCCACCCTGCATTGCAGAACAAGTTATTTACCTTGGCAAGTAGTGCAAAGGAGCTTTCTCTGCTAGATTTTGTTCCACAAGGACTAGTTGTTTCTGAGACTTGGGAAGAGACAAATATCTATCACACAGGATGAAAGCCAAGTTCTAATTCAGGAAAACTGACAAGGAACTGGTTTGGTGTAAGGATATCTTAAAACTGCCTTCTGCTTCTTCTAGAGCACTGGCACTTCAGAAAGCTTGATCAAAAACAAACTACCAGATCCAACTTCTGTTTTATTTATCCAGCATTGCTTTAACTATTTCACATAATGTGCTCACCTTCATTTCTCTTCTGCAACCTAACGAAGCATCTACGACCTGAAAAGGGATGGTTCTGTTGGAGGGGATGACTGAGGTTCTGCCCCAGCAAAAGACAAGGCTGCAACATCAGGCAAACATAAAGCCACAAAGCTGTGCATGTCGTCTGGCATCAGATGCACAACCCTACAGAATTTAGTGAGGCATGATTAAAGTAGGAAAAGGAGTACCAGAAAGAAAGAAAGCAAGACAGACCAAATGTGATTGCAGTGCTCAGTCCTGCATTTCTCTTTTAGTACGGTGACAAGCGTCGTGAAGATGTCTGTGCCTGATAAAGTGGACATACAGAGTCAGGTCAGGGAGCAACTGTTCTTTAATACCTGTGCTTGTCTGCTGGTCCACTGATTCAGGGTCAGGCTCTGCAGAGACTGAGGGCAAGTCTTGGGCAAGTGCAGGAACTCCTGTGTCTCTCTACATTTAGTATTCTGTTGGCTGTAGAATAGGTGATACCCTCTAGCAAACTAGAAAAACTCCTTTCTTCCAAGAAAGTAAAGAATAGGCAGTGTATTTTGAAACATACTGATTTTCTGTGCTTTTTCCTCAGAGTCCTTTTGACTCCTGAGGTCCTTAGGGAGTAGGAGTCTTCAGAGAAGCCAGGTCTTTTGAGGGAATGTGGAACAGCACAGAGACAATAGCTGTGCAGCAGGGTCTAAGCACAGCCCAACAGTCAGTCTGAGAAATGCTCCTGTGTTATGAGTGCAAAGATGCTCTGATATTTATTGAGAATTAATTCAAGTGAGTTGCGTCTGTAACACTTGTACCATATCATCTCACCTCATGCACACAGACACAGGCTTCTGCCATCTTGTAAAGGGACTGGAAAGGTTTATAAGCATTGCAGCACCCTGGTTTTTATTGAACAGATACGGCACGTTGCACTGGATGAAGGCATTTTCTCCCTTGGATCTTGGAGGGTCAGAACCAATTAGCATAGTCCTTCCTACCTTCCTTGAGGGCAGGATAGAGTGTAATGTAGCCAAGGACTGATCTTGCCATGCAATATCATTGAGGGTGACACAGCTGAGCCCCTGATGAGATGTTTGCTGACATATGTCAGGAAGGATCATGACATGCTTCCCTACGTGCCCAGCTGGATTGTGGGTATGCCAAAGGAGGCAGGGGGTTTGTAACATTTTCTAATATGGCATTTAAGACAAAAAAGAGTGAGCTGAGGCAGAACAAGACAAATTAATGTAGGATGACAACTGCCTTAAGGAACAACAGATGACCAGAGAAAAGCAAAAGAATTCTTCTCCCAAAGACTCCAAAGTAAATGTATATATGTATCTGTATATGTAACCATAAATATGTACATCTGTGTGTGCATGTGCATATAAAGGCAGATTGTCAGCTGGTAGTCAATGGTAAAGGTCCAATGAAGTAGTATATGAGGATGCTTAAACATTCACTACGTGTTTGCTTCCTGCATGTATGAGTTGAACGCATTGACTATATGTGATTTGTGTAAATAGGTGTATGCACGTGTAAATATTCTTTTCACTCTGTCATAGATCATGGACAAAGAAATTTCTCAAAGGTGACTAGAGCTGGCAAAGATTAGGAAGAAAGCCTGAGAAAGTATGGATGTGGCAGTTAACTGGAGATGTTATCTTTAAGCATCAACAGATGGAAGAATTGAATTATGTGATTCACAGTGGTTCGACTGTATGTAAGAGAGAGAAATTAAGAAAGAAAACTTCCACTGAATGCCTTCTTGGCATTGAATTCCTAAAACTGAAGAACTGTCTTTAAAGAAAGGAGGTGGGAATACCACAATCTGAGAACTTTATACTCAATACAAGCAACATGCACAATTCTGGAATGGCTGAAACAGGCAGAGATAAGATCTGGTTCTTTGAGGTTGATTTGCAGATGCTTACAGACTACTCAGTATTGCAGAAGTCATTGCTGTTTGGTTGTAAGAAACATGCACATCTGCCTGTGTCAAATAACTCAGTGCTCATCCTCTTAATGAAGCCATACTTCGGGAGTAAGATTTAAATCACAAGTTAACATACCCACATTTTGTATCTACAGATAGACTGTCCCTTTAGGTTGCCGTAGACAGTGGAGAGAGAGTTGTACAGTTAGAGGATCTCAGTATGCTATTCCTATATTTGGTTAGCTGCATTGATCTCTAGACTCAGTGCTGCACCGTCAAGATCTCTATTGACTGCAATGGGAAACATCAACTCCTAACCCAGCAAACCACCCTCTCTTTCAGTGCAATGCTGCTTCTTCTGGCAGGGCAAGGAGTGTCTCTAAGGTCTGAAGAACAGGCTTTAGCCTTTTAATATCACAGCAATCTAAATCTGAGTCCATCACCCCCATATTCCTTCACAGTCAACAGAGGTATTTGTGCCTCCAAAGGCTGATTCATCTTATCAACACTGTTATCTAAGAAAGGCTGGGCAAACTGCTCTGGGCAAGTGCCCATCTCCTTCAACTCAGTATGAAGTAAGTTCAAACAACAACTTTAGACTTAATGGTTAATATTCAAATGGCTAAATTTAAGAGAGATCAGTCCTGCCCATAGCACATAAATTAAACACATAATCTTCAGTCCCTCACTGTGCCTCCAGGTATGCTCCTGCTAGAAGCTGTACAGACACATATATATCTCACAGTTTATCTGACTGATCTGACAAACAACCAACACAGCTGGAACAGCCAATATCAAGTAAACACAGGGATTTTTTTCGTGATAAAATCTACAGAGGTATAAAAAATTCTCAAAATACATGCCTTACTAATGACCTGAAATTACTGCTTGATGAACCCATAATCTGCTTGCACATCGTGCATGAAGAGAAAAACAAGTCAAAAGGAATTGCAAAAAAACTATTATTCATGAAGTATTCCACCATTAACACAATATATAATTGCTATCTGCAAAACAACTTCCTTAGACAAAGAACAAAGGCATTCAAAATCGTGGTGACAGCCAGCAAGACTCTCAGCTCCTGAGGTTTCTGAGATATTTTAGAGAAATACTTTGCACATATGCAGCAGGTTTCACCTGAAGATCTCAAAGCACTTTGTAAATATATATGCGTTAATTAATCTTCACAACAGCTCTGTGAGGTAAGCACTGTAAATATAATTATCTTGATTTTACAGATGGTGAACTTGAGACTCAGAGCACTGAAATAACTCCCGCAAGTTCACATTGTGAATCAGCAGCACCGTAGTGACTGGAATCCAGTGGTTCCACTGCTACTTCTCTTTGCTAACCCAGATAATAAAAGTCCCTTTGCTTATGGTAACAATAGACTCCACATGGAGAAGAGTACTGCTCTGGGATTTCACATTTTCCTGCTGGTAAAGCATTTTCCACCCTTTAAATGAGGGACATGATAAATGCACAGAGTACTTATTATTAAAAAGCTCATTAACATTTGCATTGTTACCACTGGATGAATGTTATCAATAGACTTTGGTGGTTAGCAAGTGAGATCCTATCCCCACTATCGAACGTGGACAGTTCCGGTGACTTTTTGCTCCTTAAAAGGATGGTTTCTCTAATAAACAGTTCTTAAGAAGGCTCAGACAGCAATCATGCTTCCTGCACATCTCTTGTCTTCATTTAGTGTGACATTCTTGGTGCATCCAGTAAATAATCTGTGGTTGTCCTCACTGGGGAGAAACGCAGTTTGATATAATGTCAGCCTGGTTTGAAACTGAGAAAGTTGAGTTTGCTGTGAAGGGGAGGGTCTCTCAAGCATCCATATCTGAAATCTTCAACCTAGTCTTACATTAATAAAGTCAACCTGCCAGCATGTAAGTGGCAGTGAACAAAAAGGGATGGCATATGGCAAATACAGCCAGTGCTAACTCTTGTATATGGTGGAGGCGCTTGGGCTTGTCTCCTTTCTCCTTAAAGTATAAAAGGACTTATTGGGTGGGTGATGCATTTTGAAAGCATGTAAAGAGGAATAGTTTTATTGTTTTTGTCAAAATTAAATTCTATCACAAGAATCTGATCAAGAATCACAAGATTCTGATACGTTCCTTACATGGAGCCTATCTCCATGGGCTACCTTCGTTTACGGCAATCTGCGCTCCAGCAGTGTGTCTGAATTTTCTGGTGAAAATTATCTGTATTCTTATATCATATTATGTCCTACTGCCCTGTGATCTAGAAAGTTATTTTCACCCAGTAAGATCTCAGCACTGTCCCTGAAGAGCTGTGCTGGATCTGGGTTATGTCTGGGAAACCTGAAGGTTCATACTCTTTCAGACAATTCCCAGTATATTTTCGTCAAATGGTACTAGATTTCACTCATTTCCCTCAGTGTATGGCAGCTCAACCACCATCAGAATCTTATTATATTATCCTCTCTGATGTGGCAGAAAACGAAGAAAAACCACATACCCCAAACCACCAAGAAGGTAATTGGACCTTGCAAGGGTCATCACATAGGGGCATTTTGGACTGACATTGAAGTTCACAGCTAGTTCCCACTTAACTCCAGGAAGGCATCTCCCCTGCAGCTCACAGACAGCTGGAGGTTCCCTACGGCCACTTCTGCAGGGGACTGCGATGACCCCCTTGCCCCCATTCAGACACTTGGCCCTTATAGAGGAAGTCAGTGGGGCAGAAGCTGTGTTCCTTCATTTCCTCCTGGGCATCTAAGTCTAAATGAAGAGACAGACAGCTTTGCTGTGGAGGTTAGGATATGTCCACCTTCCTTCTAAATACTGAGGAAATTGGGTTTGTGTGTGGCAAGATCTGAGGACAGAGGGTTGTGAGAGTCATTCAAAGCCAAACCCTGCCTTGGGCTGTGGTCAGTTCCACCCTTTTGAATGTGTGCTCTCTATTCTTCCAAAGGTGAAAATTCCTCTGGCTATGAATTAGTTTTGTTTCAAATCCACCTCTCAGGTGTGGCTGCTGGGAGTCCCCGTTTGAGGCCAGTAGTGGATGTGTAGGCATATCTGAAAGCAGGACATGTCCCTAAGCTCCTTCCCGTACACCATCCCTGTGGGGATGGACCTTGACTGCTAGGCATCACACAGGCTCCCTGAAGACATCACATGCCACTTTTACCCACTTATCTTTCTGGAAGGATACGTAGTGGAGAAGGTAAGAGAAAAGAGAGAGAGAAAAACCAAGAGAAGCCTCCGAAGTCAGGTGAGAGATATCTGCAGTCTCTGTTTGAAGTGTCATGTGATTCATTCCCTTCCATTTCTTCTCGAGGTTTGAAAGATGCCCTGAGGTAGGTTGCCATATTTGCACAGATTTACATGTAAAGAGAAAATTCTTCTACTGCGCATAACCCTGTTGATTGCCACATCGCTGTGGGCACCTGGGGAGTCCATAATGAAATCAAAGATTAAAATGATAATAATAAAAAGTTTAAAAACAGCAGACAACAAAAGCCATATTGCATTTCCCAGGAAGCCCTGAAATAAAGATGTCTCAGAGAGGAGGCACAGGAGTAAAGCTGACACACAAACACAGCTCTTGACATAAGAGACAACCCCAGATTTGCATCCTATTCTAATCACAATCTTTGTTTGCAAGTGTTATCTGCTGGTTCAGATCCCTCCTAACTATCTTTCATTTTAGTGCAGATACTGATGGTAAAAAGCAGACTGAACAAGGGAAGAGAAATAGAGAAAAAAACCCACCTCATCTCCCAGCAAAATGTGGTAACTACCCACCCCTTCTTAAGAGAAGAACAGTTTCCTACCTGTGAGCTGGCTTACTATTCAGGAGGAATGGGAGCAGCCTGCGGTCTGTATAACCAGCATTGCCCACTAGCTGTTAGAAGACATTGCACCTGGAAAACTTGCACATGACAAAGGTGCCACAGGACCTTCTGAAAACCTCATCCTCTTTGTCTTGTGTCAAGTGAGTCACAAGAGAGACACATGTGGCTGCAGGTGGCTTTAACTCTGAAGGATGAAATCAGATCACCTCTACATACACCCAACCATGCCTTGGAGCTTCCCCCTGATGCAGGGCTATTGCAGTTGTTCATGCAACAGATGTTGATCTCCTGCAGGTTACAGCTCTCCTACGAAGTTTAAACCACCACTGATTTGGCATTCCACCTTGGGCAATGACATCCAGTAAGCATCATCACCTGCTGTAACCAGGACCCACGTCTCTTCTCTCTCAAACACTCACACTATACATCTACGCTTTAGCTGTCAGTACTTTGGAAACTGAAAAGAGACTTCAGTGCATTATTTTGTGATTGCACAAGTTTCCAGTCTTGAGGTTATTTGACTAATTTCTGCCTTCTCCAGGGACAAATTGTCCTGCTGAAACAATGAGAAATGCCACTGAGGCAAAACCAGCATCTAAACCATCCCCATGAACTCAAAACCAACAGGACAACTCATAGAAGAAAAATCCATTGAAAACTCCCGATACAAAGAAAGTACCTCTGGCTCAGGAAATCCCTTAGCTGCCAGTTGCAGGAAGCTAGGAAACTCTCGCTCTTTTGATTTTTTCTCCTTTCTGTAATTGACTACTGTAGAAGATGGGATATGTGTGAGAATGACTGTTGATCTGACTGTAATTGTTCTTATGTTCTTACATTATATTCCTATGTTCCCTTGGCAGAGTGATTCGCTGCTGTTGGGAATAGCTAATTACTGCAGCACCCTATGGAGATTTGTCCCTAGGAGAGGATTTCACCATGGCAGATTTGTAGCTGCCTCCTATGACTGTCCTTTCTCACACTGCCAGAAACAAGGAATGGGAATGAGGCATTCACTTGTAGGACTAAATCAGGTGCAAAACACAGATGGTCCCCAGTGTGGCACCAGTATCTGTTGGGAAGCAGTGGTGGAGAAGTGGAAGAAAAGAGGGTTTTCTTTCTGACCTTCTCCTCTCAACAACTGCTCAAAAAGCTTCCATGAAGAATACTTGCAGAGAAATCACCAGGCATTTAGACTAACTTACAGTATGTTACAGAAGTGCGTCTTTCCCAGAAAAAATCTGGAGGTTTATTTGTTGTTTTTTTTTTTTTTTTTTTCAAATTAAAACTCAAAACCCAAAGGTCTTTCCATCTGGAAGTGGAAAGCAAGTAACTAGTTTTATAGGAATTCTTTGGGTCCACAGGAAAAAATATCCCATTATAATATATAATAGATTGGAAAAGCACGTTGTTGAATCATTAGATTGTCAGCATGCTAATCTGGATTTGTACCAGAATGTGCTCAAAGACCATCAGAGAGACAGAAATTTCTGCACGCGATCAACTAGTTTTTACACTTCCTTCAGTAAACAGAAATGCCATTAGAGCTAGTTAACATCACCCTCCAAACCCCACAAAAAACTCTTCTTGCTTTAAAAGCCCTCAAATTGTTCACCAAGTTCTTGAGCACCAGGCCACAATTCGTTTTTTCAGACACAGTGGGTACAAGGATGATACTGGAAACAGGAACTGGCCTCTATCCCCAAAACCCAGTCTTGACTGATTGCAAAAAGCTGAAACCTAACATTTTAAAGAGGAGGGTGGTTTAACTAAGGAAGGTGAGCTAAAAGATGAACAGATAGAGCTGGAGGTTCTTGGACTGACGTCGGACCAGGGAACTGCATAGATGAAACCTCACTTTTGAAGTCAATAACTAGGTACAGACTTAGCACTGTAGACAATTACTAAGATAAGATGCAGTTTTACCAGTTGTACATCTGTATGTCAAGCAGAACAAATGAAATCCTTGACAGTCTCTTATAGGATACCGATCCAATTTAAAGTGCATGGTAGAGGGACGAGAGCAGTAGACACAGGTTAAGATAAATGTTGCCATTTTGCTGTACTTTCCCTGATAATTTATTCAGTCTTTTTATTTATTTTTTCATACTATGGAAATTTCTGTGCATGCTCCTTCAATAAATTTGGGCAAGCTGTCGACACAAAAATGGGGATTGACAGATTGATTCTGCCTTTTGTGATAAGCTTGTTTTTTACTCTGAGGAACAGCATGCAATTTGTTGGTAGTCCAAAGAATTGCTAATTTGATATTAATTTATACTAATTTGATATCAATTTACACTGAAGATATACTCCCTTGAAAGATGCAACTGTTAGAGCAAAAGTTTAACCTCTCTGCACAGCTAAGGTTAACCTCTCTGCACAGCTCAAGAAACTGAAACAGAGGCTCACAGCACAGGCAAGGTCCATAGCTGAAGTGCATAGGGGTATTAGGGAGAGTGTGTTTGTTTCAAACTTTGCTTTTCTGCTGAGTTCAAGTGGAGAGAGTTGGGAAAGAGCTGCTGAGTATCACTAAAATCACTGCAGTTTCAGTGCAGGAGAAAGCTATTTCCTGGCTCCGAGTTTGCTGTAACACAAAATGTAGTCTAAAAGCAATACCCTAATTGCTAGCCATCACTCCAAGGTCTTCATGAAACACAACATTGGACAGGCCTGCCAAAATTTTAAGTTAATCAGCCAAGCTCATGCCCACACTGGTGTAAAATAGTATTTTGCAATATTCCTTTTTTTTTTTTTTCCAAATCAGGAGCCCTGCACTAGTTACTAATACTGCAGAAATGGCTGAGTGTTACTGGTGTATAAAGGCTGCTCTGCTCTACCCCAAAGGGACAGTATTTAAGAGCAACAAGGTGTTACGTTGCAGTTTCTCTTCCGTGACCATTCTGTATGCCTGAGAACTTGCCTTTTCACAGTAACATTTTCTGTTCCTGTTTCAATGGTGCTTTGGAAAAAGTTTCTCAACCTTTTTTCTCCCTGTTCTTTTCAGGAACAAGTTAGAGTCTTATTTCAGTAAGAAGGTACAACTGCCTTCCACTTGGATGAAAAACAACTCCCATCTAGGTTATTCCAGATGAAAGTACTTTCATTGGGTTTCCACTTTCCCCTCAACAGCCATTAACTCTCTGTTATGGAAAGCCGAATGGATGGAAGGGGAGGCTGGAACTATCAACTCCAGATCAGCTACCCTGCACCAGCTGCGGTCATTTGTATGACACCAAAGCCTCCTTCTAGTCTTCACCTCAAACTGTACTAAGTGAAGGTAAGAGGGTAAACCCTGCTGATTGCAGCTATTGTCTGTAGGAAACAGTGTCCCAAGTGCCAAATGCTGGAAACTCACTTTAATGTTTAATTTCGTGTTTAATTTTTAAAATTTGATTTTAAATTACCATAAACATTAAACAATATTTCCTGTTTAAATATGAAAAGGCTGCATTATTTGATTGAAATGAGTGTTCAGATGGCTAATGTGTTTTATTATGGCCATAGAATTTTACTGTTATTTCCCCTCCAGCTGCTGCTGTTCCAGGGAACTTGAAGAGATTCAGTTTTCAATAGGACAGTCTCTATCTGATGGCACGGTGTGGTACACAAGCTTGCCAAGAAGAGTCTTCCTCAGCCTGGGGATACTTCTCCTGGTAGTTTCATAACACTGATGAGGGGCTGTTACAGTTCAATGTCCATACAGGGACCTCTGAAATGCTCTTCACAGCCTATCTTCCCACTACCTAACATCACTCATTTGCTATTGAAATGCAAACTCCCATTTTTGGTTACCCTGTCATAACATCATCTATCATTCAGTAATTGAAATTTTCAGACAAGTATCTCATTGTTTTCTCCCATGCTACCCTTTCATGCATGGTAGAAGCTCCTTAAAGAGAGTTGTAATCCCATCTCAGGGTGTGCCTGGAAATTTCTCCAAAACCTGTCCCCCTTACTATGATACTCACGTATGACTTTGACAACGCTGAAACCTGGAGTGTGTTGAAACCATTTCCCATCTTGCTATGAAACTTCTCTCTCTCTCTTTTTTTTTTTTTTTCTCTATTTTCTGATTTTGTCTCAATGTTCTCTTTTACTGTCATTGTGCCATAGAAAGTTTGGAGCTTGGTGTGCTCTTTGCTGGTGTCCGTAAGGGCACTAGGAAGGCAGTCCTTCCCCATGACAAGCATTTCTCAGCACTATCTTAATTAGGGTGAGGTGGAAAACAAGAATTCTATTTAGCAGAAAATGTCAAGTTTTCATATGTAATTTTTGTTCTGGACCATGACCTTTAAAAAATGCTTGGGCTGACATCATCACTCTTCCCTCTAGAACAATCATGGGCACAAATATAAGGATAATGCAGCAGCGCTAGTGTCTCCTGTACCATCAGAGTATGGCTTACATGTTGGAGACCTTGCTACTGCAAAAAGTCCATCCTGAACGTCAGAAATCTGTCCAGCAAAAGCTGTATCAAATCCACTGTTTTTGCCCCCGAAGTCTGAATCATGAAAAATTAACATTTTTGCTTGAAGAATTATCTCCCTCAGCATTAATTATCATGTGGATAATAAGTACTTAAGAAAGTAGCTTTCTAGCAGGATGTTTCAATATATCCAGACCAAATTTTGCTGGCAGAGAATAGTGGTTAGTGGAGCTGGAAATCAGTAACAGCTCATTTTGATAAAGAAAAGAGCGTATCCAAATTTTCTAGATGAAGGTACATTCTGGTTTGTCTTCTCAAGAAGGATTATAATAAGGCAACAAACCCTTACTGTAAGGTCATTATGAAACTCCATCAGAACAGATGAAGCCACTTCTTATGTCAGGAAGCATGATTCTGTTCTATTTCTCATCATTTACAGATGAGAAAAAAATAGTTACATATCTTAAAATTCAACATCTTTATTAAAGGGAATTTTTCCATTGCTTTGACATGGAATGGAAATAGATATAAAGGGAGGTACTCTTCTCCTCTAACTTTTGACACCTAGGAATTTACTTAATAGGGGCTGGCCAGACGCTACTGGAAATGTGGAGAGATACACTTCCATAAGGAAGTGTACTTCCATAAAGGGATTTGTCCTCACGTGTCTTAGGAGTGAATTAATGACCCTGTGGGGGTACCCTTTTCCCCTGTATTTCCTGGGATTAATTACAGACCTCTAAATTGTCTTATTGCAATAGCTCACACTCATGTCTCATCTGATCTTGTGTTTGCCAGCCATGAAAACCACATATGTCCTTAAGCAATCAAAGATGCTTGCAGCAAAAAAGGACTACCCTCCTGAGTCTCCAAAGGTACTAAGTACTATTAATAAATAGATATGATCTATTACACAAAAGCCGACACAAGAAAACTAGAAGCTGAGACAGTAAAGGTTTAAAGCAGACGCCTACCTGTGGACATGCATAGTCCAAATTGTATTTAGTAATCAAATCTGCTGCTCCATTCAGGTACTGTACAGCTGCTAATTCCAAATGAATATAACAAATGGGTTCACTATTTTTTAGTGCAGTCCTTGATTTTTCCCTAAACCCAGTGTGAAATACTGCTGGTATATATGATCCAGGAGGCATCCCCAGAGCCAAGATGTTTATATCTTGGGATATAAATGCAGGGGGGTTGGACTAGATGATCTTTTGAGGTCCCTTCCAACCCTTGGGATTCTGTGACTGTGTGATTATTGCGAGAAATGGGATTATGTTAACGGAAATCATTCCCACTTGCATTCTGAAAGTATCTTCTCTTCCATCTAATGAGTAATATTTTAAAAAGAACTGATTTCTCTCTTTCTTTCTCTCTTCCCTCCTCCCTGCTTTTTCTGTGTGCCTATTACAAGGATTTTAATAGAAAGACATTCACATTGTAACACTCAGCAGCCCATGAGAATCAGTTATAATTTTTTTCTGTTGTCAGTTACCATATTATTTTGTATAATTGTTGATGTCTGTCGACTAAATTATCTCACCTCAAAAGCTATCACACACATAGAAAAATAATAACAATAGCAATAAAAAAAAGTCTATCAACCCTTCACAACCCAGACTCAACCCTGAGTGAAGGAAAACACAAAACAAAAGAGAAAATAATAATAATAATCATAAAAAAATAGAGACCAACCCATCTGACCAATTCATCTGCCCAGTAAGTGAATGTGTGTGGTGGATCAGATAGGCTTGATGGCAGGTGATGGGGGTCGGGGCATTGCACACACTCTGAAAGGGTTTTGATGATTGCAATTATTCGCCCACGCTTTGACATGGCACACAATGAAGGACTACAATTAGACAACTATTATTCCTAACTGCTGATACCAACGATGTCCATACAAATGCAGCTCACTTTGTCATTGCATTATTCACACTTGAGGTGCAATTGCCTAGATGAGTTTGTGAAGGGAGAGGGGTGGCAGTTGTTTGTATTTGTGGCATTGTATAAATTATCCAGATCTATGCACACTGTAAATCTCTGTTCAAGCACACAGTTATGTACATTGTTTTTCTGCCTCTATCTTCAGACTCACACACAGAGATACAGCAAAATCCTTGAGATGGCTCTGGTCTTGCACTCAGAGCCCACAGAAGGACTTACACTGACATTTCTGGCTTTTGGATGAAGCCCTGGTTAGGTATGTGGGAGACAGGTATGCAGTTTTCAGTCCTTAGCTCGTGTCTTTTCAGGCTTTCTAATTCTCTGCACCACATTTCCCCTGTGTTGCTGCATGATGAGCAGTGGCATCTGGATATGGTCTTGTTACAAAGAATTTCAGTTTCTCTGCAGAAGGTTTTTAAATTGACAGAAGATTAAGACAGAAGATTTTAAAATTTATTTTAAAACTGGAATTACGACCTCTGCACAGCAGACACAACCCAGTGCTGTCGGCAAACCCTTTAAATTGGGAGCGTGGAGACTTTTCGCTGAAGTCAGAGCACACTGGCCATTGTATGTCACTTTAGACTCTGGGATATAACTAAATGTGGGGAGTTATTCTGGAACCGTTAATTTCTAATAACTACTATTAATAATGTTTAATAATAAGATAAAGTAATAGCTAACAAAAATATCCGAAGTCTGCTAATCTAATTTAGGCTACAGTAGTCTGACTAGAAAAAAGCACCCAGACGGGAATTAATTAAGGAAAGCTATTCCATGTTAAATATACACTATACCTTAACCTGAATCAACATGTCTGTGTAGGGAGCACTTCTGGTTTATTTTTACCCTCTGGTAAAGGGGATCCTAGTCAAATGTTGCCAAAAGGAGTTAAATCACCGGTGGGACAAGAGTTCTGTGCTCTGTCTGGGAGCAGAGCTGCAGGATATGCTGCGACTTGGTTTAGTCCTTGCTCTTGCTTTAGCTGTGTGCATAGCAATTCTCACTGTAGATGCTAGTAAGACAATCACTGCATGAGTAAAACATTGTTATACTTACAGAGCCTAACTTAGGTAATGTGAAATCCAGAGGTAAAAGCCAGTTTGCTTCTATTTTACAATCAACCGTGTATTTAATTGATTTACTGCTGCATTGTCAGGATGAAAATATCCATACAGCCCTGCAATACACTCACACCTCCTGCCAGTAAACATTTATTCATGAACACTCTTGGACTGCATCGAGAATTCCTCCTAGGAAAGTCAGTCACAGTGAAAAGAAATGCAAGTGTATCCATTAATGACCAAATCAGAAGGCATAAAATAATACAAAACAAGAGTAATAACCCTCTCCAGGGAATTGCATCATTGTTAACGAAGCAAGTAATCAATAGACCATTGTTTGAAAGTGTTGCTTATTGCATGACTGCTTAGATGGAGACTTGAGTGACAGCAGCAGCCTGAAAAATTGTGTCCTGAAAGTAACTGCTCTGTGAAGATTGTTTGGGAATCATGAAATCTAGGAGATTAGGAGGTCTTTTGCTGATGTTGAAGATTTGCAGATCTACAGGTTTGCTTTCCTAGAACAGGCAACACCCAGCCTTCGTTCTCTAACCCCTAAATTCCAGTTTGTGATTTATCAGCAGGAAATAGCAATTTCACTACAATAGCAATGAAGAACCGGTAGGCTGGGACCCTCTTATACTGGCATGTGCTTCCATGGGTCCTCATTGTGGTTAGAGAACACAGGCCAGGGGAAAGCAGGAAAAGCAGCACACAGAGAGCCATGGGCAGTGGTGATGCAAAGAATTTCAGTGGCTCATGCTGCTCCCAGAGTTGAGGGTGTCTCAGCCAGGGGTTTCTCTTCTCTCAGGAGGAGAAGGGAGAAGGAGAGTTGGGATGACTACACCAGCACTGTCTGTCTTTCCCTTTGTCTGCTTGCCTTTCCATGTTGTTTTCATCAGGCTGTTTCACCCAGGGAGCCAGCTGCCAAGATTTCCTAACACAAATGCATTTGGCCTGAGTCAAGGCAGTTCCTTGTCGTAAATCTCTGGGGCTTTCTTTTGGGAAACTGGAGTTGTTAATAGCATGTGTGGCTTTCCCAGCTTTCGGGGTGGTCGCATCAGGTGGCAGGTGACAGGGCTTGTCACCGGTTGTAAGCAGGGAGGCCACGCGTCAGAGTTCAGGGCCAGGTAAATGTACTTTACCTCCTGCCATCTCAGAAACTGTCCAGGCTTCCTTCATCTCCCCAGCGGGGATTCCAGCCACAGATGTCCCTGAGATCTGACAAAGCGGTGACAGCCCTGCTGCAGGGCCGGTGAATGCACAGAGCAGTGGAGAGGGGATTCGCAGGGATGTTTTTGCATCAGGACTGTGTGGAAATAGCGGACTGGGGATGTTTGCATAGGGTTACTTTTACAACGCAGGTGGCACCCTGTACAGTAGCATCCTGCACCACTGGTACCTCTTCCTAAGCTGCTTGTTTTCCATCAGCCCTTTGCTTTTACAGTGCCAGGATCAGAGCTTTGTGGAATGCGTATCTATCCATCTGAAAAGTAATGTACCACGTTTTCAGTGTCTGCTCCACAAGAAGGAAACTTTCAGGCTAAAAATATCCAGCACTCCAGAAATAAGTGAAATGTCATCAGCAAAAGTCTCATCCCAAACACCCAGATCCTTGGATCCCCATCTGGAAGCCACATGACAGCAAGGGCAACTATTCCCCAAACTGAAAATGTGGGGCATGTTTTCCTGTCTAAGGGAACCCTTTTGGCTTTTCAAGACATGAGCATGGGAGTTCTGCACAAAGGAACTGCCTTAGCAGATTGTACCTTGAACCTTGAGCAGCTTATGGGCATCACAGTTTGTGCCCCATAGTTATACACCTTCTTTCAGAGATTAAGGTCCCAGCGCTTAAGCCAGGTATGTCAGTCTTAAATACAAGAACAGTTCCACTGGCTTTGGGGAGATGGCACAGGATTTAACTATGCATGTGTTTAAGTATCTGGCATACAAACCTTTCTCTCCAGTGCACTTCTCTCTCCCTTGGGCTTAATTTCAGCTCCTTCCACTTTATAGTCTCTGGTCTCTGCTGTAAATTCAGGGACCCAGGGAACTGGTTTTTAAAAAACACTTTCTGCTTGAAATATTGCAAGTAAAGAGCAGATGAGAATATATATCAGCTAAATGCTTTTTTAAAGGCATATATGACAAGACATGACACGCTGGATTCTCAAATTAAGTACAGTAGCAAGGAAACCCCAGCTGGAATATCCTAAAATACGGCTTTCCTCCTCTGAAACCACTTTTAATTTTAAGTGCTGACTTTCCTGACCCAAAATAAAGTTACAGGCCATGTTTACTAGCCAGCATAGAAGGGAATTGCTCCCTTATTGCATTCCAGGCATGCAAGCCACTGAAAATCAATATAATAAAGTAGGAAAGAAAGCGTAAGATTATACCCACTCATCTGCCACCCTCCTTCACATGCAGAGACAGACACATCCATAGCCCTGTCTTTCTCCTCCCCACCGTGACAGGTAATGGCCCTCTCTAACCTTAGAGGCTGGCAGTGAAGAAAGATGAAGTTTGTCACAGTGTTCCTGAGCACTGAGTTGTACAGCTAGGTCACCTCTGATTCCTAGCTAGTCAGTCAAGGCTACCTTTCTACGAGCAGCGCACAGCTGCCATTCCCCAACAAATAGTGAAATGATGAGTCCGTGTCACCACAGAGGACACCATCTAAACTGCTGGTATCCCCTTCAGTTCAGTAACATGATGGAAGATGACAGGGACATGAGATGGGGCTGATGTGAGGCAGGAATCTCCATAACAGGTCTCCGTGTGGAGGTAGTGAGGGTCTGACCTCTGGACATTTCAGAGACATCAGGGAGATGTGAAGAGGTGGGAGGTCATGTCTAAAAACTGCTACTCCAGGGCTGGAGGATGGAGGAAGGGGGCTGATCACTATTTGATGCCAGACCCTGAAGGCAGACAAGATGCTACAGGAGCAGCAGTGATCCAAGGAGATGTCTTCCAGACGTCTGGCTTTGTTAATGGACTTCAGTGCCAAGGCAGGAGAAAGATGAGAAGAAGGAAAGGAGGAATGACTCACTTGTCGATTCTGCACCAGCTGCTAAACTTTCTGTAGAAAGTCCGTACTGCTCTTAAAAGAGGTCGGATCTTGTCTTTGGCAACAAGGGTCCTTTTGATTTCTGTATGCCTCGCAGACTTGTTTGCAGGAGAAACACATGGTCTTATCTGCTGCTTTGAGGTCTATTTAAGTGCTGCTCTTTCAACACCAAAGTAGGCGTCCAGTGTAAAAGTTATACTTTCCTTTCTCTCACATCATGGTCTAACAGGGTGGTGTGCTCTTAAGAACAGATTTTGTTTGCTTGAGGGGGCCTGAAAATGCTTTTGTACCATGGTGTTCTGCAGGCCAGATGTCTCAAGAACCAGACATCATTTGTGGGGTTAGCAGCAATCACCGCATGACTCTGTCATCTCAAAAGTCTAATGCAGATGAAGAAGAGAAATGAAGAGCCCCTATTATTGAGCATTATGAACCTAAGACTGACGAAAGATGAAGTGTCTGCAGGATCAGCAAGCCCAACTTATCCTGAGTGTCTTAGATCTGCCCTTATGCCCTTAAAATACATCCCAAGTTGTATCTCTCAATGACACAATCCCTGCCATTCCTCAGTGGCTGTAGACTTGCCTACAGCCTGACAACTTTATCACCTCTCTCCCTCCCTGCTGCTTTCTCTCACTCGTCCTTTGGTGCATGGGGTATTCAGGGTGATGGCTAGTGCCAATGTTAATGGGAATAACACTTGGAGGCTGCTGGAGGGAATCAAGGCCTCTGTCTTCCCCAGCTACCACTGCTTTGCAAGCTCTGGCTCTCACCTTTAATGTGGAGTCAGCTTTCTTGGCACATGGAGGATTCACCCTGTGGGATACTTTACTGACTTTTCTCTTCACCTTGACTCAGACATGCACAATAGAAATAGCAGCTGTGGACTCCTATGGTTTCAGACCCTGCCCTGTTTCAATTAGAGAACACAAGGGTTTGCGAGGAGGCTTTCAAGGAGGATGTGTGGGTTTCCTTTTGAGTCTTAATGCGTAGGAAAAAAAGAGTTGCACTGAGCTGCCTGTTTCTCCTGAGCACCTCCAAGCACCTGGCAAGCAGTCACTGGTTCTGCTACCCTCCCTTGTCTGATGGAGGAGCATAAAGTGAGCTCAAAGAGCATCACTGCCTCTTCATACGGACACAAAACGGTTGCATACTGGGAAAACACAACCCCACACCTTTGCAGTGAGTTCTCCCACAGAAAGACCTGGGAGCAACACCAAGAGGTGAGGGGCACCAGAGAGAGGAAATGGTGTCTCAAAGACAGTGTTTTACATCTCCACCCTGGTAACTCCATGCAGTCTGCATCACAGCCATTGCAATAAGGAGGTCACTTCTGTGAGCAGCTCAGCCCTGGGACTGGCAAGGAGGTGACTCTATGGCAGTGAAGAGCATCCTGCGAACGTCTGCAGGATAGTAGCATCTCCCAGTTATCCTGCTGCATACTCTAGGCAACAATTTCCCAGCCCTGGTACCTCACATTCCTGGTGTGGAGCTAAGGGGAAGCTAATCTGGCTGCTCCAGAGGATATGGGAAACAGCTGGAAGGGCAGTAGGTGATGCCTAATAGCTGACCACCCATTCATGGGCAAGCTCACACCACAGTATACTCAGCCTTAGGATATTCTTGTGTCCTGGAAGGTCTCTCAGAAGCACTCAGTACAAACCAAGAAGCACAACATCATCCCCAAAATGAAAACACTTCTATGGTTTATCAGAGGTGCTCTTGTTACTGAAGTAAAAGTCTCTCCATGCCGTTCTCCTCCACATCCCTCACTAGTCTTGAGGGAAACACAATAGATCACCTTCCTCACTAAGAACCCAGGACAGAGAGGAAGAGGAGGAGATGCTAACTGCAAAGATGAGGAGCTAGGGTAAAGTCAGAAATTGTTCAAACTGCAGAGAGAATTAGTTTTGTATTTAGTTTGCCTTCTTTATTTCTTTTTGTCTTTAAAGAATTTATGTGAAATTGCTCTTAAGAAACTCAAGCTAGCATCTTCCCTGAGACAGTCACCACTCTGCCCTGGGGAAAGGCTGCCTGCTCTGCAGCATCCCAGGAGGAAAGTAACCTGCTATGAGGGGTAGTGCCTGCTGGAGGGTTGTGGCAATGATAGGGCTTAGAAACCAATCAGGATTTTCACAGCAATCTCAAGCTGTTTAAAGCCTTGCCCTCTGCTGTCATGTTCACTCTTGAGGTTTTTTTTCTTTCTTGTTCGATAAATCCCTGGTTTTCTAGACCTCAGGAGTGTACCAAAGTTTGAAAGTGACCCAAGTTCAAGCTAAAGACTCAGCAGGAGACAAATAAAGGAACCTCAAATCTATTATTAAATAAGTAAAACCTCAAGACATCCTTAGGTCTGACTTACATTTTCTGAGTCCTTGAAGTTACTAATAAAACACCAAGAAAACGTCTGGATCTTTGATACTCGGCTCTGATAATACTTGGAAAATAACCAGAAACACACTCTTCAACATCTGGAGACTTTAGAAAATTCTCCACGTTTTCAAGTCTGGGAAAGCTTGTGTACGGTAGGGGCTTTGCAAAGTTGGAATGTATTGCGTTTGCATAGCAAGGGTTTTGTGGTGGGGGGTAAGGGGTGGCTTCTGTGAGAAGATGCCAGAAGCTTCACCCATGTCAGGTGGAAACTGACTCCAAGCTGGCCAAAGCAAAGCCCATTGGTGATGGTGGTAGTACCTCTGAGATAACATAAGAAGGTAAAAAAGCTGCTGTGCAGCTACAGCCACAGTGAGGATATGTGACAGCAACAGCCTTGAAGACACAAAGGTTAATAAAGAAGGAATGGAAGAGAGGCTTCAGGTGCTGGAACAGAGATTCCCCTACAGCTCGTGGTACATGGCTGTGCCCCTGCAGCCCATGGCGGTCCATGGTGGAGTAGATATCCACCTGCAGTCCATAGGTGATCCCACTCCAGAGCAGGAAGATGTCTGAAGGAATCTGTGCCATTGTGGGAAGCCCCTGCTGGAGCAGATTTGTTGCAGGACTTGTGACTTTGTGGGGGACCCACACTGGAGCGGTCTGCTCCTGAAGGGCTGCACCCATGGAAGGGACCCACGCTGGAGCAGCTCATGAAGAACTGCAGCCTGTGGGAAGGACTCACACTGGAGAAGTTCATGGAGGGGTGCCTCCATTGGGAGGGACCCCACAGTGGGGGGGCAGGGGAAGAGTGTGAGGAGTTCTCTCCTGAGAAGGAAGGAACAGCAGAGAAAATGTGATAAACTGATCACAACCTCCATTCTCTGTCCCCCTGCACCACTCAGGGGGAGAAGATAGAGAAATCTGGAGTAAAGTTCATCCTGGGAAGAAGGGAGAAGTGGAGGAAAACTGTTTTTCACAGTATCACACAGTATCATAGTATGTTAGAGATTGGAAGGGACCTCAAAAGATCACCTAGTCCAATCCCCCTGCCGGAGCAGGAACACCTAGATAAGGTTACACAAGAATGTGTCCAGGCGGGTTTTGAATGTCTCCAGAGAAGGAGACTCCACAACCTCCCTGGGCAGCCTGTTCCAGTGTTCTGTCACCCTCACTGAGAAGAAGTTTCTTCTCAAGTTTAAGTGGAACCTCTTGTGTTCCAGTTTGTACCCATTTCCCCTTGTCCTATCATTGTCACTGAGAAGAGCCTGGTTCCATCCTCGTGACACTCCCCCTTTATATATTTATATACACTAATAAGGTCACCCCTCAATCTCCTCCAAACTATAGGGACCCAGCTCCCTCAGTCTTTCCTCATAAAGGAGATGCTCCACTCCCTTAATCATCTTAGTTTAAGATTTGGGTTTAATTTTCATCCTCCTGCTATGATTTCTTTAGCAACAAACTAAATAAATTTCTCCAAGTTGAGCCTGTTTTGATAATTACTGTAATTGGTGAGGGATCTCTCCCTGTCCTTATCTCTACCCACAAGCCTTTCATTGTCTTTTTCTATCCCTGTATCCAGTTGAGGAGGGGGAGTGATTGAGGGGATTTGGAAGGCTCTGGGGTCAACCCACCACACAGGCCTTGATGCACCTATTGTTTTTCATACCTTAAACATGGAGTCAGTTGAAAAGAGAAACAAAGGAGTCTTAGGCAAAAAGTTTGCAGCAAGGTAAAATAGAAGATTTTCCCTAAAACACACCTCTATTTATTGTTATTATTTCAGCTGTTGTTCAGTGATTACAAAGACTTCCTTGTAGTCTTCAACACAGCTTTCCCTTGCAATACGCTTTCTGAAATGGCCTAAATAAAACATATGGTTGTATATAACCTTGACCTACAGATATTCAAAAATCAACTTCTAGTCGGAATTTGTTCCCTAAAGGGTGGGATAAGTTTAACCAAGCACACCTCCTGACTTTCAATAAGGACCAACGCCTGTTTTGTTAAAGGTATCAGTATGACCGTGATGTAAAGTAATCGCGGACAAATACAAACTCTGAGAGTCAATGAAATGGCTTTCAGCCTGTTGAAGTATTTTTCACATATTAATTAAACTTTAGATCACCTGGCTTAAATCAGAATAACAGAAATACTTCAAAACTAACTTTGAAGTGTGCCTGCTGTGAGCAGGAGGCTGGAACACTCGTGCTCTAGAGGTCTATTCCAACCAAAGCAACATGATTTCATACAACCAACACAAGACTATTGTAACCTCGAAAGTCAATTGTTGAGACAGAAACACTGGAAGTTTCTAACCACAGGCCACTTTATTCCTCAAGAGACTGAGTGCCATAGAACTGCCTCCCTGTTGGCCATCCTCATCATTCAAACGCCAGACAGTGCCCCCAGCAGGAGCCTGGGGACTCAAGCTGTCTCTTTGCTGAACAATTGCATTACTTTCAAGAGGAAGTAAAAGCATGAATTGTTTGAAGGTCTCTCTGTCTGAGCAGATTTGACTGACCAGCTCTGTTAGCAATCGTGCATCTCTGGCATGCCTGGTTAGTTAGATGCTCTTCAAAGATTTGCAGTGGGCAGTTTTAGCCATGCATCTTTTCATCTTTTATAGCTACACTCCTTATGTCGGAGCCATTAGCAATATCTCTAAACTCCCTTTCAATCGTGTTTTACGGTGACTGTGCAGTACATTGAGGTGCCTTTTATGGTTGAGATGACACTTTCATTATAAGCTGCTGTTTTCAGTGATTTGTAACTTTCCCCCCAACTTACCTTTGGGGGTTGAAATTTTCTCACATTTTCTTATTCAGAGACCAGCAGTGAATTTATTTAGAAGTTGGAAGATACTTAGGGATACTTAGTCGAAACTTAGGGGGAAAAAAAAAAACTACAAAGGAAAAAAGATTTTATATTTTTGGTCATTAAAAAGAAAAAGTAGGCATGTACTTTCAGCATCCTGTAACACAAAATCATAAAGCAAATGCAGGTTCCATGAGACTCCTGTTTATTGTGATTAAATTTGGGCAGAGAAAAAAATGAATCTCAATGAGGAATTGTAAACCACTCAGATACATTGCAATCCTAATAGTAAGAGATGGAAAATTTATTTATGCCCATTGGAGGTTGAAGAACGGTTTTTGCTGGCTTCAGCATTTTGAGTTTCCTGAGCTTTGTGCGGTCGGCCCTTACAACAGCATCAATAAATGCCTTTTGAATTCATAAGCCAAACAGTCATAGCCACTCAACAAATATGTAGGCAAATGCAGCCAAGGTATTTACCCACTCTTCTGAAGGTATTTACTCACTTCTCAGTACATGTGTGCTATAGTACACTTGATAGTTCTTGTTGATTCCCATAATAATACTTGTTGATACCAAATATTTTCAGACTTTATTTTGGCTAAAGAATAGTAGTTACAGTCTGGGCATATGCTGTTTTCAGTTGTGTTTATTTTTCTTTTCAGGGAAATAAAATGTATATTGTCTTGTTTCCTTCTCAGTGCTTAAACCTGTTTTTTGGATATGTTTTTTTTTTGGCGTGGCAGTGGTTTTCATATGAAAACCTAAACACCGTCAGAGCAAGGCTGCTGGGTGAGATGCACACCTGCTTTGATATAAGGTTGAATATTCTTCACAACAAATGGGTAGATATTATGGCCACTGCAGATCTACCTGGGCTTCTTTTAGGTATATATCAAGAGGAAAATAAATATGGAGACAGATTCAGCTCAGATTGTTCTCTGTGGATCTGCTCCAATGTTGGCTCCAGCCAGTGGGTCCTTTTTCATTGGCTTTAATGGCTTTCCAATCAGGCTCTAGGGTCTGATTTTATGTTCAATGATCCTGTTATTCATGATGAGGTTTCAGCAATTTCAAAGTAACTGGAGTTGCCAAACAGCTTCAGATGTGAATGGTTCACTTCCCTCATAAATTTTGCAAAAGCAGCTCCACCTACAGGATCCCCAAAATTAGCAAGAGTTAACTCCTGCAAAAGGAGCTATGAAGCCTTGCCTGAGCTTTTGCAATTTGCATTAGCCTTCTGTTAGGATTCCCCTGTGCATTTTAACTTGTGCAGGACTGTCTTATCAGCGTCTCCTCTAGACTCACAATCGTACCTCTCTAATATGACTAAACCCATAAATCACCACTTTGTGTCTAATATTTTAATTGAGGAAACTCTTAGCTATAACCCCTTTGAGCAAAGTACTTAACTACCCCACTTTAATTTTCAATATAAAGAAACCTGTGCAAATGCACTCACTTGAATATTAGGTAGAGCTGAAAGTTTTCATCAGCCTGATCCAAAGAGAATGCAGCAAAAATCTTTCCCCACATCAGAGGTCACAACCAAGATGATGTTTTCTACTTAAAAGTGAGTTACTTCATCTTGCAGTATGATATGCTGTATTTAACGCTTCATTTTAAGCTGCTTTGGCTCAAATGAATATAAATACCCAATGGTCATTCTCTTTATTAAACTGGAGCTATACAAAGGACTAATAATCTGGTTGTCTTGTTGTTCAGTCTAATTATAGTAGGGAGTATGAGGAATCCCATGTGCCTCCTAACTTTGGATGAAAACAATTAGTCTGAAGATTTCCTCTTTTTTGGCTTTTATTACTATCATTATTACAATTAATAAACTTCATCTTCACTGCCACAGTCTACCGATGTATGCACTGCAAACCAGGAGAGAAAAGCAAAATGAGGTAGTCTGTCTTTTTCACATGATTTCTGTCTTCCTTTCCTGGGTAAGATTCACTTTGTATATCACGGCAGTGATCTCGAAGGCTGGATCCTGGAGAAGTATGTTAGAACAAAATGCTCAAAAATGCTTTTGGTAATGGAAGCTGCTGTCAACATTTCTCAAGAATATGCCAAGCACAAACCTTGAAGAGGGGCCCTGGGGAATGATTTATACTATGGACTGATACAGTAAACGCAATTTGTTTTAATTAAGGTGATGGCTTATTGCATAATTTACATTGCGCTGGCTGAAATGACCACACCAGGCAGTTTTGGAGAATCACAAGCCGTTCACATAAATTCCACTAACAGTAATACAGCAAATGTTGCAGGAAACAGTTTCATCAAGAAACATAAATGCAACATTCCTCCTTCTCACAAGTTTACACCAAAACTAATTCTGCAGTATGTCTTCAGCTTTTAGCTCCTATATATTATGAAGTATGGTGTTGCACTCTCTTCCCCTGATAAACTTAACAAACCTGCAAATACGATCAGCATTCAAAACACCCTGCCAAAGCAGCAACAAAAAACCTGCTGCAAAGGAGGCAATCATATCTCTAAGCCCATCTAGCTGATCATGGCCTCTAAAGCTGCAGGGGATGTTATGCTGATGTACTGCAGCCTACAAGCCACCAGTAACAGCATAATTTTGAAAAGTGATTCTGTTTTTATTTGGGAGATGGTGTCCAGCACAACCTGAGGTATCGGTGCTATTCAGAATGAGCACACCAAGCTGATTCACTCCAGTTTTGGTTTTTGTACTCTCAAGTTAGTAGTCCTCAAAAAAAAACCCTTGCAATTATGCAATTAAAAAGTGAGTCATGAAGTGATGAAACAGAAATACAATTGGGCAGAATTAAATTTGCCTAGGTCAGCCTAATATTGACATAGTCAAATGTCTTCAGAGAAAATTTTATAATATTTACTTTCTTTTCATGTCACTTTGTACTTCTAAGGCAAATATAAATACATATACTGTTCAGCATATATATGATACAGAGTATACATAGAGACACTGTAGTATTATATATAATATGAATAGAGCTAGAAGAAACCTAGGGATCTGGCAAAAAAGGGTTCCATTTTATTGTTAAATATTAACTATATCAAATGAACCACTCATGCACTTCCGTTACTCTAGTCCCAGAAAACTATAAAAATCATATACTTGAAAGAAAACAACAACAAACATCTTACCACATTAGTGAGGTAATTAAAGACAGAAGGGAAAAAAGAAAAAAGATCTCAGACCAGCATTGGAATTGATGATTAAACAAAATCATTGTATATATTTTCTCAGAGAAACAACGATAAGCCACATAGAAGTGTGAATCTGATTCCTACTACACTGTCATAGACTTAGCTCACTTAACAGCAGCTACCTAAAACTTGCATGCCTATTCTGTCTATAGGCAATAGCAGTAGGTTTCCAGAAATCTATCTGTGATCTGAGGGTAGGGTTTTAGAATAAACAGGATGAGCCACCCATGCTAGCAAAGAAATGACTTTGGATATGACCTACTCCCAGTCTATTGTATGGGGTTTGTGGCAGAAGAAAGCAGTGGGGCAGTTAGTCATGTTGGACTAACTGAATCACTCTTTATGAAACCAAGCAACAGAGCTTGCCACCTTGTTCAGGCATCCAGTGGCATTGCCGTCCCAACACCGTCTTGCAGTGGTGCTCTATGGGCACACCTAACAACTGCCTTCTCCCAGGGGTAACTGAGTCACCCAGAGCCAGCCCCAGGACTCTCCAGCAGACTGACAACACTGGCAAGTGGCGAGCTTGACTTCAACATGCCTCTCAAAGAGTCTACATCTGTCAAAACAGAAAGGTTTCAAACAAAAATCATGGGTTTGCAGTGCTCGTGTTCAGCTGCAGCTTCCTCTTGCAGCTGCCGAATTAAACAACCCTCCTTACTGGGTTGCTTTTTTCTTCAGTGCTTGCTGTATCTATTTATTTTGCTCTCTGCTGGAGGACACAGACCTTTTCTTAGTGTTTGGGCAATGCCTCGATCTCAATTTGAGGAGGGAGAAGAGGCAGATCTAGGTGCTGCCCGGTTACAGAAGAATGTCAGCTTATAATATGTTGGTAGATGTGCTCTTTCCTCTCCCTCCCACTCTGCTGCCTGTGATGTGATGTTATCAGTTTGCCTCCTGTTTTTCCTTTTGGAATACCGTAAATATAACAGCAAGCCAAGTTGGTTTTGAGCAAAGTTCCTCACTGCATTATACATGAGTTTGAAAACAAGAGGAGTTTGTTCTGAATCCCACTTAGCCTCGTGAACTTTCACAGGTGAATTTCAGGCCTATTCGGCTAGCTAAAGCTGAAGTTTGAATTATGAAACAACAGGGGGGGTGCTTTGAATCTCTTCTGCCAGGAAGACTGAGGGAGACAGCATTTTATTTTTCAGCCTTATTAAAACTTCTCTATAGAGAGGAAGTCGATCTTTTCAATTGCTCTTAATCTCTAGAGAAATCTCCCACTGATCCCTAAAATGCCGAACTTGCAATCCTGGAGTAGTTTTTAACCTGCAGCGCTGGAATGCTTCTAATATTTCCAATACTGCTTAAATGCATCTCCCTTTGCCAATTACCCTGCTGTGGCTGGATGCTTCCAAAGCCTTCTATGGTGCTAATTTGCACAAAGACAATACTTGTTGTCTGCAGAGTTATGGGACCACCTGTGCCAACCTATGCAAAGTGCTGGACCCTGTGATCCCAGGTATTTGATACGGATGCTGAAGGATGAGCCTGTAACTCAATTTCAGTCTTATTTCCGAGAAATGAGACTGGGAATGTAATTCGGCTCTAGCACGCCTAGTTTGGACAAATATCTTCGTTTTTATGCGGCTGTCTCCAGGTTTTGACAGACAGATCAGTTACATGTCCTACAGCAAGGTGTTGTGTTTGTCTGCAAAGTGTTGTCTGGACAGGAACCCCTGTGCCCAGCTAGATGGAGGGGCAGAGAGACAAAGAAGCAGCACTCCTGTGAGAAGCCATGAACTGTGAGAAAACTTCCTGTGATGTGGATAGGATTTCTCTCCTGCCTATGAGGCAGCAGCTCCACTGGGATGAGATGTTTCGCCTGAGGGGATGCAAGTGGGAGAGGAAAGTGGGGGGAGAGCGAGTTGTCAGCATCTGGATCAAAATTGCTTTCTTGAAGACAAAAGACAACATCCAGTTCAGTAATCTGAAAGCATCAGCTGAGTTTTACCTGTGTTTTTACCCTGTGCTGCTTAAAGATGATGAGCGTGAGATTAACAGCCTTTGTTTTCAGATTTTAGCTGCTTCTCTTCCCTGGCCTAGAGTGATTCTTTATCTCAATTGCCAGCTTTGCATGTCGTTCAGTTCAACTTAATCGCAAGGATTCACAAATCAAGCGATTTCAGGCTGGGGGCTCTGTTTTACAAAACCTTTGCAGGTCAGCAAACAGGATTTTCTTGCACTTCCTCATGGCCTTAACAAAGACATTTGCTCTCAGTTTACAGAATTTACATAGTGCAATTTGGGCATTTCACACTGTTGTTTGCATGAGGATCCTTTTGAAGTCAGAGAGCTTGGATGGCCTGTATGAATGAACAGGGATTAGTACTGCATATACAAGTTGCTTCCAGGCTGGAAAGGTAATTAAATGACCAAGCATTTACACCACATTCAGAGTCAAGATTTTCAGCTGATTCGAATTAGTGAAAATCTTGCATGCTTAAAGTGAAGAATTTCAACAACAGATAATTACACCCTAATATTAGGTTATTAAACTTAGTTATTGTGCAACATTCTCTACAGTTGTTTCACATATGCTCAGACCTTCATGCAAATAGCGCACCTCAGTGCACATGGTTTACCAGAACATTCAGATGTGGGAGAAAACCTGGATGTAAGAACATTGTGAAGTTGGACTTGGTTGCCTCTCAGTAGTCATCATACAGTAAGAACACTGCAACAAGATATGAAAACCCAAGGATACGTTGATACATATCTGGCTGAGTATTTGTGGGGTTTTTTTTGTCAGCTACCACATTCAATAGAAAGCAGAACTTTGCATGAAAATTTAAATTATGTGTGATTTTGGATCAAGGAACCCTGACCAGCCTGATCTTTTCAATATTGCCCTTTTTGGAGCAAATGTTTGATTCTGGGACAAAGCGATATTGTTGGTGAATTCTTATTTCAAAGAAAAAATTTTAATTTTTATCTAAAGTTTGACCTGGATTCGAAAAGGATATTAACGAGTTAAATAACCCCCAATTAAATACACATGTATATTTAATGTAAAAAGTACATTTTGGGTTGACCCAAAATTTATTATTTTTTTTTTTTTTAATAAAGTAAAAGGCAGACTCGCTCTAGAGAGCACTCTCTAATGTTCAGGGGATTTATATAATTTTAGCAGAAATAAGCAGAGAGATGTAAACCACAAAGACTTTCAGGCCTTCTGATCCAGCATTATTATGTACCCAGCAGAGATCAGTGCCTCAAAGAAAAGCGTAAAATCCCCTGCAATGCCCTATTAAAGACTATACATTTGATAGTGATTAGTATATGGATGACTGAGGTTCCACCTCTTCTCCTTGTTATTAGCTCCATCTAATGTGATGTTCCCTATAAGGGCTGCTGTGATCGCATGAATTTGTGCAGAATTGCACTGGAGGAAAGCAGAGAAGAGTCTATATCACAAAAACCTGTAGGTCACTTTGCTGTCAATCCAGTTGATGCCTTATTCTTTTTCCAGGATTAATCACTCTTGCCTAAAAACTCAGTTCCTTCTGGGGGAGTTGTGGTAACGCTTTGCACCAGCATAACCGAGTGTTTAGAGTGGGATGTGAAGTGTGATTTTGCAGCCAGTTGCTGTGGTTGTGTGGTGCCGAATGGGTATGTAGGTAGGCATAACGGACCCTTCAAATTGGAATTTGGCTCTGGAAAAGGTATTAACTATTTCAGCCCTCCCCAAAGTGCCATGCTATCTGTAATGGCCACAGGCTTATGGTTATAGGCTGCAGGCTGTGCCAAGGAATTAGGCACTGCGCTGTTTCACTGGAGCTATGAAAACTGATTTCTACAAAGTTGGAAGCTTCATTGTTTGCAATCATTTGGGATCAAAGATAGAGAAGATGGGTTTGTTGTTGCTTCCTGGTATCTTTAAGAGTCCTGGCATTTTATTCAGATAGGCTGATTTGTCTGTCCTTGCTGATGTGTACATAGCTCATCAAAACTGGTACTACACTGTTCAAATGAATGAAGGGATGATACATGAAACTTCTGTCAGGATGAGAAAGCCCAGCATGTCTGAAAATCGCTATTCCAGCCCCAGCACCCCTATCACAGAGAGTGGATTGTGGATAGAAGAGGAGGTACAACTCTTTTATGTGGATCTATGGCAATCAAAACCTCCCTGCTCTATCCAGAGATTTAGAAAAACAATTGTGGCCACATCACTGTGGAAGAACATGTTTGCTGGGAGAAGCTGTGAGAGTTCCAGGACTCTTCTACCCAGGACCTATAAAAACGTGAGGAAGACAATCCAACCCCAAGCTGACTAACCCTTCAAAACTGAAGCAGGCATGGTGAAAGGTGGGAACAAAGATGCTTTGCAATGACCTCATTTCTGAACACACATCCCATGTTCCCTGGAGAAGGATGTCAATCTTTTTCTTCTCCTTTTCTGTTGCCAAGTGATTATTTCCCTCCTAGTGCAATAAATGTGGATGCAAAAACCTTTCATAACTAATCAAGTCTACAGGCTCCATTTCATGGCTGCTGAAGTAAAAACAGTGGCATTTCTCTGCCCCAATCTCCCCACAGAGACAGCTGAAGCCTCGGTGGTCCCATCGCACCATCAAGCTTGTCAGCATAAAATCACATCCCTCAGTGGTTTCCACTCACTCCGTAACTGAAGCAAGCTGAGAAAAACTCATGTTTCCCAGCTGAGAGTGGTTTTGCCAGGCAATCTGAGCATATTTGGCATGAGCTGTACTGAAGCCAATGCTTCCTGATCTAAGAACACAGGTGAATTCATGGACACTACAGGAGAAGCTGCTGGCAACTACACCGAAGCTGTTACCATAAAAGAGACATTCTACTCTGATCTGCAGAGCAGCCTGTCATGCGGCTTTATTGCATGTTTGCTTTTCCATATCGGCTTTAAAGAAAGGCAAAATTAAACTCACACAAGATACAAACATGGAGGCATGCTCGAACATATAAACCCTGCATGCAAAAATAGGTACACACACACACTTACATACATGCACATGGTCCACCTTGCCGAAGATGGTAGCAAAGACCATTTTCCGAGGCATTTAAATACCTCCTAGTGCGAAGACTGTTTTGTCTTTGGGAAAAGTTGCCTTTCTTTTACAAATAGAGGCTATCCGTTTAAGCTGTTTTTTGAGGTGTCAAACATAAAAATGAGATGAGACGTCAATCAGGGCCCAGGGGGATGGGGAGGGGGAGACAGAGAGCCTGAAAAATGCTTCCGACGCAAGCGGCTTGTTTAAGAACAAGAGCGTGTTGCAGCTAGCTGAATCTTTGGAGGAAAAGATGAATTTCTACCCATTTAAACATGAATAAGGTGAGATGAAGGGAAGGGGAAAATCCATGAAGGTGAAGAGCCTCTTTTTTTTTTTTTCCCTTTTCCCAGTTGTGATGGATGATTCCAGCTTAAAGTACTGAGACTCCCAGTGAAGAAAACATCTACAGTGATTTTGATAAATAAATGTGTAGACCTTGCAGTTGCCACCTTGATGCTGGTGAGAAAGAAGTTTATACTTCATAGTGGGAGTTTTTGTGCATGGTGCTCATAAGGGGCAAGGCTGGGGCGGTTCTAATGCTCCTGCACTAAGAAGAGGGACTCAGGCATCATTTCCTACTGATTTTAAAATTGCAGCACCCACAGAGGCTGGTCTTCATGATAACAACTTACGGCAAATTTGGGATGGCATATGGGGCTGCCAAGTGCTTAGAAAAGGGAAGGAAGTGGGCCATTTTGTCTTGCTGACCTCCAGCGTTGCTTTCTCTCTTTCCCTGTGTTATGCCCTGGGTGGTGTGCAGGCTGCCTGCATGGAGCTGTGATCACGCATCTTTGGAGCAGAGATATACTCCCAAACCTCAAAATATTTGTTAGTGGAGACATATGCATACATCGCTTGCATGGATCAAGCTTGCAAGGTTTCTGAAGTGCAAGAGTTCCCTGCCACGGAATGTGGCTCCATTCACATGTTGTATGAGTCAAAGCAGTCCTTGAACCTTTCCTTCCTACAGACTGTAGCCCCTTACTCAGAGGAACTGTTTTGCCACCTACAGAATGTGGCTGCTTCTAAGAGTATCAGGGGATGCAATAAAAGCTATTGTATTTCTGTATGGTTTTGAAGGAAAGTAAAGAAAAATATTCAATCCCATTGCACTTATGATTGGCAAAACACGATAACCCAAATTGAAGTACAGCTCATATCACAGTAAATAGACTGCACATGTGAAAAGAGAAGCCTTTGAAGCGCTATTGTTTTACATCCCAGCAATGTTTCTAGTGCTGCTCTGCAGAAGTGTGCCAGGGAAGTGGTGTACAGTCATTCACCAAGTCTGATTTCTGCATCAGCAGTGTTTCTCCCCTGAAGCACTCCCAGTTCTGTCTTGGCCAGATTTAACACTGTTTTGCTGATGAGATGTGAACAGACCAGAAGCATCAAATTTGTCTTGGAGAAACTAAACTCTGGTGCTTTTGTCAGTCCCTGAATTAGAAACAAGCATTGCTGGATTCCCAACCCAACCTTCATTTAAAAAATAATAATGAAAGTGGTAATGAAAGAAAAAAAACACTCTTTAGGTTTCAGCATACTGGGAATCTGTTCGCATCCCTTGTCCCCTGACTTCAGTTTCCAAAACCCATTGAGATAGTTCCACATCAGCACATGGGAAAGGGCAAATGAGGACAAAGACATATTCAACTGGAGCATATACCCACTCCTTTCATTCACTTCCCCAGCATGTGGATTCCTGATGAGGACAGCCACGGTCCCACAAAAGGCAGTTGTAATTCCTCTCTCCCATTCCTGCCCAACAATGAAGGGTTTGAGCCTGCTCAGCTTGCATGTGGAGCTACAGAAAACCAGACAAAAAAGACTGAGCTAAATGGAGAACACAAACACATCTCTGAGCTACACTAATGAGAACATAACTAATATGTTACACATTCCCAGCAGCACAAAGGAAACCTAAGGGTAGCACAGGCAGTCAGAGGTATTTCACTAGCTGTAAGCTAGTTTTATTCACACAAAGGTCTATCTATCTGCGTATTTAAGTTCCTCTACTGGTTTCTTATACCCTCAGAAATGCCTTAAACTTTGAATCTGAGACTAAATTGCTCAGCTGTCTGTGCAAAGCTACATCAAAACCCAGGATCCAAGGTATAGTGGGAGGGGTGAGCTTTGGTTCAGTAAGGGTGTGGAGAAACTCTTGAAATCCTACATGACCCCTTTTATTCCCTCTGAAGTTTGCTCAGTTCAGTTAGTAACCAGAGAGCTTCTGAGAGGCTCCAGATTCACCCATGCCGCAAGATGAAAGAAGGGTTAGAAGGAAGGCTATAAACAAGATATATATCTAATTTTTTTCTCCTCTGCAGCAAACTGTGGCAGAGACAGCAGCAGATAAGAATGCAGATGTCCATGTCATTTGCTCCCCAGTATATCAGGGGAATGACAGGTCAACACTTGGGTTTGCAGTGATTTGCATTTCTGAGATGAGCAGGGTGACAATTTGAGGTGACATGACAGCAGGAAATGTTTGTAGCTGTACTGGCCCTTAAGAAACTGGGGACAGGACAGGCAATGTGACATCTCTTATTGGGCCAATGGATGGACCCATTTGGGGGATATTTCCAGAAGAGGATTCTCATCCTAACACATGAAAAGATGCAGGGAAGCCTTTCTATTGAACCTGTCACAGGGTTTCGTTGTTGTCTTGTTTCCTTGTTGCCTGCCCTCCCTTCCACATTAGTGCAGGCCCTTGATGCAACAGAGGTGTGCCAAAAAGCCACTGTCACAGGGACTTGCTGGCAAGCACTGTGTGAAGTCACTGTTCTGGGGTTTGTATGTTTCTATTCCTTTTCCACTCCAGTGAAGCTGATTCGCACACTGGGGTCAATTAACTGCCTCCACCAGTGTTTTCTTCAGTAGCAACTACCTTGTGTTAAATAAAAGTTTTTACTGAGGGACAGATGGGTGAAAGCAGCAGGGAGAGGAGTGAGACTTTGGAAAGAGACAGAGAACCGGCTTCTTTCGTCACCGCTCTCTCCTGTTCTCCCTTGCAGATCCTCCTGACGCCTGATGCTGCTCTGCAAACAGCCAAATGCAGCTCATCAGGCTTCCTGGGTTTTGTGTGCTCTTTTTGGAGGACTCTTGCCCTTAAACAAAGGGTCTTAAGCTGGCTGAGGGACAGGGAAAGACTGAGTTGCAATGTGTCTTGGGCTGAGAGCAGGGAGATCAGAAAAAGAGCCAAGTTTATGCCTGTGAGAACTTCTGTCAGAATATTTGTCCAATTTCTAATTGGAACACAAGCTTTTCAGAGGAAAATATTAATCACAATTGTGAAAGTTTTCCTACCAACTCTAGCCAAGGTGGAAGATGCTGTCCAAATTGAATCACAAATCCCTGCAGGCCTTTTGGCTGGTCTGCTAGGCAGGTGGGTTGCTGTCCAGGAATAAAAGAAAAACCAAAAATGCCCTTACTGTACAGGCTGCAAAGGCTTCCCTGCTTTGTTCTTCATGTCGTGTTTAAGGGATCCCTCCTCTGCCTCGTGGAGCATCTCCATTGACTTACAGCAGTTGGAGAGCAGACATGTGGCTTTCCCTTGCTGAAACAACCAATGTATTTCATCCCAGAGAAAATTGCCTCCGAGTACCTCATAAAACAAAACCAGAGCGTACATAGCAGCGTATTTTGAAGTCCTAACTCAAGCAAAAGCCCATGGCAGGGAAGAAAGATTTAGCTGAATGGGAATAAAGAATCTGTGCTTTGGAGGTTGACAAGACATTTGGGACGTGCTATCCTGAATGCTGGAGTGGAAAGGACTAGGCAAATGTAGGGTGTTGTAACTACTATTTGAAAAAATCTGTACTAGAAAACCCAGCTCAGCCACTAACTAAAACATGAGCCAAGGGTTTCGCAGAGCTTAGCACTGCTGGAATTTGGGACTCATGGTCTAACTCTTTCTTAATCAGTGTTAAGCAGATTTATTTAACAATTTTAAATGGCATTGGAAATAAAGTTGATTTACCAAGTTCCAAAATTATTTAAAACATTTATTACAGAAAATAATATTAAAGACAGAAGGAAAGGAAACCAAAGCAAAGAGCCTAACATTTTAGATTTAAGTGACTGAGTCTCTCTTTGTGCTGAAAAGACTTTAAGATGAACCACTGACTGCACAGCAAAGCGCTGGGCAGTTTTGCATCTTTCACATGGGTTTGTCACTATGTGACTTTAAAACAACAGAAAAAAAAGAAGTACCTTTCTAGAGCTGGCCTTCTGTGGATTAGAGTGTGACTACAGCAGAGGTTCTGCATTGCATCTCAGACTTCTTGAACCAGAAGAGAGGTTTGCAGGAGCAAACCATGCAACGTTCTCACCATGTAAGGGTGTATCAGACCTCTGCTCCTACATTTTACAGTGCCCCAGAATCACCTGTCTCCACCATTTTTACTCATAAATACATAGAATTTTTCGGTTTCTGTCATGGAACTGTAGAAAAGGCAGTTCAAAATGAAATTAATCCCACAGCTTCCCTCTGAAATGTATTTATTGTCTAGTATTACAGGTAAGGAGCAGGCACAGACAAACTTGTCAGCCTGACCAAACACATCCTTCCTAAGGCTTCCTAGGGTACCGTACACCATTCAAAACCCATCTTGAATTTCATTTCCCATGACAGAACCAAGTGTTGGTGGCTGTAAATCTGAAACACCACTACTGATTTCAGGACAGCTGGGTTGGATTTATACCAGCCTAAACAAACTGTTCAAGGAAGAATGTATCCTTCGGAGGTAATTTTATGCTATATAAAAGCATATTTTCCATCACGTTGCCTGGTTAATTAGATAACTCTTCACGGCAGGGGGATCTGCCAGATTCTCAGGCTGCCTCAGTGAAAGCAAGCTCAGGGACTAAGACTGCACAACTCCTTTCACTGACAGAGCCCTGACTGTTTGGACTATGTAGCAAAAAGCACTGGCCTAATGGAGAATTTGTGTTAACCCCAAAATGGCACAAGGTTTGTATGCCTGTAACTTCATTTATCTTTCAAGGAACAGCATTCCCCAAACTTCTCCAGCATATTAGCATCTTTCTGGTCAGTCCGAGCAAAGAGGACAAGAGCTAAGATTTGGCTTCATCGATGTCTCTTCTTACTCTTCTGTACCACCAAGTACTGCAGGTAAATTGGTGGGAAATATTGCAGAGGAACCACTCTGCTACTGCTCACTCAATGTATTAATGGAGGACATCAGTCTGCTGGGGCTGGATGTTTACATCATGGCTATTCCTCACAACAAGGAAGGGCAGTTTGAAGCCTGTTTGTTTCTGCTTTGGAAAATTAAGTGGCATCTGTGCACATATGCACTTGCGTATGCATGTTCTGTATGCAAATGCATGCAGAAATACCCCTGGTGTTTAGTTTGGCAGAGCCCAAAGATGTGACTCTATTTCTGTATGTTTTTTTTTTTTCTCCACAATGGTGGCTTTTTCCATGCATATCCAACAGTTATATTTTGGTCCTTTCCAGCTGGAATGAAATTTACAGTCCAAAAGAAATAAAAAAGAAAAAAGAGAGATGGGAAGAGTAACTGAGGGAAAACTGAGTGCCAGAGGCTGCCATCCAGAGATTTCTTTTGGCTCTCCCTTTACAAGAAAACAAGAATGAAGCAGTGTGCCAGTGCTGGGCTTCAGATTCCTCTGGCGCAGAAGGACTGGCTGCTTGGGAAAGATGTCTAGGAATGCCATGAGCATCTACATAGTCCATCTCACTTTTAGGGAAAAGGGCTGATTTAGAGTGAGCAGAGCATAACTTTCTTCATCCACCTTCCCCCTATCCCGTCACAGGCCAGGACATTTAGACATGCTCTGTATTGGTCACAGTCAGGAGGCATAGACCTTTTCTGTTGCAAAATCTGTGCTTCCTATGAGGTATGGCGAAATTTGGGGATTTAGGAGGTCTGGAGTTAGTCTCTGGCTCTGCCAGAGACTTCTGTGGCCTAGAGCAAGCCACATTTTTGCTTCAGCAATCAAATTTTTGTGACCAGCTTTGTTTACTTTTCCTTGGAAATCAATAGGATTTACCCTAGCCCTGTAGTGAAGTATGTTTATACATGCTTGGCTAGGCTAGGCGAGATTTGTTCAGCATCCTGTAGCCTTGAAGCTGAACTAGAAACAAATTATTTTGAAGTAGGTTCTATTTGGGGATAACTGTTTCCGATGGAAGTTGTGCTGAAGCAGGTGCACAAAAGCATCTCCTTTACACTTTGCAACACCTTTCCCATCTTGGAATCACTAAACATGCCAAGATTAAGAAAATGCCTTCTTAAAGACCACAGTGGAACTTGCACCCAAAGGGTGACAGTCTTCACAGATATGGAAAATCTATGGAAGAAGTTCCTTTCTACTTTGAAATCAGGCAGTGTGCTGTGCTTTCTCACACTTCCTGAGCTAGTCATCCAATAACAGCTTCTGACTGCAGATAAAAAATATTTGTCTATACTTGTCTTCATACGTTCATCTACCTATCACAGGTAGATGAAAGAGGGCAGAGAAGAGGGAGAACCCAGTTCTTAAAGAGGGCAAACACTGACTGGATCTGGAGTAGGAAGTCAGGTAATGAGGGATATGTTAAAGATTACAATCAAGCAGGACATACAACATCAATGTGGTCCAATTCTGAAGGTGAAGCTGAGGGATTTCTGACATAGTTGCTTGGTAGATATGGACTATGGGTGGCCTTACAGACAATGTCATCCACTTAAGACGTCATTGTCTGGTAACCAAGAAGTACAGATGTCGCTTCACTGTACACCATTTGGACTCCCTACACTTTGGTTTTCCCTGAGTATAAAAAGTTCCAAAACAGTCAGATGGGTGGACAAATAAAGCCTTCTACTTTACTTGATTTTCTAGGTTGCATTTTGTGAATATTTAGTAGGCCAATTCACTCTGTGATGCTTATGTATATAAATGCATTTTTGCTTCTGTAAATGTATGTATGTATGCATGTAAATACATACACAAAGTACAGAATGATGTTTCTGCATGTTACATATATATATATATGCACACACAGAGGTCTGTCTCCTCGAAACACTTGTATTACAAGCATAATTTTCTTCCTTACCCCTTATACAAGTCCTTTTTCTTTCAACCTCCTCTCAAAACACCTCTAGTGCCTCATTCTAGTGCCTAATTGGCCTTATCATTAAGATTTTTTTTTTTAACTAATGTATAAGCTAAATGTTTCCTTTTTAGGATTCAAGCCATTGCTTCTTGTTATGTCTCTCTCAGTCATGTCTACATAATATGGATTGATACGCTAGTCAGGGATGGTTTCAAAAGAAGCAAATAACATCCATTAAGAAATGGCAATATAGGAATGACTCATAAAAATATCCATCTATCTATATATATATTTCTTTCTGTGTGCAGGACACACAAACCATTTCAAGTACAGACACACACACAAACAGGACTGCAGCATTTCAAGGATTTGCAACATTTAAAATCCACAGACCCATAAGAGTATAGTATCTCACCTCCTGAATATCCCAAACTACTACATGCGCATGTCCTTGCAGAAACCCAGTAAGTTGTGGCTGACTGAAGCACAGCTTGTCTGTTGCTAACTGTGCCAGTCATGCTAATTTTACAACCTTGTGATCCCTGCTTTTACATAGTGAAAAGTTAGGTGAGATAAATCCCACCCAAAACCTGTGAAACTGTAGGTCTGAAATTCCTCATTGTTTAAATTATACAGGTTTGTGGGATCCAGTGAAAGAGGCCTCTGGGCCCTGATTAAGATCTGTATTTGCTGCTCTAATTCAAAACAGTATTATTAATAGTGCTAGTAATAAGCAGTACAGAATGCAAATCCTGGGAACACATGTTATCAAAGCCTGCTCAGACTTTAATAGTTGAATGCTTGTAAAGTACTTTTTGATTTAAAAAGAAATAAAATGTGCAAGAGAACTGACATTATTATTATGGCTTCAACTGCACTAACCATGTGTTTTTCCTCTCACTTTTCTAATTATTTACACAGTGAATAGAGATGTGCTGGTGACGGCACCAGGCTTTCCTCAGACAGGGTATAATTGTGTAAATATTGATAGTGAGCAGTAAGGGCTAACTTTAAGATGGATAATATAGCTATTAAGATCAGAGTTCACTCTCCATTGTAGGTGATTGGGGTGTAAAATGCAAAGGACAGAAGTAGGCTAACGTTGCTAACAAGACTTTTTCTTGCTGGTGCTCAGAAATGTTTAAGTATAATGATTAGACAGAAGTTGTTACTATTTTTAATGAACAATTTGTTGCACAGTGGTGCCCAAACAGAAAGTCTTTGATCATCACAGTAAACTCTTCCCTCTTTCTGTTCCCAAAGCCCATTAAAATAATTTAACTAGCTTCAAGTTTCAGCACAGCTTGTTGTTGCTGGAAACTAGCTATTTTGTTCAATCCAACTTCAAATTAGGCAATATAATTAGAAGAGCAACAGCTACTTCATTGGAAGGACCATACTTCTACCATCGAAAACATCTCATCATTCTTATACTCTCTGACGTTTTCTTCATTTTCAGCCTTCTCTTAATTGCCATTTGTTTGGACTTCACAGGAACACCACAGCTTAAATTTGCCCCTTCACGTTCATATAAAGTTATCATGTCTTCACTGCTTAAAGTGATAAGTACCTCTCCCTGAATACTTTTGCTATGCATTTCTCTGACTTGTCCAGGCAGTTATACTTCTTTCTTTATTTGGCCCCCAAAAGAAGACAATCTTTTACACACTGTGCCGTATCACAGCTACACATAGATGGACCTTTATTCTGCATCTGCCACATATTTACAACAGAGATCTTAAAATCTGGGGGAAGCTTTTTCAAAACCATTTCATTGCTTTGTGGTTCACAGCTGGTGTGTTTCTGGAATAACAGAAGACAAATGGATCTCAAAGCCTGGACCACGTGAAAATGAAATAATAAGCAGTATCTTTTCCTTCTAATCTTAGACTCTTACAGAAGTGGAAACAAGGTGCTTCTTGCATCTGACATAAGAGGGATACAAAATGAACATTCAACAAACTTCATTTCTGAAGATTACCTCCCACAAATCAGAATATGAGATCTTAACTTTGCTGCTGTAAATTGATATAAAAGCCCTGTAAGATCAAGCCTTATCTGCTATAATCCTCCAGTAAACACAGTTTTACTCTGCAAAAAATCCCACAGGTAAAAAGTGTGACAAAGGGACAGAACCCCAGGATGGACCTAACTTTGGGCCAGAGAGATACAAACTTTGGCAGTACAATAACCATGTAGAGGGAAAAAATCCTCTCAAACTCATGGCAGAAACAAATAAATTTATGATTGTCTGAAAGAACACAGAGAGCTCTGATGCTGTAGGTCAGCACTGCTTTCGTCAAGAAATTCTTATCCCATTGGTTAGGTTACTATTAAATGTTGCATTTGAATACTATTGAATATATTGTGTGGTTTCTTTTGTTTCTTTGTTTCTGGATGGAGACTTAGTTATCTAATATTGGAAAAAGGGGAAAGAAAAAAAACCAACCCTGTTTCTACATTGTATTATATTGACATATTGGGATTTCATCTCACATAGCTGAATCATTTGCATCTGACATGGAAGATGTTGGACTTCACAGATAAATTAATTCTAAGGAATGTTTATAAATCTAGAGAGCTGCACCCATTGACTTCTGCTCCACACTGAGGCAGAGTAACCACATTTTCAGAAAATGGCTTTCCTGTTTCTGTGACAAAAGAGTTTTTGGTGGAAGTCATTCACTTTTTATTGCTTGAAGAAGACAGTGCCAGGGTGAAAAATTTCAGTATAATGGTCATGATGTTAATGAACATAAATCAAAGACTGATTTGGCCAACTGTAGTGTCTCTGGGAAGGCTTTCATTAGCTAAAGGGATGTGTTGTGCTTTTGGCATCATTTGTTTCAGAGGACAAAGAAACAGAAATCAACCTTCTTCCTTCACGGTCTTCTGAAGATCAGGTGCTCCTGCTCTTGGCTAAGTGGGATGAGTGAAGGAAGAGCTATAGAGGTAACGATGCTGAAAGCAAGCTGTAATAAGAGTGTTGGAAACTGCCGTTGGTTTGGAAGCTTTGAACTCATAGATTTCAGTCTGTTTTGACCAGAATCTTCTAACTGCCTCTAGTCACGGTCATCTGCCTAGAAAGTGCCTAACAGAACCATTTGATAACTGATGGGATAAAGACTTCTCTGGGTTATAATTCTATGGTTTACACTAACTAACAACGGAAATGTAGTCCTTGAACTCATGTCTTTGTTCATCAGTCTGTGGGGCTTGAAGAAAAAAAAGTTCAAATCTAAATCACTTCTTAAGAGGAACAATAAGTGTGAGAAAAGGGAAGGGGAATTGGTGCTATTAAACCATGCTATATATAATTTGTGTGTTTTCTCAATAACATATAATTACACTCTTTGCTGGTAGGTTGGAGCTGCAGCAGGATATTTCTGATGTTTTTATTTCTATTTGAGTTATGTCAACTACATTAGTGCATATGTGCACACACATACATGCTTCCTTTTTTTGTACAACCATCCATTCCTTCGTCAAGTCCATAATCATTTCTGTTCCACTTCTACAAAATTTTCATGTCCTGAAAACAGTCAAAACAAAGATTTTGTCAAATTAAAACCTGTGGCTGAGAGAATCAAGCTGAGCATGAAGAAAGAGAATGAAAGAATTGTAAGGTACCTTTTACGGTCTACTAGCTAAACTACGTTGTTCCTCCAGCATTCTGGCAAAATCAATGCACAAATCAGCTTTTTTCTTATTTAACTTACTGGTGAATGTGGAGGTGTTTCTGTGGTCACTGGCAGCTGTCCCAGAACTAAATTCTCTGAATACATCCTATAGAGCCAGAGAAGCGCCTCAGTATGCCACAGTGTCAGGCATGTACATTAGATTAGAGGCAGGTAACAAGGACAAAAGACAGAGACGGTAAATAAATTGATGTTTCTCTTCTTGGTATGTAAGAATATGAAGGTGAAGAAATCTCGTCTTTCTCCATGACCTGATGCTAATCTCTTTCCTGAGATAGGAGCAATCATTGGTGCATAATGTTTTCTAAATTGTGGACCTTACCTGTGGAATCTTCCCTTGCCTGAGCCTCATTAAACTCATTTCACAGGTAGATCTGGTTTGCATGCTGCCGTGTTCTGAAGAGAACAATTTCAGCTGGCTTGCATTAACAATGGGGTCCAGGCTGTGGGTTAAGAAGGTGGGTTAAGATTTCATGTAAGTGAGTCCTGACCTATGTGTAGGACAGATTGTGGGATGACACTATTTAGTATCAATGGACTTTGCATATGCACTGTGGGGTAGAGATGAAAACCAGAAGACATTTATCTAGCGCAGAAGATGCCTTAGCAAGCTGTCTTGAAGGTAGTTGTCCCAAAGAGGTTGAGAAGAAAAGCCAAGTCAAATGGCATGACTGAATTTACCCAGAGGCCAACAACAGTGTCAAGTATCACAGACAACCAGTGGTCTGAGAGTCAAGATACCCAAGGAGGTCAAAGTTCTCTTCCAGGCTCCAATATAGAACTGCCTGTATTTTTGAACAGTCACAAATCATTGCAGAGGTGATGGTTACTTCTACCAGCAGACAAACACTTGAGAAGTTCCCCTTGTTCCTGTGGTAACTCTTTATATAACTGGACAGAGTAAGAGATGAATTTCCCAGAGAGGGAAGCAGAACTTTTATAGTGTCTTCCTCTCCCTATTCCCATGCTTGTCAATCAGCCCATAAGATCTCACTGTCAGTGGACACCCTCCACAAGAGATACCTGCTTGGAGGTTTCCCTGAGGTGAAGAGTAGGCAAAGGACAGACAAAAGGTGAAGAATAGATAAGAAAAACAATCATCTTGCAAAATGTAGAGCTACCTTCTCAGAGAAGAGAGCAGTGAGTAATATTCAGGAAACATGACTGCAAGTGCCTCAGGTGCCTCCTGAGTTGGCAGGTTTTACTGAGTGCCAAATTCCCTCTCTGGCTAGACAGTCACCTACAGGAAGCTCTTGGCTAAGACAGTGTTTCTGCTGGGCAGACAGAAATCAGCAATGCTGAGAGGATGGTCCCACAGACTGGTAATGAAATGTCTTGCTAATGAGATATGAGTTGGGCTGGGTACAAAGATCATTGCAAGGTGCTGCTGTATATGAGGACATCTGTCAAGTGCAGTTTACCTGCCAGAAACAAGCCATTTTAATTGGATGTGACTCAAACTTTCTCTGTCTCTACATGATATTTGTATGCTTTATGGAATAAATGCTTCTTGTTACCTTCGTTAGCATGTGTCATTGAATATATAATGTCCTGTCACTTTCACTAGTATGTTCTATTGACTATATTGCTGCTTGCAAAGCTCATGTTGAGTTAATGTACACGATTTATTTATACAATTCATTTTGCTTTATTTCCAGAGACATGCTGTGACCATACTGTGATGCAGATCCTGTGAGAGTGGCTGTAATAAATAAACCCAGTGAACAATTATCTCCCAAATACAGCTTCACTGACACAAATCAGTGGAGTATAGTTCTTCACTTACATTTAAGAGCTGGTGGTCGCATACCAAATGTGGAGTTTAACCAACAGGGAGTACAAGCAATGCATTTGTGATCAGATTTGGAGGGGCAGAAGGAAAAAACAATGAAACAGCTCCACTAGTAATAATTTGGAGGGGAAAATCAGTTTTTTGGTGTGGATGTACTAATAAAAGCAATCTTTCTGAATGTCTATATTTTTCCCAGAGTTTCTGATGCATTAATAGATACACAGATAAATGGATAGATAAATAAATACAAGGATAGCTAGATTTTTTTTTAAATAGGATTTTTGTTCTATGGTGCTTGCATTTGGAATTGAAAAACACCTTGTCCTTTAGCAAGAAAAGTACACTGTTTTTTCCTTCTGTCTGCAAATCTTTCTGACTGTGTAACATTTCATTTTCTGTACTTTTTTTTTTTTTAACTACTCTTGCAGTGAAACTGCTCTATATACCAGCTGAACCAGTATTATTCAGTCAAAGGAACCACAGCCGTTATTCTAAAGTAAGTAAAATTGGAGAAGATGAAGCCTTACTATGCAGTCTTCATTATTATTATTATTATTACTATTAAATAATCACCATAGTGGGGAGTGTTCCTCAGTCCATGACTTAGCAGTTACTTTACATTACCCACATTAGTGTTTGTAGTTCCTTTAGGCCTCGTGGTAACAATAAAGCATCAGTGAGAACACAGCACCTTTGATTGCAAGATTGCTCCAAAGCCCTGAAAAGCTAACAAACGTCTTATCCACTGTCATTCTTGTCACTTTGAGATTTGAGCTCTGAGGTATTTAACTCCCATTATGCTGTTCTGCCTTTGTGGAAGATCTGTTAGGAGAATGAGGATATCTTCACATGGGCATTGGCTGCCACCTATGTAAGAACTACATCACTATTTCAAAATGGGCAAATTTCCTTTAGCCAAGTGCGGCTCTATTCATTAAGCCATGTCGTGATAGAGGAAAAGAAGAAAAGTAAGAGTATGTGAGAAGTGGGACGCCACCACACTTGGAAGAGTTTTATTCTGTTGGGGCTTATTTGGGTGACAAGCTCAGCCGCTGAGAGCTAAAACTTCTCCCCATACACACTGACCCCACACATCCAGAGTGTGGGTCATAGTTCAGTGTGTCCATCTGCATCAGAGTATTCAGGATCATGGTGCTAAAAACAATAGTACACCCTCAGAAACATGGAAGGTAGGTCCTAGCCTTAATCAGGCTTTGAAGAGTGGACACTGAGCATCAGTCAAAGAAAACCCAAACTCTGACCCTCAAGCTCCTGTTGTCAGCCATACTGTGGTTTTCTGATACTTGAGCTGCTGGCAGGAACAAAAACACTGTTTTGCCATGGCAGTCATGCGCAGCGTGTCCCCTGAAAAGCCAGTGCACAGCCGGGCAGAGGGAGGCTAGGATTTCAACCTTTGCTCCAAGTTGCCTCGCTTTCCTGGGTTTATGTCAGGCCCTTAGCGTTATTTGAACATAGTTTTTGTGGTTTAATTTGCATAATTGATGAGATGGAAAATTATCTCGATGATTGATGGATGTTCTGCATGCACCAGAGTTTGTCGCAAAATATAATGCGTCTGTAGGATGAGCCTGCTGCTCCTGCCATGTTATTTCCCAACAGGGCTATAAAATTCTAACTTAACCCTGCAGGTTTTTAGGTTTCTTTTATTTTTAATCTTTTACAATATAATGTGCAACGCAGTAAACAAACACAAAGACACAGCATCAACTAAAGTTACCATCTTTCCTCATTGTACTCTGAGGACATGCAGTAGTAAATGGAGAAAAAAATAGTATCACACTTGTGGAATTGCTCCAAGACTTTCATACACTTATTCTCAGCAGACTTGCACTATAGTTACACCTATACCTTTCCACCTGCTTTGAGTATGGCATATCTCTGATATCTGCATTACTAAAATTATCTTTTAATTTTCCATTTGCAAACAAAGTTTAGACCACAATTCATGCCAAGAGTGGACTTTATTTTGGTAATTGCTTGTTATAGAAATATTTATAGTCAAAAGAAGAAGACAAGTGCAAAAGTACTCTTCAGTAACTAACAGTGTTTCTTCCCAAGGGAAATGTGACTTGGTCCATTCCTCTTCAGTAGATCACTGATAGACACACATGACTTGAAGCTTGTCTTCAAGCTGAGTGTGAAGTAACATGTACTTTATGTCTAACATGTTAAAGTTCTCTGTGGAGCAGAGATGGACTTGGGGCACATCCATCTTCTTTGCTGAACAGCAAATTTGAAGACATGAAGTCTCCCATCTTGTCTGCAAATCAGTGGCCAGGCAGATCAACGAGTTATACGGTTTTTGTACATCAGAATTACATGGTGGATAGGAGTGCTTTGTGGTATGTGTTCTGTGTAATTGTACCACTTATTAGAACAAGGTAGCAATGAGCTCCTACCTACACTAAATCATGGACTAGTCCTTCTGGGCAGTCAAAGATGGCAGTTTGGGATGAGCTCTGACATCCAAAAACACCGTCCTTCAGGGAAAACAGAAAGTGAGACACCTTTTAGTCCTACATGAGCTATATTCAGGGGGGATACATGGGGAAAGAAGGGAGAGAGAAAAAATTTTTCTTGATCCTCAAACTGATCCTACCCAGAGACCATGAACAACGCTCCTGTGGCACTTTCAAATTATTTCAGCAGACTAAAAGCATAGGCTAAGCCTAAGATTATCACAGCACAAAAGGACAGTTTTGCTGTGTCAGGTGAGTTTTCTAAACAGCTCTAGTTTTGGTATAAAGAGTACACAACTGCACTGGTGTCAGAGAGGCTGTGGAAGATGAACAACACTGGCAGTACTCCAGCCACCTAAGAAAAGGTACAAGAATGAAGGATTTACCCCAGGAGCTCTTCACTCTGTCAGCTTGTTGCGCTGAACAAAAATTTGCTTCAATGGGAATTTGTTCTCTAAGCTACATATAGATGCCGCCAAACTGTGAAGAGGCCTAATCTGCTTTTCGCAGTGATTTAATTTAATGCACTTTAAAGCATGTTTACAAGAGGATAAAAACATGTGTGCAGTATTAAGCCTGTATGTGGTACTATGCACTTTTCCTATTGTCTAGCGCACATCATTAACATTCCCTGAAGAAAAAGGATAAATCAGACCAAGAAGGAAAGAAAGAAAAAAGAATTATAAAAATAACCCACCTAAGAACTGGGGAGGGCATTGACGACATTATGTCTGTGCCACTAGAAAATGACTCTAAAACTGAAACTATTCAGCTTCTGATCACTGAGGTAAAAAAATCATACGGTTTCAGCCATGATTCTTATCCAGCAAGGAACTTTTTTACCAAGGAAAATGAAAGACATTCTTTCCATCCCTGGTCCACGCATGATGCTGCTCCAGTTTGAAGTAACAAAGGGTAGATTAGTTATGATCGGCTGCTACAGCTGAAGCGATAAAGAACTCCAATCAATTCCCCAGCAATCAATTTGTTACACCAAACTCTTTCCCTCCATCTGCAGCTGCCTGACATCCATCAGGGCCCCCTTCTCTTGCCTGCAAGTCCTGGTGAGCGTCTGAAGATAGCTCAGTGGGCTGAAATGGAGATCACTTGCTTGGCGTGCTGTTGGGCAGATAGGCTGGCGGCGTTAACCCTCTGGAGCTGAGCAGCTCAGCTGTGCACTTCAAGTTTCCACGGTGATATTATATTTGACATTCAATTTGAAACCCTAAACTCCTTTAATGCAATATCTCAGCACAATGATAGTAATAAGGCAGTACCACTTGCTTTTCATTTAACTACCAAACGCAAAGTGGAGAGGGGGAGAAAACAGCCTCAATTATGTTAACCCCTTCATTGCTAACTCAGTAGGTGACTTGCTTTATAGGTACAGACATCCCTGTTAAAATAAACTGAGAAGAAAGGCAGAGGAGTGGGTTTTCAGCTAGCAGCTAAAATGCTTTGTTTTATTGTGTTTTGCTCCCTGAAAGTGCCAGAGGCTACCATTTTGCTCTGAAAACTTCACTAAAATGGTGTGGAGTTGGTACTGGTTCCCAGTAGAGCCATCACCTTGTATATTTGTCAGGAAATTAAGAGTTAAAATCCTACTTTACTTAATTCAGTACCATCGTGCACCCTGATGGGGGCCCTCACCAAGCTCCCTCTGGTGCTTCAGAAATCTGCCTCCATGGGTTTGCCATCATCCCACATCAAACTATATGATAGTACTTTAAAGCTCTCTGAGAAATTCTCCATCCGAAGGAATGGGCGGAAATCAGCTCACCAGCCCTCAATATCTCTATTTTATAAATGGGGAAACCTGTCAAAACTGAGGTCTGTTTTTGATGGAAGATGGAAAATTTGTTCACTGTTCAAGCTGAAATACTGACTATTCACCTCTAGGGTTTCTCAAGGCTCAGATTTGGAGCTGTCAGTTCTGGAGAACTTTGAAAGACCATTTCTAGCCCAAATTTGCCTCTAATCCTAAGGCAAAGTAGCACTGTCACCCAGATTTTTGTCAACTTTCCAGGCTGAGAAAATACAAAGTCTGGCTGTCTTACACCAAGTTTTGCTCAGCATTTGTTAGTGGCTTTCAGCATCCATTAGACTCAGCAGATCTAAGCGTGAGTCAAAACAGGGATCAGAGTGTAGGAAAGGGGTTATAGACCTAACGAATCAAGTCTGAAGGTAGTTAATATTCCTACTATGCCTAGGCTTGTAAAGATAAGGTTTTTTTCTTTCTGGTAACTTAATTTCTTTCTCTTCTAGTATTTTCCCCATCTTTTTTTTTCCCCATGTATAAAGCAGCACTTTATAATCTCTCTTTGACCATGTTTCTATGTGCATGATCTGCACTGTAGTGGATGGCATTAAAACCCGCCCTGTCTGCCTCTTCCCATTCTGTCCTTAGACACCAAGTGAATGTCAGAGATCTCAATTCAAAACTATTTAAAAACATTTAGCCAGCTTTACACAGCAACTCTTCGGTCAAACTTTCTCTGCTTTAGGAAAGGACATGTCGCCCCTCTTGGCAAATCAATTATTCAGACGCTGTGATAGTCCAAGGCATCGTATCAGTAATAAAGTAGTGAATTATTAATCACGGCTTGTGCCATTTCGATTAGATTTGGGAAATTCAGGATTAAATTTCTGGCACCCTGTGTCTCGGATTGAGCTCAGCCCAGCTGGCCTGACAGGCATGAGCTGGCTTTGTACTTCAGAGGAGGCTGGTGGGTAAAAATTACTTGAAAAGCCTCAGAACTTCAATTATTATTATTAGTATTTTGGAAGGAACTGGGATGACTGAAAATAGATTTCCAATCTGCAGGGCAGTTTTCGTTTCACACAAAACTTGTGCTCAGTAATTTTTTTCTTCCCCCAGTTCCTCTGAGCTCATCTGCTCGCTGCAAGAAAGACTAACTTGGCTTGAAAGACGAGGCAGTCTGGTGAGTCTGTGTGTCTGCGTACAGTATTTACAATTTCCACATTTTATCTGGGCTCTGAGGACACTCTAGGAGACTGAAATCATTAATTAGAAGCACAGGACCAGCACTCCTACTGCTCTGGCGCTATCTGTTGAAGGAGGGAGAGTCTTAAAGCAGGAAGTGTAAGCCTTGGCATCCAGGAGACTTTGCTTGCACCCTGCTTAAGGCCAGTGTAAAAGGGGTTTGGCTTTATCCGCCCTGTCCCCAGCAGATGGCCATTCCCTGCAGTGCTCTGTTGCATAAATTCAGCCTGGTTTCATTTAACTGCTATTGTTTAGCTCTTTCCCGTGCTCAGTGCATGCTACAAAGAGCTGCTCTGAAGTACTGGTGAGGACTCCCTTCACTGGAGATGGGCTTTCTGTAAGTGTGCCAGCTACAGCGAGGGGAGCAAAAAATAGGAATGGGAAAGGCAGCAGGGAGAGAGGAGGCTGTTGGGAGCATGTGGGAAATGCCAGCTCTCCAACATGTGGCTGGAGAGAGTGTAGAAGAATGCTGATAGGCAAGCCAAGGGCATCAGCGTTGTGGTACATCTGAGCATGGTAGGGGGCAATGCTGTGTGTGAGAGCTTGGCACTGCAGGGTGTCGGCATATGTGAGCTAAGAGGGACCCTAGACCTCAACCCACCTGGGAGAACTAGGGGAGGAAGTTCTGGGGTGCCCAAATCGGAGCAGATTATGTGCCACATCGTTGTGAGGAAGGAGCATTTCCTCTCCAGTGTATTTCATCCATGGATGTAATATAATTTTTTCTTGTTGCCTATAGGCATAGCAGATTTGCAGAAGTGAGTAACTTCTCCAGCAGTTAGGCTGGAAAGTTAAGTGACTTTGTCCAGGCCTTAAGGAAATCAAAGGAAAAAACCCAGGTGACCTGACCCTATGCTCACATCCTTGTCAATGAGAACTGATAGCACAGGTTTGAAATGAAGCCTACTGGGTTTCTCTCTATGAAGTTGGCCTTTTGTGAGACATACAACTGAGGGAACAGCTTTTGCCACAAATGTAGTCCAATTCAAACCCTGAACAGGACTCAGAAGTGACTGAGTTGAAAACCCTTGACATGAAGGAAATAACATTTCACTTGGTACAGTTTTAATTTCATCCCTTTGCCCTGGAGTCAGAGGTTCCTGAACAGAACAGGGACTGTGGTGTGCATGTGTATTGTGGAGAGGAAAGTGTGTGGGGAGATGCTGTATGTAGTTAGTTTCTTACTCTTAGAAGCCTTCATGACTTTGGGGGAAAGGAAAAGCAAAAAAGAAAAAAAATTAAAAGAATTTTTTCGAAAGGGGAGCTGAAAAAGACATCAAAACAGATCAAAGAAACTCATGGAAGAGGGAAAAAAAAAAAAAAACAGAGAGAGGGAAAAAAAAAAAGATGGAAAAACTCCTGCAGTAACATTGGATGAAAATTAAGCTTCTCAGATCTGTTTAAAAGATATTCTGTTTGATCTTTTATATCTTCTGCTCTGATTATCCAGGTTCCTTTTGATGTTGCTGAGCCCTATAGAACTGATATGTAAAAATACACATACATATGTATTAATGGTGGGTACACATGCACATACACGCACCCTCTCATGCTGTCTTTGCTGCCTATGAATGGGAGATGTGGAGCCAATGGAGATGAGGCCACGCAGGAGCAAGGTGCTGTGCCCTGACCCTCTATTGTGTATCCCATGTCATGGTATTCCGGGGAGAAGGAAAAGCTTCCCTGCTGCTCACCCTGGCAGTACCTACCAGGAGAACCTGTCCTCTGAGATGCACAGATTAAGGGTCGTGTTGGCTGGCATTTTGAATTAAGAAGTTGTGATTTTTTCTGGCGCACCATATCCTTATCTGCGCACTTCCCAAGCCATGATGATGCATATCCATGAAAAAAGCCTTTTAGAGACTATTCAGAAAGACTTCCACAGCCAAAATGGGCATAAGACATCTTTGATCAGTTTATGCCACCCCACAGTCCCCAGCAGAGATGTCCTCCTTTGGCTTTTCCTGGTTCCATACTGCTTCCTGGGCATTCCTGCTGACGCCAACTCCAGACTCCTCATCACTGTAGGACAAAGTGGTGTTTTTCCTACTCTCCCCTTAAGGTACTGGAACTGGGCCAACCATAGGATGGGTCACTGATGCTATCATGAGGATGGGGAAGGATTTTTCATGGAGCAGCAAGGACAGCCCCAGCATGTCAAGCCAGCTGCTGTTTCTGAGGTTGGAGGAGGGAGGTGGATGGAGGCTACATTAAAATCCCCTTCTTGGCCAGGCAACAAGCCAGCTTTACCTCAGTGCTACCACCTGCAAAGAGCTTCTCATGCTGCATGTGAAACATGGACAGTTTGGATTCAGTAGGACTGAACACTGTGGGGATGCAGTAAGACGCACGTTCCCCCCTTCCTGAGCCCAGGATGCTCTACTCTGGCCTCTGGTCCCCACTGCCGAGGTGCCCACTCGCTTCCAAACCTTTAATCTGCTTACCCTCAGGAGGTCCTGGGAGGCAGGCAAAGTGGTGTTAAGCTCATTTTACAGCAGGAAACACAAGTGATTTCCATACTTATAGCAGGTTGACAGTAGAAGTGGCACAAGCACTGCATCTATTGAGGCTCTTGTTCTGGGCAGGGGGACAGCTCTCCCCTCCCACCTTCATCTCTGTGTGCTTCCCATATCTTGCAAGGAGAACTCTGTCCTTCCCGTTCCCCCCACTCAAGGACCAGCTATTTCCAGACCACTCATTCCCTGGTCCTCCCATGAGGGTGATCATGACGAAGCACTCCAGTACAAATTTGGTCTCAAAAGCCTGCTTTCCTGCAATTTCAATACACCAACATGCTTCTAATTATTATAATTGTTTGGAGAGGAGTGTAGGCAGCTGGGACCAGTATGCACATCATTTTGGGTTTTCTTATCAGGGACTGGTACACTTGGTTGTTTCAGCCCCTGGGTGCTGACAGTCTGATCCCACCTCACTAGCTATGGTACTGTGTGTTTAGTCTCATTTCTCCTCTCCCTGTTCTCTCCCTTACCCTCACTGGGATGTTTCCCAAGCAGATCTATCTATTTCCACTCCCTTTCTAACATTCTCATAAAAAAAAAAAAAAAAGAAAAAAGAAAATACACAGCAAAATTATTTTGGTTTTACAGACAGCAATAAAATGATCAAAGGCTTATTTGTAGCTAACAGCGGACATACACCATTCATTGAACTAAGATAGGGAGGGGAAACATTTTGTTCATCTCCCTACAAATGCGCTCCTTTAAAAAAATCAATGGAGGCAGATTTTTTAATTAAACCAGATGCTGATCCTTCCTGCCCCTGACACTGCTACATGTTTTGTTGTTGTTTTGGCTGTTATTATCTAATCTGGGCCTTTACTTTTTTATTTATTAGCCCCTGACAATACATTGTAGCTCTGATTTCCCTGCTAGACCTGGGGGAAAAGAAGGTAGATAAGCCTGTTGGAGGAAAGTGGTTTTGTTTTGTCTCCAATCTTTTTGCTACCTAGGTGAGGGTCAAACACCCTGTTCCTAGGGTTTACCCTCCTCCAGCTGTAGTGATGGATACAAAGGCTAAGCCTTGCTGTATCCTTCTCTCCGTCCTTTTTACAGATGCAAATCCCCTCTGCTCAACCTCAAGACTCTCTTTGGAAATAAAATGTTCTCTGTGGAAATGCCTTAATTTGAAAATACTACACAGATATGCAGCTGAACTGCTGAATTGATGGATTTTCTTTGTTCTTTTTTTTTTTTTTAATATCTCTCTTTTATTTTATTTTTTAATAAAACCCACCAATTTAGGCTCTGGTGAAATGATCAATAAAGCAACCTCCTAAAACTTTCACCTTGCATCCTCACCTCGTAGATCTGAATCTCCAGTTTCCTTTCTCCTTCAAACCCTTTCTCAACGGCTCCAATTACATATGAGGTCAAAAGGTTCCCTATGAGGCTTTCTTAATGAATGTCCCAGCAAACATGTTTGCCCCAAGTGTGCTGCAGTTGGACTTTGTGGGGCTGGGCAGGAATTAGCACATGATCCATCTCTTCTCCCTTACTGTTTCTTTCCCTAATGTCTACAAGGGTCTGGTCTTTTGCTCTTCAAATTCACACAAGTGCATAGAGGTGGGGGCTCACTAGCTATAAACAGCTGGCAGTAGCCAGCTACTTCAATCATCCTAAAACCCAAAGCAAAGAGCTGAAACCTCAGGGAATCTAAATTAGGGATAAATTCATTCTCCATTTCAAGAACTCTTGCTGAGTGCTGATCATGCGTGATGGAAGAAGATGACCCGAGCCTGTGCTCTCCTCTACTGCAGACGCTTCCTGAAGGCCTATTTAAATCCCCACAGATGCCTTTTTCCAATGGGACTCTTTGCCTGTATTCATGTGTTATGCCTAAACTCTAGACTAAGGGGGTCTTTAGACTAAAGAGTTGTATTGTCTCTCTTGACTCCTTGACTCCTGACTTTGTAGGTGCAAAAATGATCAGCATCAGCCAAAGATTTAGCCAGAGCTTTGTCTTTATGTGTGTGAATAGGATATAAGTTCAGTGCTGCAGGGCCTCAGGACAAATTTGTCCCTTCTGTCCCCCACCATTTCGTTGGCCAGGTGCTACTTCACACACACCAAGCACAGACCACTGCTGGAGGCATGGTTCCTTGCTGAATGGATCACTGGTCCCATCTGCTATGGCAGATTATACCTTTGTATGTGAAAGGAAATTGATAGTTAAAAGTACCCAGGGAGTGCTTTTTCTTTTCTTCTTATATCTATCCACATAGTATATATCTGTTTAAGAGTTCCCAGGCTTTCCCCACCCCTGACCTTCACTGATCTTAAAGGTTGCTCTGGGCAAGCAGGTCTTTCCCAGGTCTGTGAGTAGGTGCTGCAGCTGTACACATGGATTGAGAGATGTGTCTGAACACCTGTTCACTTCAAAATGCACATCAACAAAACAACTTTTAAAAATTATTTTCCAGCTTGCAAGAGTGGTTTTTCTGACCCAAAATGGAACTTTTTCATTTTGTTATGTCTTGTTCCCTTTTCATTAAAAGCAAGCAGATTAATAAAGGAAATTGAGAAAAGGGAAAAGAACAAGCTTTGTTTAAAAGATACCATGTCAGCAAAATAGCAGTTTCACATTTTTACTCAAATGAATAGATTGTTGTATCTTATTATTTGATAGGAGCATGCACGTATTTCCACTGAATGTTTAACTATTTTTTTTTCCCCAGTGAATAAAATATTTGACCAAAATCCTTCCTTACTTGTAATCCTTAATAGCATCTTCTGTTATGCCTACAAAGAAAACTAAATATTGACTTCAAGATCCTGCATATTTGGGTACTTGCTTTAAAAAGGGTGGGGTCCACTTGGAGAAACTTACACATTTACAACAAGGTATGCCTCCATCTGAGATAATCACTCTCAACTTTAGGACCAGATGTAGCCAACATCTGTTGGACATAGATAAGACATCTATTTCCATCCAAGTCACACCTCCCCTAGGAAAGAACTTTTCCCTGTGTGTTCTATATTGGAAATCTTGATCAACTGGCTCATACAGAAGGATCTACATTTTAACTAGATGTCTTAGATAGAGGTAAATTTAGGGAACATTAAATCTGCCCAACTAGCTTAAAAGGGAGTTCTTTCTTTAAAGCTGTTCGGGACACTAACAGGATTACGCAGAACCTTGTAGGGCTATGATTTCCCTAAAGCTGGCTCTGCACCAGCACATAGAAATAAATGTTTCTAATTTCAGATTGAGTGCGTATGAGTAGAGGCACCAAATGTGCACACACAACAGTGCACGATTTGTTGTTTGCAAGTACAAACATTCACTCTGTAACAGAAACACTATTAGCTGTATCCCTTCTCTACTGAACCCTTCCTTTTTTTCTTAATATTATCAAGACCTTAAAACACAGAAAAACTAGAAGTAGTGAGATATAAACAGCTCCCCTTCCCCCACCACCCACACTTACATAAGCATGCACATTCAAGAGAGGTAAACTATATATATATGTATCTGCAAAAGATAAAATCCACTTAAAAATGCAATCTGTAGCTCCGTTCCAGCTTTTGCCTTTATCAGGTGGCAAGTAAAAACTTTCACACCAGTGGAGTGTAAATTCTGTTAATAAATTCTGCTACAATATCCTTGAAAGTGTGAACCAATAAAGTATTATACCTGGAGATTAAATTATACCCAGGCTCAGTAGAATAGCAGTGACATCTTTTTGGTGGACCTGAGTTAAGGTAAAGGAGTTTTTAAGCATCTCACTGTATCTTTCAAAGTGAGCTGAAGAAGCATGCTCCAGTCATGGTACCTTGGGGTAGATGTATCTTTCACTACAGCCCCTTACAACTTTCCATGTTTGGGTGCTATCATGGGAGTAGCTGCCTTGCTATATGCATCTTTTCTCAATTGCATGGTATCGATTGACAGTGTAACAAAGTTTTTGAGTGATAGCTCAACAGAGGTGAAGTTCCAGACACCCTTTCTCTCTTCCTCTGTCAGTGGAGGGGAAAATGTCTCATCCTCAGCATTAATTAAACTCCCTGAAATCTGACCCTGCTATGGGAGACCTGTCTGTAGATACACATTGTCTGACAACATCTTAAATTCACTGACTGGCATTTAGTATGTAAATAAAAAAGAGGATCAACCTAGCATTACTGTAGAGAGGTCAAGCAAACTCTTTGGTCATTTTATGAATACATGGGCCAAGTCACCTGTTCTTAAAAGCCACTAAAGTTGTAGCTTACTGTAGCTTACTGATTTATGCCATGAAAGGGTGAGCTCCTGTGAAGGATTAGCAGCTGAGAGAAGTCTGAACCAGAGAGTGTCTAAGAGTGAGATAACAGGAGGGACCAGAAGATGCAGGTTTAAATCTTGCTTTAGAAAACATATACTGATCCATATGAGTCCTAGGACCATTTTCTTATCTATACTTTTTTCTTTATGTGTTCTGCCTTCCTGTAGCACTGTTTACCATGCAGCAGATGGTGTACAATGCTACATGTCTAAATCTACTTTCAAGGCAGACTTTCAGAGACTTTACCCTCAAATTGCCAGTTCTTGGCCCATAACTATCATTCCGCCTAAAGGTCTGCTTTTGCCTGTCTGAATTTCACAAGAATGTGAATGGAGGTCTCAAGACAATTAAAAGGAGGACTACCTATGTTATTATTTAGATTAATTGGTTACACTGGACGAGAAAATAGGCTAAGGCCCATGAGTGTCAAAAATCTCGTTTTACTACCACAGTGGACCGCACTCTTCTGAACCTCACCAAGGTAGGGCTCAGGAGAAAGCACAGGCCAGAAACTGTTCCTAGTCCACAGTTTGGCTGTGGGCACACTTTTCATCAGTGTGAGCATAAAACTATTTGTCCTTATCTACAGGGAATGCACCTGCAGTGACACAGGTGTAGCTCTTGCCTATATGGGTATATATTACGTGGACACCCAAACTTTCTCTGTTGTATGTATGCAGTATCCATATTATAAACTCCTTAAACAAAGAAGACATACCTCAGAACGCTCATTATATTTTCCCTGATTTTTAGACAATTTTGCTAAACATCTACTGCTGTCCACAGCTTGAGAAAGAGTACTGGATTACATTTTATTTTAATCAGAGGCACTGTGACAACATTTACATCCTAAAATGTCTTTGTTGTCTTTAAGGACAACTTGAGTTATTTTTTAAAACTCTTCCATCCCCATACATACATTCCCACTTAATCAGCCCATTCTAACCACTGCATTTTTTCCCCCTTGAAAATCAAGGGTGACTTTCAACTCTTGGCATGACTGGAAAAAAAAAGTCTGGCAGAGAATAAAGCGAAGAGTTGCTTTTCCCTTTCAGAACCTGTGTGGGAGTATGAGATTGGCACAAGCTACTGGCCAAAATATCACTTATGAGTGGCAAAGCTCTTCCTAGGACAGTCTCTTTCACATCCCACTTACAATATCAGTAGCCTTGGTATTATTTTAAAAGAGAGAGCAGAGACGGAGTGGGGGTGGGAAGGGCAGGAATTACAGCCCTTATATTAATCAGATAGAAAAGCTCTGTCTCCCACAATTCTTTCATTAACTGGCGAGACAGGTGCCCTCCGACCTCCAGCATCACTTACTTCCTTCCTAACAACTACTGCTGGCAGATGATCCCTCTTGTAGACTTCATCCATATTCAAAGAGTTGTCACATCCAACTGATGCTAAGAAGCTAATCAAGTGGAATTTTCTTTTCCTTTTCTTTCTCTTTTTGTTCCCCGTTTTACTCCTGCTCTCTTGATAGAAAGTTACCTCCCCACCATGCAAGTCAAGCTCTTTCGAACCCTGAGAAAGGGCCAGATCCATGGAGACAATCCATTTTCTGTCACACATGAAGTTTCTGATGATTTTTCCCTTTTTACATGTCAAGCATACAACTTTTTTTGCATTCCTATTAACAGCATTTAAGAATGACCAACTACAAGGGGCTTGACTAAAACCGTATCACACTTGCTATTTCAGTGAAGGTTGGAAATTTCCCATTGAAAGTTTTTTGAGGTAGAAAAGTAAGATTCCAGTGATTATTTTTTTTTTTTTGGAAGAACATGGTCTTCCTAAAGCAGTTAATTTTGCAACAGACAGATAGAAGATGAAGGGAATTGAGTTAAAATTACATTTTCCACAAAGAAGGATAATATTTTCACTGTTTCCATTTTGTTTGCTTTTCTCCCCCACAGTAAGCCCACTGGCTATGCTGTACTTCCTTCCTGTGTTCAGAACCATACTTGTCAGTTGGGTTCTGAAGTATCCAGCAATAACTTATATGAGAATGTTTAGAATAGAATGACTTATATGAGACTATTTTATGTGCATTTGATACATTTTGTACAAAAAAGTATTTTTCCGACAAATGCTTCATGATCATCTCTTCTAACCACATGCAAAGACTGAAGTGAGGTAATTTCAAACATTGAGGGTGAGAATGCTGATTCTAAAACAGCAACAACATAGGAAAACCTGACATCCTTGATAAGGAAAAAACAAACATAGGAATAACGAAGATGCCATTTTTGCACTTTTCCATTCTGAGATTTATGGGTTTCTGATCATTTGAATATTAATTTAGAGGAAAATCTGAGGCCATTGAGTTTATATATACAGTGAATCTTCATTCACAACTTCATATCAATGGGTGTCAGTCAAACATGAGGGAAACAGAATCAAAGTCAGGAATTTCTGCTCCAGAAAATACAGCTCTTTATTTCAGTGAGAAACTCCTGAACACCTGAAATACCTTATTTTCAATTTTTTAATGTATCATTAGTTAGAGAGAATTACTAAAATGGTGTTAGAATTTTCTGCAAAATTTTTGTAAGCAATTGACCTGAAGAATCTCTAATAAAATCCCATCATCTATAAACAATAGCCCTGTTACAATACCACTGATTTGTACAATTCAGAGGAAATGCTGACATCCTCCATTCAAGCACTATTTTCAAGCTACTGAAAATGTTTTAAATCCTGATGGCATCTGTTCCTCTTCCATGAGTTAATTCAAGGGGAATAAATGTGCAAAACAAAGGAAAGAAGGAAGGAAAAGGCACACTAGTACCAGACAAACACTGCTCCCACAAATCTCCCTTATTTTTACTGTCCTCTGCCAGGTTTCTTGTTAGAATGTGCAATGCATAATTTACTCCTCATGTCTTTTCTTTCATCATCCTGTGAGTACAGATTCTTTCAAAGACATCCTTGGTGTTACTGCCATTCCTGTCACTGGTGCAAACTGAAGCTGGCTGGTGGGTTTACTTACATGAGTGTGCACTCTGCGGGATTGCTGCTGCAACTCCTTAGCAGCCTCTGTCTTCATGACACCTCCCTCTCACTCTCTCTTGTCTAGCAATGTCTCGTCTCATGGAGACTGGAGAGCTAAGTTCATTAAAATGGAATTTGGTGGGTTATTGCACAAAATTACCTCTATTTACATCTGCTGCCTGTCACTTTCAATGCTCTATGCCTTTTATCACTTAATACTTCCACTACCTGTCCATGCCAACTTCCAGTGGGCAGCAATTGTAAACTCAAGTTAGCATTGCTTGCTGCGTGCATTTCTTCCTACAGAAGCTGCCTTAATGGGCTGTGTGAGCTGGTGTCTTGGCCAAGAATATTTGTTCATGGGTAAGACAGAGCTACAGCTGTGCTGATATCTAGAAATGCCAAGAATATCCATAAATTATTTTTCTAGGCTGAATTACAGCTCCTACACTGTTATTAACTCTTTGGCTACTCCAAAATATCTTTTTTTGGGATCAGCTGTGAAGAAATAATAAAACTGAAAGTAAGCTTTTGGCTGGAATGAGCACTGAACCTGAGTTTTTCACATTTCAAGCTGAGCTGCAATATTTCAGCTAAAGTTCTGATTTTTTTTGGTCATGGAGCACAGCTTAGCAGTGAGTCAATGAGCGACTGCTGAGCAAAACTCATAACTGTGAGACATTCAAGAGGTGGAGACCCAGGGCCTTGAGTTAAAAAGCCATACCTGGTTCCTGATTAGGCACTTGGCAGACTAGTGGTCAAGTCACAGCCTGTAGAGCTGTGTGTTGCTGGAGTCTAGTACACACTGCTGGCTGTGCAACATCGCCCTGGGCACTAGAAAATCTTGAAAACCAACCCTGTTTAACATGCCACATCCATCACTTTCATCTCTGTTTACTTGTGTGAGCAGTTCAGCAGAGATGCTGAAAGGGTGAGGAGAAGCAGAGTGTGTTTTTTCCACAGACCTCAGCAGGCAATGTCTAATGTCCCACATCTGCAGTAGCTCAGGCAATTACATTTTTCCTTTTGCTTGGTGTTAGCACGACACCCAAACACCTAACTGACTACCACAGCAGAGCCAGAAAATCCGCCCCACCATGAAAATTAGCCACATACGCACATGGGACAGCTCAGATCTGCATCAGAAATGCTTCAATGGCTTTAAAGGCTTCCTTACTCCAACTTTCTTCCTGCCTTTTTGTCAGTGAATTAACATGGCATCAAAGTGTCTGCCATCCTGACCTTTGACCACGAGCCTATTAAAATTGCATTGGAAGTTAACAATGAGGACGGAAAACAAAGATTGAATGAATAATGCATAAACAAGGCCCTTCAGTTAGATATTGAAGAAAATAATATTAATATATTAGATAGCAAAATATCCTGAATTATAAAGTAGATGGAAAAAATCTTCTTTTTTTTTCCCCACTGGGAGAAAAAGAAAAAAAGGAAATAAAGAGATACATAATGTTTGATTGGCTGATGAGAATAAACTGCGGGGATATTTATACTTCTCTGCTGCTCAAGTTTAGTAATTTCATGTGTTTTTTCAAGATAACACTTAGGTCATGTGATTTCATCAACCAATCAAGCTGCCAGGCTCTTTGCTGACACTCGGTAATGAAGTGATATGGTAGGGTAGGACACAGTCACCTTATCTTTTTATAAATGCATTGAGTGGCATTTGGGATGCCTTCCTACCTTTACGGTTCATTTGCATTACACAAGAGCCCTCTAAATGTTAAAGCTTTCACTTGCAGTGAAAGTTTGACGCTTCCAACAGCATTCAAGGATATCTGTCTTGGAGTGGCATAAAAATAATGATGTGCAGTTGTGTGTGTGGTGATGGGGCTGCGTACGCGTGTGCGCAACAGCCGGCTGAGAGGCTCCAGAGCTGTCTCCGGCACCAAAGCAACGCGTGGCGTCCATCCAAGTTGACAGGCCTACCCAACCTGAAATCATCTGAGTGCAGTTTCTGAAATCGTTTGAAAGTGGAGTGTCAGGAAGATGTTTGCATGGCGGCTGACATCTCCTCCCGGCGTGGTTTAATGACATCCCTCCCTTGTCATAACTCTCCTCACGCTTCACAAATAATAACAGTGGTGGAAGGACTTGGCAAGACAGAGTTGGGAGCAGGAACGGGAACTGTGGGGAAGGGCTGGGAGGCAGGCAAGTGAAAATCACTGTAGACAAAACTACTTGAAAGGGCTTGAATCAACCCCAGCTTTCGTACGTGGGAGGGTTCTGGGTATTTCTTGCTTTCCACATCATTCTCCCATCTTGTTAAACAAAGGATATGGATTTGTCTGCATTTGCCAATCAGCCAAACCTAGAGGGGCAGGCAAGGGTGAAATCCCTTTTGGTATGGAGGGATGTCTATAAAGGTGCCAATTGTCTCTATGTATTTATTACAATATATTTCTATAGGGTAAAAGGAGGGAGAGGAAAGAGAGCATGCTGTTGCCTGCAAAAGTTTTCTCCTACCCCCACTCTGTTTCTGGCTCTGGTGGGACAGTCAGAGTACAGAGAAATTAAAATAAGCACAACAAAGCTAGAGCTGGGGGAATCAAAGTGATTGAGTTGAGGGGTTTGGGCTCCTGACCTCTAAAGCAAGCTCTGCCACCTTCTCGTGAGTCTACACCTCAGTTTCCCTGTTTGTAAGACTGGAAGTAGAAAGCAGTGCAAAGGCAGAGGGATGAAGATTAATCCCAAAGCAGACCAAACACATCAAGATTACATGAAACATGTTATAATATTGTCACATGGGGGATGAACATGGTTCTTTTAAATGCCTCATCAGCACTACATACTCTCAATTAAATGCAATTACAGCCAGGAAAATGATCAAGAACTAACTGACAGAGTCTATACTGATTTGATATTTCCCCCCTTCCAAAGAAAGACTCAAATCTTCCAAGTGTTGCTCACTTGTCAAAGTAAGACTGGGAAACCAGACTTCTGGCCCCATTTTGGTCAATTCAGTGCATGCAGGAAAGGTTCTGCCTCTGGATCTCTGGCAGGGGATGCACCCAGCAGAACAAACCACACCACCCACAAAGTCTGTGTGCTGCCAGGCAGAGGAAAGACTTGTTTCTGTCAGGCGTGAAGACAGTAAGAGAGCTTAGGAGCTGGGGAACCAGGTATGCTCCTTCCTGCGTCTCCAGATGGCTGTCTCAGCTGTCTCTGCAGCAGTAAGAGGAAGTTCAGAAACTGAAAGCCTGCACCTGCTGCTGAAAGAAACATGATGTTGTAGGTGCTCAGTGTCTGAGGATTTCAATGTGCAATAAAAAGATAATTTATAGTAATCATAACAATCATGGGTGAAACCTTGAGGCCTTTTAACAGTCTTTTGTAGGGCAGAACGACCACATAAGCTGATGACAAGTTTGCTGTCTCAAGGACTAAGTAAATGACTGAACCGCAGTCCAAGGACTATCTCAGTAATAATGTGGCAAAAAGAATGCAAAAAAATTCTCTTGCTTTAGCTCATGAACCTGAGAAAAGGCTTTTGCATGCCCAGATTCTGTCTTCTCCCCCTCTCCATATGAAGCAGTCTTTAGCATGCAGCCTAATAAGAATTCATGGATGGGTTTTTTGCTTATTAACTTTGTTTAAAACACAGATATGACTGTACTTTATAGAAAACACAAAAGCTTTTTGGGCCAAATGTGTCTCTGATGCAATGCCTCTGAGCACAGAAGAGACACATATTAACCACTGTGTCCAGCTATGCAAGGGTATCTGAGGCATACATACAGCTCCCCACTGCGCCTTGGCAACAGGTAAGTGCAGAAATGTCCCAAGCCCCTTTTTAAAGCTCATTCTTGAAGATGTGCAGTGAGCTGGCTCCTCCAAGGATGGAAGGCATCTTCTGGAGGACAGAAGCCTACATTCCTGCTTTTGGAGGGATGACTGATGCAGTGGTAGCCTCTCAGGCTTACATGCGCTCTGCCAGCCCTTCAGGAGCGACACACTTGTGGAGCGTGACCAGCAGTCAAAGGAGGTGATCCTGCCCTTCTACTCTGCTCTCGTGAGACCTCACTTGGAGTATTGTGTGCAGTTCTGGTGTCCTCAACATAAAAAGGACATGGAACTGTTGGAACAAGTCCAGAGGAGGGCCACGAGGATGATCAGGGGACTGGAGCACCTCCCATATGAAGATCGGCTGAGAAAGTTGGGGCTGTTCAGCCTGGAGAAGAGAAGGCTGCGTGGAGACCTCATAGCAGCCTTCCAGTATCTGAAGGGGGCTATAGGGATGCTGGGGATGGACTCTTCATTAGGGACTGTAGTGATAGGACAAGGGGTAATGGGTTAAAACTTAAACAGGGGAAGTTTAGATTGGATATAAGGAGGAAATTCTTTCCTGTTAAGGTGGTGAGGCACTGGAATAGGTTGCCCAGGGAGGTTGTGAATGCTCCATCCCTGGCGGTGTTCGAGGCCAGGTTGGACAAAGCCTTGGGTGGCATGGTTTAGTGTGAGATGTCCCTGCCCTTAGCAGGGGGGTTGGAACTGGATGATCTTGAGGTCCTTTCCAACCCTAACTATTCCATGATTCTATGATTTACAAATTAAATGAAAGAGACAACAGGTTTGTTCAGCTAGCATCCTTCCTCTTGCTTCTCTTGGTTTTCTGACAGATGATAAAGGATCCCAGTGCATTTTCCTTGTCCAAAGGACTTAGTCCTGCCACTGTGCCATCATTCCCTAGCTCTGCAGAGCAGACTCCCCTCTCCAAGGCTGTGTGTGAGCTATAAGGTGCATAGAGATTAGCATTTGTCCCAGTCTGCACATTGCTCTTCCAGGTTTCAGAGTTTACAAGGAACACATGGTCACACCAGTGAGCAGAGCTGCAAACCAAAGCAACCTCTCTTCTGTTGGAGTAGGTGTCTGTGCTGGTACAAATGTGTCCCCTGAAAACTCTGGGGGTGGACATGGCACCTGGTTGCTTTTTTTGTGCCATGAATATGGTCCAGGTTTGAGGAGGTGTTTGTGAGAGTAATGGACAACTTGGAGAGGAAACTGAACCTGAAGTTGCTGAGGGCTTAAATCAATGATGAAGTTAATAGAGCCCTTCCCTTATCTTCATTGGAAAGAAATCTCCAAACTCTTCACTGAGAATCTCTGGTACTCATTTCACCTTAATTACCTGAAAATTTGGAGTAAATGCAACAGAACTATGCAAGTTCTCTCTACTATCAATGGAAAAATAGACTCCTCACACTGGAGGATGACTCCTGCCCTGGATCTGGAGGCATAATACAAACTCCATGCCAGAAACTTATTCAGCATTCTGGAGGAAAAATGAACAAAACATCAGTGTGAGTCTACCGGAAGCAGCATTAGTAGATACCTGAATATTCAGGTAAGTCTTGAGGTGAGATAAATAGACATAATGCAGAAAGTTAGCTAAATTTTAAGTATTACTGTTAATTGCCGAACAACAGCTAAAAGTAAGGCTTAAGTGGAGATCTCTGTGAATTTCTTATGTTTCATATGGCTTGGGTCCCTCAGTTCCATGACCCCAGCTAATGTTTCCTGTTCACTATACAACAGCAATGGGAAAAGTAAAGTTTAACTGTCATTGCCAGGGGGCATTTAAGGTAAATATTATGCAATTCCCCATATTTAACTAAGTGGGTGAGAAGGGATAACACATCTATCTTTACCAATATCTTTAACAGAGAGGATATCTAATTCCATTAGAGATATTAATGTGCTTAAGTGACTTAAGGTGAATTTTGGTGGGATGTGTACTTTCTCTTTTTGGTTTTGGTTTCTTCTTAATATAAAATCTGCATAACCAAGGAGGGATTGCAAACAAGATGACAGAGCAACTCTGCATCAGAGGTATTGCATAGAAACTAGGAGCACAGTTCATCTGGTGATGCTCGCTTCCCCTCCTGCCTCACACCCAGAGGACACTGCAGTCAATTCTCTGCATGGGCACACAGAGACTTAGATTTACTTACACTATCGTTTCCATCAGAACTATCTCTGCTTGGTTTTGAAACAACTCTGCAGGAGGACTTTGGGAAGCTAAGGTGTCTTCCTTCTGCAGCCACATCTGCCCAGGCACAGTGAATCTGCTCCATACACCAGGTGAGGGAGCAATTCTGTCCACTATTGCACCATAATGTGTACACTATTCAGTATCTCTTTTCTCCTCCCCACCCCCTGCCCTGCCACCTGTGAAATTTCTAAAACTTTTTTCATTTACTAGGAAAATTAAATAAACAAATAAATAAACCCCCAGAACCCAAAGAGTTCTTATTAAAGTTTTGAACATATGCTACTTAGGAAAAAAAACCACAAACCAACAAGTGAAATTGGCTGATAAACTAAGAATCCCACAAAGGGCTGTTCTTCCAATCATCCAGTATTTCTCCTATAATTTCCTCAGAGGTTGTGGAATGATTTTCCAGATGTCTCTGTTCCTTCCAGGTGGCGTGTTCAACATGATTTGGATCAAGGCCAATCTTATGCTTCTTCTTATACATGGGAGATGATACTGCACAAGGTACATATCTGCACACTTCCACATTTTTGGAAACATAAACAGCATATTTTCTTAAGTGTGCAAGTAAAGCACAACTCTGAGGAAGGGTTGTGCTCCTTTGCAGCTGACAAAAATGCCCTAAGAAAGCTATCACCTTTTATGATCAGGAATAAGAAACCCAAGTGCAGTTCTTGCTATAGGAGCATTTACAAATGGTCAGGAACTGGCACAGTTTCCTAGTGCTCTTTAATTTGACTTACATAAACCCTGTTTAGCCTCAAACCTATTTTGATTCCTTCCCAAATGCTGTACCTCCTTGCTTGCCTGTTGAACATAGGCTGGCACCAGAAATATGCAACCACAGAGCTATGAATATGAGTGATATTTCTCCCTGGCCAAGCAAACCTATGGCAAATTAAAATAGCAGCAGTAAGTCTGGGTCAGTATATAGATCAGGCCAAAAAATGTTGCATAATATGCCTGTATTCAGTATCCTGACAGTTAGGGCAAGGAGATATTTTGATATCTCTCCTAGAGGGCCCAATCTTGTGGTTGTTTTCTGCAGGGTGCACTGATGTTTACAGGAGCTGTAGGTGTGCATCTGCTAGTGGGAATCTGCATCCTTCTCAGCACCTCTTAACCTGTGAAAAAGCAGACATAGCTGCAACTGGGCAATTCCTCAATGGAGAAGTCAGCTCTGCTTTTCACCCAATACACTTTTCACCTGGCAAATTTAACTGCTTCTCTGTAAATGAGAACTTTATTTTTTGGTACCAGCTCACAGCTCTGCATCATCAGAGAGATTAAGCTGATCAGTTCTATTAATGGTCCCTGACTTCCTGGAATGGACAGATACAGCAGTAATGTATATGCCATGGGTGCATTTTAATGCTTGTGATTTTTAAATGATGAGGAGGATCCTCACTGGGAGGGCAGGCAGAGCTGGACTTTGTGTCAGAGAGAGCTGAGCACTGCCCTTGAGCAGGGCTTTCGTTTTGCCTCCTCCCAGCACGGTTGTTAGTAGGAGAAATAACAACCCATTGGGTTTTGAGGCCTTGAAGAAGGGAAAGCACTCCCCCAGTCCTTATTGGCTCCTGTGATTTATTTAAATGACTCAAGCATGCCAGCATCACAAGCCAAGTGTAAGTGATGGGTTTTGGGTCTGTGTTGCTTCAGCTCTACAGTTCACTATTGCAATTCCCTCAGCTTGGACTTTATGTACATGTTTTTGCCATTTTCAGTCATGTTTTTTCAATTGAAGCACAGCCTTTTAATGGGAAAGTTTTCCCAGCAAAGTGCCCAGATGTTGTGGAACAGACATTTCTCTTTCTCCAGAAAATAAGTGTGATTTTCACAAAAGCTCCTTAATCTTGTGCTGTCAAAAAGGCCTTGATTTATTTGAAAACTTGTATCACCAATGCGAAGCCCAATTCTTGTCATCTATTTGTAATGCCTACCCATCTATCTACCAGGGATGTTCTATAAGGCAGTGAGTCTTCAACTCATTGCAGATATTATTATCTTTCAAAGAAAATCAGGAAAGTTATGAGTGGTGTAAATTCTAGAAATTTCAAAATGTCTTTATGTATGGGGGTCAAAGGTACAGTATTTTTTCTAAACTTCTCTAGGAACAAAACTGAGGAATAAGAATGAACTCTTTCTTAACTTAGGCCTACTGAGACTTTTCATTTCCACAATTATGTGAATACTGGCAGACTGTGCTATGATTTTAAGCTTTTACATATTTTACATCATCCCTATGTCCCTGTGTATCAACCCTACGTTTCAGTGTGAGGTGTCCCTGCCTATGGCAGGTGGGTTGGAACTTGATGATCTTAAGGTCCTTTCCAACCCTAACTATTCTATGATTCTATTTGATGATTTTGTGTCAACCCCCCTGGTATCTGCTGACTCCTGGACATCGTTAATGGGCAAATGAGACCATGTCTTTATAGCTGAGAGCAGCGTGGAGAGTACCAAGGAATGTCGGCTGCAATGCATAACTTCCTTAGAAGTGCTGCTGAATGGCCAGAAAGTTTGGAGACTGCTTTGTACTAAGTCATCAAAGAAAGCACTGGAAACAGACTATATTTGTCTCTAAAAATCTCTTTTTCATTTGCACCTCAGGTTTATTTCCCCAGAGTTTGCAACAGCCGGGTTCTAATTTTGTATACGTGACTTTTACTGAGACGGTCACCAAGAACATGAGATTGACAATAAGTTTTTGGATGTGGGAATCAGCCACAAATTACTTTTTGAAAGTAATTTGAGCAACTCTGAGTAGCTGATAGATTCAGACCAGAAACTTGAATCAAGACAACTTCCAAAACAAATACACCAACCTGGAGGAAAAGAGCCTTCTTGTACTGGAGGGATGATCGGGTCACCTACTATAGTGGTACTCATTACAGATATAAAAATGTATCAGGAGGGATAACAAGGGAGATATTCTGTGGTCTAAGGAGAAGAAGGGTGTAGAGGGAAGTGCTGAGGATGCTTCAGTTATTCTAGCCTGTAGAGATCTTAAAACCCAAAAGGAAGTCCAGAAAGATAAGGGAAAATAGCAGAAAAAGCAGTGAGTTTGGCATCTCTGATCTCAGCTCAGCCTGCAGTGAGTCTGAAAATTACCTCAGGGTGGAGATCTTCAGCTGTACCTCTGGTGCCGATGGTCAGCCTTGCCATCAGTGGAGAGAGGACAGAAACAGTAATGGATAGCATTTCCACCCTTGCATTTACTCCTTAATAAAAAAAAACCCACCCCCTCTGCCCTAAGTAAAATTTGCCCTTTCCTCCTGCTTATGCAGAAAGGGAGGAGTGATCTTGTGAAAGCAGACCCTTGAAGGAAAGGATCTCATGCTTTGAGACCTATGGGACCATTTTCTTTCCCCAAATCTCCCTGTGCTGACCTGATCCTGCTCCTAAGGAGAGGGATGATAACAATCTCTCCTGACTGGAGCCAAGGATAGACTGGCCAGCTTTGGAAAGCACTGCCAATCTTATGTACAGCTGCCCAGCAGGAGGGGGCTGTCTCTCGGCAGGACCTCGGTGACTACATCTACATTACTCTGAAAGGGCACCATCTGGAGCAGCAGGAAACATGGCATACTGCACCTCCTGCAGACTGCCTGCCTGTGGAGAGTTTGTTTGGGCCTGCCTCGTAGCGCACTAGCCCTCCAGGTATCCCTGGGCATGTGAGGTCTTGTGCAGTGCGAGTGAAGTATACTTGACACACCTTAGGCCATTCTTGCAGGCTCATTATCTGCACAGAGGGTGATTTCCTGCTCTTGAGCACTCGGGGCTACCCTTAACAGCCAGTGTAGACATCTAACATCAAGTGTTATTGAATTCCACCTGTTCACAAGCAGTTCTTCTCCTCCTTTGAACAAGAAAGCATTTTACATCTCTGTCTACTTGGGTCATTTCTGCCTCTTTCACTCCACCTAACTATGCAAAACTGTGCACAACATCAGAGAAGGAAAAGCTGATTTACCATAACAGATCAGAGTGTGGGTACATTGCATAAAATATGCTGTTTGTGACAGAGGGAGCCATCCAGCCAATTTGATAGTTCCACTCCCAAGGGATTAAAATACCTCCTTCATCTCTGCAGAGAGCTTGAGTATGGAACAAACCTGAATTAAAATCTACCTTTTGCTTCAGTGCCTTCAAAACTCTGCTGCCTCTCATGGGCAAAGCCAGATATAATCCTAGTTTCAGTGTTCCCTCTCAGTATTGTCAATTTGTTATCTTGTCTTGTATTGTTATTTGTTCCATTTACTTGTTGTGTACCCCCAACATGAAGATAATCAAAATCTCTGGAGGGGGTGAGCATCCTTCCTGCTGTAATGAGTGGACCTCTGCTTGCACCCTGGTGCTCCTAGGCAGCCATCAGTTTCATGTGGCGAATGGGTTTGTGGTGGTCCCCTAACCACAGCCTCTGAACACTTTCCCATCTTTCTCTAACCAGCTAGCTCACACTGAGCTCTATGTTTAAACTGGCTAACATTAGGTAAGGTAAATAAATGTCACCCTAATTGCATGGATCAAGATAACCCAGGTAGTCTGCGATAAAATAAACCATAAAATTTACACCAGAGGCTAATGTCCTCACCAGCCTCAGTTCATGCCCCTGAAGTGAAATAAAAATACATCAATACATTGTCCCTCCCCATGGTAGGGTGTTGGAGTTGGGTGACGTTTAAGGTCCCTTCCAACACAAACCATTCTATAATTCTGTGATCAAGGGCTACCAAATATAAAGATACTACCTTTGGCTCAGAGATCTTTGAAATACAAATCATGGGTGATGGAATGAATATTTTAGGGAATCACTGCCTGATTTTATATTTTTTCTGAGGCCTATGCTCTTAGCCATATTCAAATACAGGGTGCCAGGCAAGGCAGATATTTGGGCTACCAGCCTTGCCATTACTGTTCTCCTCCCTTTGTCAGACTTCGAATTACAGCTTTGTAGTGGTGACATTGTTCCCAACTTCCTTGACCAAAGTCACTTTGGAAGTCTGTAAAGTGTCTGAGAATTAATTCCAAATTGCTCAAGTGAAATTACTACACATTGGACTGTCCACCCCCTGATTCATGGCTGCTACAACTAATTCCAACTGCAGACTATCAAACCTTTTCAGGAGCTGTCTCTCATCAGTTGGTAGTGCTAAAAAAAAAAATAAATTAAAAAAAAGAAAGAAAAAAAAAAGAAGGGGGAACACATCAAATAAATTCAAACAATAAATAAGCCAGCTGAAATCGAGGTCTGCTCATGGATATTCAGTAAGCTGCAAAAGAATCAAAATCTGTTGTATAAATTATTCATTGCAAATTATTTGTTCATCTTGACAGTCATAAAATTATACAATCCATTAAAAAAAAATAGTCTAGTCACAGTATTTGACTCGAGCCTTGTGCTACAGAGAAAACTCTACTAGGTTGGTATTTGGGATGAATGACAGATATGTACCCCTGCTGACGGAGTCTGGCGGTGTCTAGAACCTCCTAATTCAGCCTGGGACATGGAATACCACATAGGGAGCTTTGGTTATCCCTCTCCCTTTGTTATCTGTCTCCCTTGTTATCCCTCCTGATAGTCCATTGATCACCTTTGGGAGGAATGGTTTCCTTTGCATTTAGGGGATCTGAGGATATTCCTCCATATTCCTTCCCATTAAGCCGAAAAGAGAGGGTGTGGAGAACGTCCACTCCTACATGTCTAAAATTCACTCAAATCCAAAAGTCACACAAATCCTTTTCAGCTTTGTGCCAACGGGCTTTGTTCAAAGAAGGCTGTATTGCAACACTTCCTGCATGGACACATCTTTAGCCTTTCATGCCACCTTAATGCAGGTGCCAGAGGAAGACTGTTGTGCATTGTTGTCACCCCACAGTGTCGCTATTTTATAGGTGGATCCTTGGGTTTGTTCCAGTAGACAAAAAAGAGAGCAGGTATACATTGCTCGACATTTTCTCTCTCTGGCCTCCTCTCAAATACGCACCTGGGACCTTTTCCCTGCACAGCACAATAAATCTCCCTCTACACAAGGGAGGGGCATAGAGCTATGCTGATAACTCATGGCCGGGCACATTCTTTGTGTTCACTTTGCATTGCCAAGTGTAGAGGGGTTGGACTCAGGTTGATAAGCACAGAGGCCATGTCAGCTGTCACTTTTCTGTGATTCATTCTACTTCGTATGGCCCAAACACTGAAAACACCCTTTATTTTCAAAACAAGAAATACAGCAGAGCCCTTATCAACATCCAGCAAAGTGTACCAGAGGAGCACACACTTCAGTGCAGTCAGTCCCACACCAAGCTCTTACATTCCACATATGGGTTGAAGCAACTGGAAATGCCTTTGAGTATTTTTACACACAAACACAAGTTCACAAGCACACACTTTTATATATCTATGTACATGATTATATAAATAAACATATATGTCTGTGTGTGTGTTGACAGAGTAGTGTGATCAGATTATTATTAGAAAAAGCAGAAAGAAAATAGGTGCTATTAATCTGTTCTATCCAGCATCTTACATACTACATTCATCACTGTGGCATTTATTTCTGTCTCTGATTTTTCTTCTTTTTAAGGTTTGATCTGAGGCCAGGTTTTCTAATGAGTTTAGTGAAAGGATCAAAGGGTGAGAATCACCATCTGCCTAAAGAAAACAATAGTATTTCCAATTGCATGACGGTATCTGGCAGGGAAGGCTGATTGTTGGGCTCCTCAGCTACATCATAGAAGAGAAATGGGAAGAACATTAGAGAGAAGGAAACCTTATCTAACCAGTTGCCAGAAAAATTTTGAGTCCTCCCAAACACCTGCCAATTGTTTTATTTTGGCAGCAACAAAGAGGAAAAATAGATTGGAGGATAGAAGAAGGCAGGAGAGGAGAGGAGAGGAGAGGAGAGGAGAGGAGAGGAGAGGAGAGGAGAGGAGAGGAGAGGAGAGGAGAGGAGAGGAGAGGAGAGGAGAGGAGAGGAGAGGAGAGGAGAGGAGAGGAGAGGAGAGGAGAGGAGAGGAGAGGAGAGGAGAGGAGAGGAGAGGAGAGGAGAGAGAAAAAGGGAAAGGACAAAAAGAAACAAAAGAGAAAAAGGAAAGTAAAAAGAATAGAAAAAAAAAGAAAAATAGAAAAGAAAAAAAATAAAAGAAAATAAAAGGCAGTTGATGTGGCCATAAAACTACACATGTCCATACTATCAATCACCCAGAAATCCCAGATGAATGTCCAGACACCTCAAATTCTTGTTCCACACAGAGACTAAGGAGATTTCTAAGGGAAAATATGTATGCATGTTCATCCAATATAAAAAGGGATGGTGGGGTTTCTGCTTTCTCCTTTTTGGCTGCTTTTGAAAACACCACCAGACATCTATGCTCCTCATTAGGAGCTTCATGCCCTCTGGAAACCTGGACTGACGTGGTCTGTGTATGAGATGGCATCTGAGCCCATTCTCCATAATACACAGAGAAACAGTGAAGGCTGTGTCCCCAAACCTAGGCATTGGAGAGGTGTTCTTTTCAACCATCTCTCTTTAAGAGTATAACACTCCATACTAGCAGAATATTTGTATTTTTTAATGTTTGAGTCGGCTTCTTCCTTCTAGGCAAGTTACAGGTACAGAAGGGTAAATAAGTTAAGCAGTCATGGCGTGAAGGGAGAGACATCAAATCCACAGCCCTAGAGAACAAGCTAAGCAAAGAGGAACTCACTCAGGCCTTTAGAGCAGCATCTTCTCCCCAGCCAGCTACTTGGCATTCCAGGAGGGTGGGTTAATTCTTTGCCTTTGATGAATCTTTAATCTTGGCACCTTGTGGCTGAAGCCAGCACTAACTAGCAGATCCTGGCGATCAAAGTGATGCGCTTAAATATTTCATTTATAAATAAAAAATAATAAAATAAAAAATAAAGACTTGGCTTCATAATAGCAATAAATCAACTCCAGGGGGGTTGTTAGGGCCAATTAATCACACCCTTGGGACTGAAGAGGAACTGCACTGCTCCTTGTAACTCTAATTGCCCTATGGGTGCAATTATCCATACCCCCCTCTTCCTCTGCCTGTCCAGCCAGATCTTATGGCTTAATTTCATTGTAGGCTTTCCAGTTTTTAACCTCTGTTGCTCTAAGCCACCCGCCTCATGAACCAGGCTGCAGATGGAGAATGATAAGACTAATTCTTATCTTGTGCATATCCACTCTGGCCAGCTGTAATGCAGTGTACTCGTACCTCTTACCATGCTTACAGATTCAGGTGGCCAGAGTGGATACTCAGGGGAAGCCCTGTGCTGCAGAAGAGAATCCACAAGCACTATCTTTTTGGATAGCCTCTTCAGCTCACGTTCATGAAAGCACTTAATTCTCACCTCCTACTCAGGACCTCAAGCTTCCCACAGAATCTGTAGCCTTTACTCATATGTCAGGGGTTGGACCTGAGCCATGAATTTTTCAGCATGGAAAGGAGCCTCCTCATTGCTATTTGTGATAATTTGAATGCTTGGCAAACACTAGAACTAATCCTGTTAAAGACACATACCTTTTTCCTCATTATCTATTACCAAAGCATTTCCCAAATTGAAGCTTGGAGCTGACCCACAAAGCATCTAAACCTACACATAAACAAAGGCACATGCAAAACTGCCATGGGACTGGCAGGAAGAGATACTTGGGGAAAGGGAAGAAAACAGGGTGCAGATAGCACATCTAATGAATTTTTTTGGCTTATTTATGTTCCGCAGAAAGGAATTTCACCACCTGACTGAGCTGTGTTAAAAATGGACTTCCTTGGATCCATGTTAACTGTGCTGTCCGCAAATTTCCGATGGCCCCAGTTGTCACTGCAGGAGAAGCAGGGGATGACTATTCTCTGTTCATCTTCCCTGAGATGCTCAGTTTTACATACATCTGTCATATGCTTGTTTTATGAGAGATTAAATGTACCAGTTAGTTTCTCAAAGAGAAAATTAAGAGCTGAGTTAATCACTTTCTGTGGAACAGAAATGTGAGAGTACAGGGTTCTTTTTGTTAGCAGATGAGGTTGTAGAAAGAACCAAATCCTAGAAGATGAAGCCTGTCATGCAAAGAGGAAATAAGGTGCTCCTATAAAAAAGTAATTAACTGCTGGAAGTCTTTACCAACAGCTATAGAAGGTAACCTGTCACTAGGTCACTAGCTACTTTAAAATGGGATTGGATGTTTCCCTAAAATATGTATTTTAATTTGACAATAGCTCTTGAACTAGAAATGGGAAATATTTCAGAGAAGTTTGGAGGCGTGCTTTATGTATCAGGCTACCTTAGATTGTCACACCAGTCTCTTCTGGGCTTAAAATGCATGAATTATTGAGGTCTGATACTGAGTCTTAACGTCAAAGGTTGCTTTCTCTGAAAAGCTCATGCCTTTAAAGGTTCACTTGTAGCTACTTGCAATGTTCATCACCTGCTGTAGTGGAAGGCTAAGGCTTTGAATTCAGGTCTTAAAGAAAAAAAAACAAGGACTGGATTCAGACTGTACGTGTTCTGTTGCTGATCTGAAGTTGGTCACCCCGCTATGCCTAACCATGTGAATTGAGGGCTGCAAAAAAAAGCTGTCATACTGCAAGTTCAGAACTCGCTATTTCCTTAAAGAAACCTGGTCTGTAACAATGAAGTTTTCCTCATATTTTTATTGTTTAATATATCCTCAGCTGGTACAAAGGGACAGAGATTCCTTAAATTCAGCCAAGCTGTAGGAACATCAGAGAAAATGTCTCATTTCACCTCTCCATTGGTGAAACTTCTTGAGAGAAGAAAAAGGAGAATTTAATTCCCATCACAAATTCATTCCTTGCTTTCACTGCTAAGGCAACAAACAATTATTGCTGATCACACACACATACACACAGAGCTTTGCAGAGTACCACTGCTGTTCTCCTGTAAAGACAATGCCCTAGCTTTTGTAAAAATCAGAGATCGAACTGCTTCTATGCCTTTTCCTTTCCTCTAGCATTTAAGGCCTGGAAAGCTTGCTGCTTGTGCTGTAATCTTACCCAGCTACAGGATATGTGACTATGTTGCTTATTCCTCCCTTGTGTAATGTAGAACTCCATGCCTCACATGAGCCAGAGCCTTGTATGAGTTATACGGCTATTATAAGTAGGACTGATGTATTACAGAATGCTGCCATAGATCCTATTAATGGCACTTGGGCTCCATTTTTTTCTCCCTGTAGTAAATTCTGCACTTTTTTGGAAGTGGACAGCTTCACAAAGATGCAAAGACCCAGCGCCTCGGAGGGGCTTGGGCAAAGTTAGGGGTTTGCAGGGTTAGGTGTTAGCAGAGCACCTCACTCCTATGCAGTGGCGAAATCTACATTGACACGACCAGCCCCTGCTGATAAACTAGTTTCTTGTCCAACTTTGAGCAGCACTGCTGCAGAGAGGTTCCCATACATTCCCACACACTTCACTCCATCGTCTCAATTGCTTTTACCATGGTAATGTTTTCCCTTGTTCTGAATTTACAGTTACCTCAGCCCCTCACTACCATTCATTCTTTCCTGTTGATTAACAGGTTTGCAGGTATCTCCCCTTTTTCTAACACTTCTGCTCAGGAGTGAGATGTAGTGTGATATTCACATGGAGTGTTTTTTTTATGCAGGGTGATCTCGACAAGAGAGCCGTTTTTCAGGCTGAAACATCTCTGATCTTCACTAGATAGGCATATTTCTGGGCTGCAGTCCCATTCTGTTCTCAGTTCTTTATAACAGAAAAAAACTCTTGGAACTGTCTTCTTATGAAGTATAGGTTTTTCTCGAATTTACAGATAGGTACTCTTGGAGGGGTGTTTGCAGATATGAAAGGTAGTTGGGTGGGCTTTCCCTCCTCTCCCAGGTTTTGAAATCATGGAAAAAGCTTAACATTGTCGCTTTGTCCATATCTATCAGTTAAACCAAGTCAAGGCATGTACCATATCACTGTAAGATGGCCATACAGATTACCTTGGACCAGGCATTCTTTCAGGAAAAAATATAGATTCATTCAACCTGTTCTGGGTGGGAGAAAATTTTAGGTAGGTGGATAAAAGCTTTAATGTAGCACTTGCTCCTTGGGCCAGAAAATGGGCCTTGGTTGGTTTAATTTACTGGAGTAGATATATGTTTTAAGATTACATCATGTCGTAATGATAACAGGACAGCAAAACATGAAAGTTTAAAGATAACAATATCTTCCTCAGTCGTGCTAGCAGCTCACTGTGACTCTCCTGTATCTTTCAGTTCATTTTCTTATTTCTTACCCTATCTTCTCTCTTTCCCGAAACCCAGCCAATGTGCTCTATGTAATTTCTTACTGGATGCCTGGAAATCGGTTTGAAAAGAGCCAGGTTCTTTGCTTAGAGGAACTGTGGGACTTAAATATATGCAGCACTGCTGCTGCTCCAGCCTAACTAAATGTTCAAGCGCACGGCAAGTGAGTGAAAGAGCAGTTGTAAACCCATGGTGCAATCCCTGCCTGCCACATCTGATTTAGCAAAATGAGATGGTCTACAAAAAAGAAGAAAGAAAAATAAGCATAACCAGGTGCTGCTGTATTGGATCTGAAACATTAACAGTGAGAGACAGCACTGAAGCAGGGCAGCCAGCATATTCGTGTTAGGCACATCAGACCAAATAGTAATCCATGGCAAACGGATACAAGATGCCTAAATGCCTCGGTATCAGTTAGAGAAACTCAGACTGATTATGGGGAAGCTGTTAAGATACAGAACTGGGGTTGTAAAGCTGGTGTGTATAGTGTGAAGAAGGCAACTCTGACCAGTGGCTGGGATTCAGGACTGTTTTAGCTGAGTGAGACACAAGGGATTAAAAATGCAGATCTTCTAGAACACTGAATTTACCGCTAAATGAATCAAGATATATTTTTCCGGAACTCCTATGTATGTTTTATTGCTATGAAATTATAATATGTGGGGAGAGTTCACTGAAGGGAGAGAAAAGAGAGGTAAATGAGACTGAAAAGTATTTGCGTTTATATACCTGCAAGCAACTCACCTTGGTGGCTGGGATAAAGAAGCCCTCCAAGTCCAAGTGAGTGTGCAAAACACAGGCCCTCAATCAGAGATGTGCAAAGGAGCACTGATCCAATGACTTTTATCCACTTGCCCAGTATCAGGTAAAAGTCTCACAAAAAATGCTAACCTCATCTGATTGCCATCATGATGTTGGGAAGTTTCTGTCACTTTAGAAAACAATGTATAGGACCTTGGCAATGTGTTTTTCTTAGGAGTATGTTTCTTATGTTCTGTTTCAGCTTTGATCTTGACTCCTGCATTTGAATATGGTTTAATTCTTAGTTGGTGTCTATTTTACATGTGTTTTACCCTGAGCACAACAATCTCTTTTTAATGAAGGGAGAAAAAGACAGATGTAACAGGGTAATTGGTACTTCTGTGTTTGTCCTCTTGGGTCCAGAAGTGAAAAGATGAGTGGTGGAAAAGAGAGAGGGTAGAAAAGAAAGAGAGGAAATCACAGCCTGTTTGTCAAACTAACCTTTTTCTCAATTATTCTCAGATCTGTCTTTTTCTCTCTTTTTCTTTATTACTAGGGACATTAAGATGAAGGCAGTGTTCTGAGTGTCACTCCTATGACTCCAGCTTGCAGAGCATCTCTGAATGCCTCACTGACATGACCACAAGAAGCTTCCCAACACCCTTGTGAGACAAGTCAATATCATTAAGGATGATTGTACGTTACAATACATTTTCTAAAGCTCCATCTATGTTACAATTAATCTCCAATTCCAATCCAGTATTTGGCCTTCCAAGGTACACATTTACTTTCCATCGTGTGCAGTAATGATTTTCTGTCCCTGGTCCCAACTTTCTACTGGTGTAAAGCTATACAGAGACTGCTCCAGCTCATTTTACACTGGCCCATCATCTCAGACTCTCTCTGATATTTGTTGTCTGGTGGTGTTGTGGGTCATTAAGATAGATGCTTGTGGCTACCTCGGGACGGGAGGATGTCAGTGTTGGGAAGATATGTTTCCTTATATATGGTTTGCTGCCCACAATGGGATCTTTCAAGGTGGGAAAAACTGTCTGAATGCAAAGTGCAATTGAGCGCACAGACTGTCACAACTGTTGGGCTAGAAGGCACCTAGAAAGAGCTCATTTTTCTTGTGAGAAGACAGGATCAGCTATATCTGTGTTGTTTCGGACAAAAGTTTGTCTGTCCTACGCTTGCATGTCTGTGGTGCTGGAGCGGCTGTGTGAGGATTTCAGCTTTTCATTGACTTTGCCATTGTACAGTGTGTTGTTTGAAGTACTAAATTTTACCTCGTCATAAGTTTTATAAATCTTAGCAAAATTTAAAAAAACTAGCACCTACAATCCTATAATGAAGTGAGCATTATACACCTTTTTTTTACAGTAAGTTTCAAAACATCATAATAACTGTTGGAGGAACAAAAAAAATGAACAGATAAGGCAAGACATGATGCAAACTCGAAGAATGACATATCTGCCTGTTAAAAAACCCGTCATGATTTTAAACAGTTTCTGTGCTTCTGTAAAGCTTGACTTTTGATTTTAAATGTTGGGGATCTGGAATACTACAGGGGGAACCAGCAAAGAAAAGCATGGGCCAATTTACCTGCTGGATGCACATGAGAACAGAATGTTTCAAACTGGAACAGGACAAGCTGCACAAAGTATTGTATCACAGGAGATGAATGCAGCTGTCACTTGGTTAAGAGGGCATGGAAGGGGGAGAGGACACAAATGCTCTTCTGCAGCTTTTGGCTAAGTCAGTGATTCACCCATCTAGGGTCACATCTTCAGTCTCTGGAGGAACATCATAGCTCATACCGAGATGCTGGGGAGCCCATCACCTGTGTCTGAAGGGAGAACTGGGCTTTTAATTGCCTAGCACGTCTGCATGAGAAAGGTGTATGGTAATAATAATGATGCAGTAAATGAGAAAGCTGGCTATTTGAATATGACATCCTTTGTCAGCTTTATTCCTCTTAATAATGTGACATGGCTTGGGGAGGGAAAAAATTATTAACCTTGCCATTTTTAAGCCTGAATTGCTGGGAGTTTTTCCACTGAAATTCACATCCTTAACTACCTTTGATATTTAACAAATTCCTAGTTTTATCACCATGGAAGCCTGTTTCAGGAGGGATAAGAACTAGATGTTTGGGAGGGGAAAGTGTATAGCAAGCCACCATTTGGGAATTGGGTGTAAAGTAGCACGGTACTGATTAATGTCGTTAAAAGAAAGTGGGAGTGGAAGTGTACTGAAAATGAGTGAAAGAGCAGTATTGTAATCTGCTTTATTGCGTTCCCGAGAAGCTTGACTTAGCCTCATTGTCATAGCGAGATGATGTGTACCCTACGAGTGTATAAAAATATATGAACTCCTGGGACAATATAGTTCAATCTGCTCTGCTATTACCCATCATGCTCATCTGAGCACACTACAGCTATTAGATCTGTTTGTGAAACAGCTGAGCCCATGGATGGATCTCCTGCAAACGGAGCCTGAACATACAGTTGAGACAGGGTCTGAATGTACAATAGTTGGAAGGAGAAACAACGGAAATTAATGTACAACAGGAATGGCTTAACAATGGGAGGTGCAAGAGGAATGAATCTGCTCCAAATGTGAATATGTAATGGTAAAATAGATTGCCATTTATAATTCAGGGTGTTTGCTTCTCTCTTCCCCTTGTCAGATAGCCCTCAATCAGTTTGACTTGCACAACATATTCTTCACTACTGAAAGTTGTTAATAAGCTGTTGTGCTTAACCCCAGAGGAAGCTGCATTTAAAACAGAAACTGAGCTACATGCGTACAGAAAACCATGTCCTGTGCTCTTTCCTTTTCCAGAGGGGCCAAAGTAGGGCTACCTCTGGGTGAAGAACAGCAACATCAGAGCAGCAACATCAGGGCAGCCCACTGCAACATGCATACAAAGGCAAAACAGAACAGCATGCAGGAAACCAAGCTCCCTATTAAAATGATGTTAAAGGTTAAGAATATATACCAGAAACTTAACATTATTATTCTTAAAAAGGGTTCAATCTTCCTAATAGCGATTCAGTGTTTGTCACCCACTTCTAGCACCACTAACACTGATGCTTGGTCATCAGTGACACCATGAAGTAACAGTCTTGTTCCTCTAATCCCATATTAAGACAGTTTTAACAGATATGTGGGGTTTTTCTTCTAATGATGGCATTGCTGCACAAACTGAAATTACTAAAGTGTCACACACCTGTAAAATAATGTCCTGCATTCTTACTACTCAGTTTTGGAAGAGCCGTAAAATGCTCCAAATGCTTTTTCTTGTCTATTCCTGGGATGCTACTCTCCAGCAAAAGAGGAAAGGGGAAAAAAAAAGGCAAATAAAAAAGCTTGTCTTGTTATTTCCTTCTCTGAGTAATTGCATTTTCCATACCTCTCCCTTCAGAGGCATTTACAGTGAGTTCTGCCTTCCAATGCTTCTATTGATTTGTAGCTCTGCAGGGTGAAAGCCAGACCCTAGCAAAGCCAAAGGGAGTTTTGACTTCATTCTTTAAGAACAAATCCACTGGTGTGCTGGATCAATGCAAAGAGTCAGAGCGCTGGCCTGTTAAACTGGATTTGTAACTGTTGCTCAGAGCTACAGCCATGCAGGCAGCCAACCTGTACTGCTGAATTTAGACTTTACTTTTTGACTGCCTTTTTAGCAACTGGATAATGAAGGTAAGTGGCAGGTGAATGTCTGCAACATCCCTTTCCACTCATTCTGTTAGTTTATGCATTGAGATTTGCCCACTTTGTTTAGCCTTACATGTAGAGACCTGGTTCAGAGTTACCAAAGATGCAGGATGCCCTGCCTTGGCACAGCTCAGAAACTGCTGCAGTGCTGCTTAGTGGTGTGAAGTGCAGGGACATACAAAATCTCTTAAACACTGGTGCCTACACTGCATGCAGTGGTGGACTTTGCATGGTAGAAGGTAGATTTTGACTGAATAAGGTGACATAACTCCCAGTACAGCTAGCAGAACTCCAGCAAGAAAATTCATGACAGAGGAAAGGACAGTCTATTGCATCATCTCTGAGATCACATCAAGATTAAGAGCTGAGTAAGTTGTTGACCTTGGCCTGTTTGTTGTCTATACCATCAGATCAATTAGATACAACTGTTAATACCATAGCCTAATTACTTCCTAATTTCTTCAAGAATACCCCAAGCATAAGAATTCAATTAACTGCAGCTATACAGGAAGTTTGAAGTCTCAGCTATTCTTTTATTGACAACATTTGGATGAATAGAATGTGAGCACAGATGTTACATTTCTTAAAGAATCAAATTTTTAATTAATTTTAACTTAAAGCTAATGAGTAGGTTTCTCTCATAAATTCTCTGAAAATTACTTTCATTCTCCAGAAGTAAGAACACTAAGTTTGATAAGGATAAGCTGCTGTTTTCTTGCAAAATGATGAGATGGAATCCCAGCCTTCACTGTAAAGCAGAAAATTTAAAATTACAAAATCAGGGCGATATTCCTGTTTTTATTAGACTTCCTTATGCTGTATGCTCTCACCCCAAATGAAAAATATAAGGCTGTCAACAACTTCTAGAAAATGTATGTTATTAGGCAGTGTTTTGCCAGATTTTCATTTCTCTTATTTTTGCTCCACTTCCTAGTGGCTTGTTAATGCAGTTTAGTGTTCATGATCCCTAAAGCACTCAGAAGACTGCTGAAATGCAGGGCACTGTCTTAAGATACCAGGAAAGGAATCTTATCCAGTGTGGAATTTACCTCTGATGATCAAGACTTGGTTTTTGAAGGAAATACGTGGAGGTGAAGCAATGGGAATATGCAGTATGCAGGAGTTAGAAATCAAACGGGTTAGTCACAGAACCCCAGATACTGGTAATACAAGCTTTACTACGGGTAACATCATCCCCTGGTGTCACTGCATGGGGAAATTGCTCACTGAAGGTCCTGACAGGCAAATAGGAAAATTGTCAAATTCACCCCTTGTATGATCACTGGGTGAAAATCTCATTCAAGTCCAGCTCCCCTTGGACACCACACTGCTGTACTTACACACACAGATATACGCAGTGCAGACAGGTTATAAATAGCGGTTGCTTCGGTTAAGACCGTCAGCGCTACTACTTAGATCCCAGTTTGAGTAAATTCACCAAGACACAGAGGCTGTAATTGCTGCAATGAGGATCAAAGGTGTGTGGTTAGCTCCTTTTAAGCCTGGGGATGTTAAGAAGCATCTATATCTTTCCCTTTTTTCAGTTTCATACATGGGCAGGTATTTGGTTCAGAGAGGGTTCTGATTTTGTTAGCACTGCAGTAATAGCGGTGTAATGAAGAGGTACTAGATTGCAAGCCTTTCATACTCTTGCCTCAGCAGAAGCTTGTGCTACTTGAACATGCTGGAAAATGAAGGCAAAACAACTGTAATGTGAAAAGTAGGCTCTGGGACTGTAGGATACACTGCTGCCAGCAATACCTGTGTGATGTGGTGGACAGTAATCTCAGGTGTACCTACATAGAGTGCAGCCCTGCACTGTGGGCAACAACTCAGCTTAAGACTGACCTGTGTGGTGCTTTCAGCATGTCTTCACTGTGTGACCCCAAGGCTCGAGGTTCACTGGGACCTGTGAACAGATGCTCTCCATCTCCAGCTTGCCAAAGGAGGCAAGAGAAGGAGGACTCAGGTACTTGACCTTACTGAATTTCTGTAACACACTTGTGAACTCTGTAAATCCCATTCATGTACTCTTGAGACACAGCCAGACCACAGTACTGCTAACCTGAGCACATGTGGGTGACAACCCTTGAAAGGACCAGAGACCTTTAGTTATCCCTTCCCACCAACACTTCAATGACTTCCCTGCAATATTTAAGCTGATATCTCCTTGTCCTGCAAGGCAGGGGCCAGATCTGCTCTGGTCTGTGTCCATGAGATGGCCATTAATCCTGATACACCGACATTCTCCAGGCAGGAGCTCAGTCCCGCAATGAGCACCTCTCCATTTCTCAGCACTGTTCAGCACCTGGTGCAAATGAGTTTTATTTTGAAAGTTAATATCCCTGTTTATTTATTTTCTCCTATTTTGCTAGATTTGAAGGTTAACATCTCTGTATATTTTCTCCTATTTTGTCATATTTTAGTATAATATCTTTAGTAATTTTTTACTTTATTGAGGAGTGAGAAAAAAAATCCACTTTTCCTACTTGGAAAACTGTGAATCATGTTTGCTTTTAAGGTTTGCTATAGAAAGAGAAAGCCACCTGGCCTTTGAACCCTGACATAAAGGCAATTCTCACTGAAGATGGGTTGGTATTTTCGCTAGATTGCAGAAAAAGAAAGAAGGGGGAGGGGCAAAGGCAAGCATTCCAAAATGTGGTCATGAAGATGCTCACAGGAAGTATGTTCCATCAGTAAACACACTCTGATGGCATTTGCACTTATTTAACATCCCTTTTACACGTCCGGTATAGCTTAAAGGAGCCTTTGTACAAGCACGAATTGGGGTCGTATAGAGAGAAGCAGACACAAGGAAACGGGCACAAACTCAGAGCGATGCTCTCAATGGAGACGCATTGCCGTAACTCCGAATCTATGTTAGGTAAAGATTTGGCCATAGAGAATATTCCAAAACCACAGATGCAGTCACACAGATGCACACACTTTTCCTTAAAAATAGCAAGCTTTCACTTGGCCCCACTTCCCATTAAAAAGGACTTGCATCCTATGAAAATTCATAAACTCTGCAGGCGTTTCCACGGCGATTTGATGGAGTAATCTCCCGTCATCTCAGCTTCTTGGTGACAATGACAAGAGGAAGATGGATTTATCAAATACACAGTGACATGTTTATGACCCTGTTTTGCATAAGCAGGAACCTGAGCCAAAGGCTGTGCAGCTTGAGATAGCAAGAGGGTTTTTATAAATATTGTGACAAGCAGAAGTGATATTTGGAAGAACATGAAAAAAAAAAGAGAAATCTTTCATTTTTTTAGAGGCAGACTTCATTTTGTGGTGGGGTGCAGGAAGAAAGCCTTTTTCCCCACTTCTCCACAGTTCAATTTCCCTGAAAGCATGAAGGCTAAGCTCTCCTGCTTACCTTGAGAAGTTTTTCTGTTAACCCTTCTCCTGCTGTGCAGGACGCCCTTTTAATAAACATGCTATTAGGAAAGGGGTTGGGGGAAATGCTTTCCATCTTTTGGTGATACAAAAATAATGTGGAAAAGCCGTAGGAACACAGATGGCACCAATTACTCCACTTATAACAATCATGCAAACGTGCCAGGGCAAGCTTCAGACACTGTTGCCTTCACCAACATGGCTTTTAGATGGGGAGCACCACCAGAGGGCCAACAAACCGTTTAAAGTGGTTTAACCCTATTCTTGCGCTCAGAACCTTACTATTGAGATTATTCTGAAGGCGTGGTCAAGGCCAGGCTGGACAAGGCTTTGAGTAACTTGGTCTAATGGAAGGTGTCTCTGCCCATGAGGGGGGTTGGAAGTGAATGAGCTTTAAGGTCTCTTGCAACCCAAACTATTTTACGGTTCTATGGCAGCTCACAGGGTACTGCATAGGCGACCCTCTCAGTTTACTTGGGGCTGCAGAACGTTTTTGTCTCTTTGACTAGATCAGTGGTGAAGTGGAAAGGCTTTAGTGCCTGGGTTAAACAGGGTCTTGCAGAAGCACCAGATCTTTACCACCAAATTCTCCCATTCAGTGTCCCAGGCTGGGCAGTAAGAGATGAGAATAGACTCCCCTGTTCAAACTTAGGGGCAGACAAACTGTTTTGCGGTGTGTCCCCTTAGCAGCCCTGCCTGCATGAGAAATAGAGCTGTCAAGAGATGGAGAGACAGCTCCAGCCTGAGGTCTCTCCACTAGAGGCTGTGGAGATGCTCCAGACTCCGGAGTCTGTGTTGCACTGAGGTTTCCACAGCTGTGCCATGCCCGGGGGGGAGGATGCGCAGCAAAGACAGGAGCTGGGATGAGTGATGCTGCAGAGCCAAGGACAGTGCCCCACAGTTTTTCATCCACAAGTCCCATAGCAGGGGGTATCCTGGGCAATGCCAGATACTTTTCTGGAGGCTGGCAATGAGATAATAAAACGTTTGAGCTGTCTTTCAACTTCCCTTAAAACCAGGAGGGCTGGTTGAAAACGCAGTAAATGAATCACAAAGAGCTAAAGAAGGAAAACGTGAGTAAAAAATGTGCTTGGAAGTGTTTTTCCTCTCTGGATTACATCGTGCTTGTGATAATTTATACACCAAATTAAAGGATGAAGCTAAGAGAGCAACTGTGTAGAAGGAAGGGCTGTGAGTTCCCAGAGAGCACATGTGCTAGACAGACTCAACCAAGACCTGTAATGCTCAATGCAAAATACAATCTTTGTTTTAAGTTTGTTTTCTTCTTATTTTTATCTTCCTCCAGATAAATATATTAATTAAATGACCTTCTTTAGCATTACACAGAAAAAAGAGTTCAGGAACTTTTATTGAACCGACCTGTAAAACTAGAGCAAAATCAGCTTCTCTGTTGTTCTCACTAAATGATTTTTCCATTGCATTTCACATCTTATCAGGGACTTGTTTGGGCTTGAAGCTCTGAAGCTTTTTCTGTAGGTCAGTTCAATAAGACACTCAAAGCTGCTTTTCTCCCAATTGATTGGGTGGCTGTGTACGGTTTGGGGTTTTCTAGGGCCTTTTTTGAAAATAAAATAATAATTAATTTTCTGTGTTTTATTTCTTAGATCTTTAAAGGAAACCAGACATATTCTCATTCTTGGTCCACCACAAAAACAATCCCTTTCTTACAATGAACACATCCCATTTCATTACTTGATAGTGAGAAAAGATTCTAGTGTGTCCATTAACATTGGAGTGTTAAAAAAATTGGCTCAAGGTTTTGGATTCAGATGTTTCAGCAGACAACAGAGAGGAATGAAACAGCAGCTTCACCAGCAGTTCTACCCCCGGCTAAATTGACTCTCTCTGTATCGACAATCTATAACCTGTTGCCGAAAAATTTCATTTGTCCCAACTTCTCTTTTTGGTGTCATCACATCTAAGGAAGAGGTGGACACATGGGCTGAGATGGGGTGGAAGGGACAGCAAGTGAAGACTTCTAGGCAGCCTAAGTTAAATAATAGGCAGGGATGGACAACACAGTGGCAGATGTGGATAACTGCACAGGTCTAACTCATGGCCCATAAGTCCCTGGGATCTTCTCTGGTTCTGGGTAGGGGTGAGTGCTTACAGAAGTGTGGAGCATCAAGACCTTTCTCCTGTACCTCACCAGTTTCCATCTGACTTTAGAAACAACAGCTCACACAACAGGGTCAAAGGTAGGCTCCAGACACTCATAAGACCCTTGATGCCATTTTCCTCTGAACGCCCTTCTTAATTTCTACCCCTAATTCATAGAATAATAGAATGATAGAATAGGTAGGATTGGAAAGGACCTTAAGATCACCTAGTTCCAACCCCCCTGCCATGGGCAGGAACACCTCACACTAAACCATGTCATCTAAGGCTCTCTCCAACCTGGCCTTGAACACCGCCAGGGATGGAGCATTCATGACTTCCCTGGGCAGCCCATTCCACTGCCTCACCACCCTAACAGTAAAGAACTTCTTCTTTATATCCAATCTAAACTCCCCCTGTTTAAGTTTGAACCCGTTACCCTTGTTCTATCACTATAGTCCTTAATGAAGAGTCCCTATCCAGCATCCTTATAGGCCCCCTGCAGATACTGGAAGGCTGCTATAATTAGTCTTATTCTTAAAGGAAGAACCACCAGAGCACTGCATGGATTCAGACAGCCCTTTGCATTGCCCCCAGCAGCCCAACAGCTTTACAGCAATGATCAGGGCCACCTGAAACCCCAAGACATCACTGTGACACCCACAGGGGCTTCTGTGGGAGGATAAAATTCAAAAGCCCCTCAAAAACCAGCACTACACATGCCCCCCACAGCTCCTCCCCACAGCCCTTGTTCCAGCTTGAGGCAGCATTAGGATATCCCCAGTGGCCAGATTCAAAATTGTTATAGCTCTATACAAAAGTCACCTTTCTTGCTAGGCATTAGTAAGAATTTCCTATCTCCAGTAGACTGATTACACATTTTATCTGTTACATTATATTTCTTCTTCCTCCCCCTTCCATTCTCTCCCCCCTCACAGCAAACAGTTTCATGCAAACCTTCTAAGATTTCTGTGGGGAGCGGTATGCAATAGAACTCTGTTGTCTAATGGGACTTCCACCGGCATTTGGCATCCTTCCTGGCATTTCACCCTTCATATTATAATTTATAGTGTAATGTAATTTTTTTTCATATCACGCTATAACATAAATTATTGCCTGTTTGTCCTTAACACTCAAGGAGACAGTCTAGGGCTTTTCGAACCAGGAAAAAGAATGAGAGGAGGAAAGAAAGAGAGAGGAGAAAAAGAGATGAAAGGAGGGAGGGAGAGGAAGGAAAGTAGTGAAGGAAGAGACGGGAGGGAGGGCAGGTGGCAGGGAGGAAGAGAAGGAATTTGGGAGGAAGAAAAGAATGAAGAAAAGAAGGAAGGAGGAAGGGAGGAAAGAAATATATTTACAGAAGCAAAACCCTCAAAACCAAACCATTTATTCCAAAAGCAAGCTTACTAAATACAATAAAAAGGACAACTTTTTGTCCCAATAACTTATTAAAATGCTCTACTTCAGTGCAGAATATATCAATGAGTCCTCAGTGGATCAGACAGGAGACAGTCTGAGGAAGAGATCATCAGGCTGAAAAATAATATATTTTAAAGTTCCCTTATCTTCCTCACTAGTATGTCCCTTAAATTATTAAAAGTGAAAGACATTTTAATATCACTTGGAGGCTGTTTGTTCATTTTTGGCATCTCATTTAGCCTGGAGAATAACATTATAGAAGACAGTTTTACTGTCTATTTACTTTATTACTATATGTTATTTCTATTATGGTTGCAGTTAGAAGCCCCATTGGGTTAGGTGCTGCACAGATGCATCCCAAGGTATGAGCAGCCTGTTTAGCTAAGGAGACTGCAGGGATGGGCTCATGCACCCCCCTCTCCAAGCTGGCACTGCTCCATGGGCAAAACCATGCCCTGCAAATAGCAGTGCTGGCAAAAGTCTCCTTTATTTGCATCACACTCCACTGGCTAAAGAATCATAGAATCACAGACTGGTTTGAGTTGTAAGGGATCTTAAAGCTCATCCAGTTCCAAGCCCCCACTAGACCAATTGCTCAATGCCCCCTTCAACCTGGCTTTGACATGCACTCCTGCTCATGTATCCTGAGTCTCCTGCTGGAAGCTCCACCGAAGCAGTCAGGGAGAACAGCAGAGACCCCCTGTATTTGTCAAGCACTTGGGGACACTCTATGAGCGGGTCCCAAGCTCCAGAATGAAGCAGAGCGCTGCCCTTTTCCATCATTAACTGGAGGGCCACACATAAAGTGTGCTGCTATGTGCCAGGTGGACCTGGTTGTGTGCTAAGACAGCTGGAGCTAAAAGCTGTAGCCAGCTCCTGCTTACAGCAACCTGGGACATTTACACACACCCTGTACAGGGAGACATCATGACAGAAAAGGAGTTTTTGAGGCAGTCACTGCCTCCTTCCCCCTTATTTTACACAGTGTTTATGAGGCATGAAGTTCTGGAAAATTCTTTGGGCTTTTGGATTGGGAGTTTTGCTAGAGGACAGCTCTTCTCCTTCCCTTTCTTTACCTTCATTTCCTTCCCTTCCTTCCCAGATTTCAGCAGCTGAAGCAGAGCTGAGAGGTTACAAAACCACCTAGAGCACTCCAGCTGCAGTAATCGCTAGGGCTTGCGTAGGATTTACACTCTGCAGTTGTAGGATTACACCTATAAACAGCTCTAAGAAAAGAAAATGAAAAGAAAATATACTTCCCCATCTCCTCATCCTTCTCCTGTCTCCATGCTCCGAGATCCACACTTCCCTGGCCTGGACCTGCAACCACCCGTCTCTGCACTGGAGTCCCAGTGATTTTTCTTCCTCTCTCTGTCCTGACCTTCTCCCACACCCTTGCTCAGTTACTTGAGTACAGTCTCTTAGGGCAGCACCTCACTCAGGAGTGCCCTTGGGATGATGAGTTTTTGCCTTTTTCCCACATGGATGCAGCTTGTGCAGGATGCCTGTGGTTTAGTAAAGCTGAACACTTCACTATGTGACAATCAGCCAGATACTGAGTTTGCCACCTTTCTGATGGGCTGCTCCAAGGTTTATATACCTTTTGTAGGATTCATTTTGTAAGTATCTTTGCAAAATTGCAAGGTTCTTTGAGCTGTATCAGGAAGCGACATGTTCACTGCTTTTTAGGAGAGAATATGGATACTTCCATTAGAAATAAGAAGCAGTGGGGTTGCAGAAGGGTCCTCTCACATCAGCCTGAAGTTGCATGATGGAAGAAGCCAAAATAGTGACCCCAGTGCTAGAAGCCTCTCTGCTTCCTAGGAATTCCTCATCAACTTTATCCTTCTGCTTTTTTGAGCAGCAATTTGTAAATTTCACCTTTCTTGTCAATTTAACAAAAAATGCATAAAATCTCTCTCCCACTTTTACCAAATGTCATGTTCCTGGCCACAGCTGGTCTTCAGGCCCTGTTTCTCAAGGAGGGAATACAGGTAGAATCCTGTTCTCATTCTGCTGTTTAATTTAAGGATTTTTTTGGGTTTCACTTTCTGCCTGATTGTAGATGATGTTTGTCCATCCTAATCTTCTCTAGGGGGCAGCTCATGAGAACCACAGATGTTTTTGAGCCTGTAGAGATTCTCAGAGGAAGGATTGTGAAGTGGAGCTGCACTCCTGAGACAGAGTCTATAGAAATAGACACACTTGTATTAATTACTTTGCAGAAACAACACACATGCCTCAACTGATGCTCACTGCATGGACCCAAACAGCAGTAGTTATTTTTCTTCCACTGCTTTACTAATGTTTTTTCACTCTGTAAGTGCATGTCCAGGTTTATTTCCTTTGCTCTGTCTTGAGATCCTGAGCAAAATTTAACTCAGTGTGTTTGCTTAGGCATTTTTTGTCCGCCAGCTGAGCAGAACCACTACATTATAGAGAAGCATGCCAGACCTTCTTATACTTAGCCCATTCCCTGTGTTTTTGACGCAATGGTTTTGAGTTCAATCGATTAGTAAATTGCTAAATAGTGAGAGAAATTGCTTTCTCTCATTACTCTGCATGGCTGTGTCATTACCCTTTAATATTGCATTGTTATTGACTGATGCAGCCTGTCAAGACATGGCCAGCGGGATGTAATGTGGTGGTAGAGATGTGCAAAATATTTCATTCAAAGTTTGATCCTCTAATGGGAGGCATGTGTATGGCTGACAGAGGGACAGGAGGAGAAGGTGTGAAAATCCTAGCCACCAAAATGGACAAGCCTGCTGTTCAGCTTTGCCTGGGGTTCAATCTGTGATGAATGCTGTGGTAGAGAGATAACCCTATTCGTATCTAGATTGTATCTAAGCCATTCTGTTAAGGCTGGCTATCCCCCAGGCTCATCCTGCCCCTGACATTCCTGTTCCTTGACATAAGAACTCTGCAACTTTTCCCTTTAAATGCTATTATGGCTTGATGCAACCAGTTTGATGTTGCTGTGTCTGAGGCCACAAAAGCAAGACAGTTTTCTGTTCTTATTGAGCTTCCCACCCCCTAGAAATTAAAACATAAAACAAAAAAAGGATTCCTTCTTTTCCTCCTAATCTTTTCACAGCACAAGTGTTTTTAAGTTGTTTGCTACCTGGGTTTGACTGCCAAACTCTGGGTTTCCTGCCTCCCTCACGCACAGAACATGACTTTGGTATTTGGAAACTTCTGCAAAATAGTCTCTTCCCATTCAAGACTCTAGTTTGCTGTCTCCATGTCTGAGCTATGCAAGATGTCATACACAAATGAGAGATGTCAAACACAAATAGGGGAAGACTAAAAAAACCATCCCAGAATAACACTACAAAATAAAGATGAAATGACAGAAAGTGACAATATGCCATAAAAATGGTTATGAGTTCACCTGTCCATGCTCAAAACGTATCTATGATTGCTCGTTGCCTACTAACTGTACTAATCTCTAGATTAACCCCCAAATGCTGGTGTTGTGTGAGCATACTAATGAACACCAGGAAAGCACTGTTCATTGATCCATGGAACATCTTACTGCAGGGAATCACAAACACTAACAGTTTATATGGGTGCAAAAAATTACTAGAGAAATTCATGGGTGAAAAATCCACCCTGGAAACTAACTGCAAGGAAATGCTGAGCCTGTATCACAGAGAAAGTAGTGCAGTATGTCCTTATTCTTATACTCCTAGCTGTGGATGGCTCCTGTGGGTAGATGGTGCTGGGTTAGAGAGCCTGTCTTGATGCAGTGGTTCTTATTTCCTTGTGTTCGTGTAGAACACGCATTTTGAAATAAAACATAATATAGATAAAAAGACAAAAGTGTGAAAAACGAGATTTGAGTGATTGCTTAAGAGAGAAAGAAACAAAGGGAAAATATATATATTGTCAGTGGGCTGGCTGGCTGCCCTACTGCTCTGTTTCCCCTCCCCCTTGCCATCTCAGCCCTCATTTGGGAAAGAAGACCCGTCAAATTAAAGATGGATAAAAACTCATTAAGAAACAACAGGCCTAGATGAAATTGCCACTGGGATTACACTGATGGGATGGTTTCCCTCCACCCCTTCTTTCATTCAAAGATTACAAAAACTTTTCTCCTCCAGGGCTCTTGCCTCCATCTTGGTCCTGGCTAAATCCAGTCTTGCAGGAACCCCTGGGTTTGAAAGGTCCACGTGGGTAGAGAGGAGAAGAGAATGGAGGTTGTTTGTTATTCTTCCTTTTGTTTTTAATTAACCTCTGGTGTTTTCTTTGCCTAGAGAGTAAATCCTCTCACCCTGATTTTTTACACATGCCTGCATTCAGATTGAAGGAAAGTTTGATGTAAAGAGAGAAAACCTGAGAAAGTTAGAGGGGGAAAAATGCTTCTTTGCCAAAAGGAAGAGCATTAGATGGAGAGAGAATTGCAATCTGTGTAAGCTTTTCAGGCCAATCTTTGCTTACCCGTCCTGATGTGAAACAAGCCCAAGAGGACATCATCACTCACAGGTTGATAGTGAGCTGCCAGGCTTCTGCAGCACAGGATTCCTGTAGCAAACCCTCACTTCAGGGTCCTGCACAGAAATATCTGGACTGGGTTTTAAGACAGAGACACGAAACATAATTTGCCCCTCTCCTCCCACACTCAAGATTTTCTTGCTCTTTGCCTCACACAATTCTTAAAGATGGTGATGGTTCAAGAAATCATAGAATCACAGAATTGTTGAGGTTTTGGGGTTGGAAGGGAACGCTGGAGATCATCCTTTCCAACAGCTTGCCAAGGCAGAGTCACCTAGAGCAGGCTGCACAAGAACATGTCCAAGAATGTTTTGAATGTCTCCAGAGAAGGAGACCCTCCTTGGGCAGCCTGTTCAGTACTCTGACACCCTCAATGTAAAGAAGTTTTTCCTCATATTAGGTGAAACTTCTTTTGTTTTAGTTTGTACCTGTTAACCGTTAACTTGTTGTTGGGAACCACTACAGAATTTGTCCCCATACCTTTGACACTTGCCCTTAAGTTATTTGTATGCATTGTTAAGATCCTCTCTCAGTCATCTCTTCTTCAGGCTAAGCAAGCCCAGCGTTCTCAGCCTTTCATCATAAGAGGGATGCTCCAGTACCCTATTCATCTTTCTAGCCTTCCAGTGCACCCTCTCCATGAGCTCTTTGTCTTTCTCAAACTGAGGAGCCCAGAACTGGTCACAGCCCTCCAGATGTGGCCTTACCAGGGCTGATGAGGGAGGGAAGATCACCTTCCTCAACCTGCGGGCAAAGCTTTTGCTAACGCAGCCCAGGATACCATTGGCCTTCTTGGACAGAAGGGCACATGGATGGGTTATGGTTAACTTCCTCTCCAAGGTCCTTCTCTGTGGAGCTGCTTTCCAGCAGGTCAGCCCCCAGCCTGCAGTGGTGTAAGAACCGAAGCAAACACATTCAGTAAATTTGCCTTCTCTGTATCCTTTGTCACAAAGGGACACACCTCACACAGCAACAGGCTCTCATTTTCCCTAATCTTCCTTTTGCTATGAATGTACTTGAAGAAGCCCTTCTTGTTGTCCTTGACATCCCCTGCCAGATTTAATTCCAAATGGAATTAACCTTCCTCCTTGCATCCTTGCATACTCTTGACAACATTCCTATATTCCTCCCAGATAGCCTGTCCCTTCCACATTCCGTAAGTTTCCTTTTTTTTTTTTTCCCTGAGTTTTGCCAGAAGATCCTTGCTCATGCATGCAGGTCTCTTGCCACCTTTGTGGAGTTACCTTCTGAAATACAGGAAAAATCTGAATGTCAGTTTGTAGATGGACCAGCTAGAGTCATTGAAAGGTATAAAATACTCAACATG